>NW_028225179.1:33411794-33421794 GCF_052327205.1 Somniosus microcephalus | reverse complement strand
CTCTTCCTATAAGGTCCCATCTCATTCCCCACTCAGTTCCTTATAGCCATCTGTGCTAATGTGAGTCCTATATATATCAAAAGAAGATAGAACAAGTCCAGGGAACTATAGACCAGTTAGCTTAACATTGGTGGTAGGAAATATAATGGAATCCTTACTCAAAGATGTAATAGAAAAACATCTAGAAACTGAAAATATATTAGAGTAGTCAGCATGGATTCCAAAGGGGAAGGTCATGCTTGACCAAAATCATTGAATTCTTTGAAGAAGTAACAGAAAGGGGAGATAAGGGCAATGTAGTAGATGTAACATATTTAGTTTTTCAAACGTCCTTCGATAAGGAACTGCAGAGCAGACTCATGACTAAGGACAGAGCATGTGGAGTCAGGGGACAAGTAGCAGAATGGAGAGCAAGCTGGCTACAGAACAGAGAGTAGGGGTGAGCGGCAGTTATTGAGATGGGCAAAAGTTGGGGAAGCCCTGTTCGGCGGGGATCGGCGCTGGGACCGCCGTTAGTTAACCATTTTCACAAACCACTAGGACTCGGGAATCGGAAGTACAATTTCAAAATTTGCAGACAACACCAAATTGGGGGGTGCGGTTAACACAGGGAAGGACTGCGACACAATACAGGAGGACATTAATACACTTGCAGAACGGGCGTGCAATTGAGAAATTAGCTTCAATAAAGATAATTGCCAGGTAATACATTTTGGTAGGAAGAATAAGGAGGACACATACTCACAGGTGTCTAAATGGGGTAGAGGAACAGAGGGATTTGGGGGTACAAAACGCCATAAAAAGGCAAACAAAGCAACTGGGGTTCATTTCTGCAGGGATAGAATTGAAAAACAGAGAAGATAAGCTAAACCTGAATTGAACATTGGTTAGAGCACACTTGGAGCACTGTGCACAGTTCCGGTCTGGTTAGACCACACTTGGAGCACAGTGCTCAGTTCCGGCCTGGTTAGACCACACTTGGATCACTGTGCACTGTTCCGGTCTGGTTAGACCACACTTGGAGCACTGTGCACAGTTCTGGCCTGGTTAGACCACACTTGGAGCACTGTGCACAGTTCTGGTCTGGTTAGGCCACACTTGGAGCATGGTGCACTGTTTCGGTCTGGTTAGACCACATTTGGAGCATTGTGCACAGTTCTGGTCTGGTTAGACCACACTTGGAGCACTGTGCACAGTTCTGGTCTGGTTAGACCACACTTGGAGCACTTTGCACAGTTCTGGTCTGGTTAGACCACACTTGGAGTACTGTGCACAGTTCTGGTTTGGTTAGACCACACTTGGAGCACTGTGCACAGTTCTGGTCTGGTTAGACCACACTTGGGGCACTGTGCACAGTTCTGGTCTGGTTAGACCACACTTGGAGCACTTTGCACAGTTCTGGTCTGGTTAGACCACACTTGGAGCACTGTGCTCTGTTCCGGTCTGGTTAGACCACACTTGGAGCACTGTGCACAGTTCTGGTCTGGTTAGACCACACTTGGAGCAGTGTGCACAGTTCTGGTCTGGTTAGACCACACTTGGAGCACTGTGCACAGTTCCGGTCTGGGTAGACCACACTTGGAGCATTGTGCACAGTTCTGGTCTGGTTAGACCACACTTGGAGCACCGTGCACAGTTCTGGTCTGGTTAGACCACACTTGGAACACTGTGCACTGTTCCGGTCTGGTTAGACCACACTTGGAGCACTGTGTACAGTTCTGGTCTGGTTAGACCACACTTGGAGCACTGTGCACAGTTCCGGTCTGGGTAGACCACACTTGGAGCACTGTGCACAGTTCTGGTCTGGTTAGACCACACTTGGAGCACCGTGCACAGTTCTGGTCTGGTTAGACCACACTTGGAACACTGTGCACAGTTCCGGTCTGGGTAGACCACACTTGGAGCACTGTGCACAGTTCCGGTCTTGTTAGACCACACTTGGAGCACTGTGCACAGTTCCGGTCTGGTTAGACCACACTTGGAGCACTGTGCACAGTTCCGGTCTGGTTAGACCACACTTGGAGCACTGTGCACAGTTCTGGCCTGGTAGACCACACTTGGAGCACTGTGCACTGTTCTGGTCTGGTTAGACCACACTTGGAGCACTGTGCACTGTTCCGGTCTGGTTAGACCGCACTTGGAGCATTTTGCACAGTTCTGGTCTGGTTAGACCACACTTGGAGCACTGTGCACAGTTCTGGTCTGGTTAGACCACACTTGGAGCATTTTGCACAGTTCTGGTCTGGTTAGACCACACTTGGAGCACTGTGCACAGTTCTGGTCTGATTAGACCACACTTGGAGCACTGTGCACAGTTCTGGTCTGGTTAGACCACACTTGGAGCACTGTGCACAGTTCTGGTCTGGTTCGACCATACTTGGAGCACTGTGCACAGTTCTGGTCTGGTTCGACCATACTTGGAGCACTGTGCACAGTTCTGGTCTGGTTCGACCATACTTGGAGCACTGTGCACAGCTCTGGTGTACGTTTTACAAAAAGGATAGAGAGGCACTGAAGAACGTGTAAAAAAGATTTACAAGGATGATACCAGAACTGCGAGGTTACACCTATCAGGAAAGATTGAACAGGCTGGGGTTCCTTTCTCTAGAAAAGAGAAGGCTGAGGGGCGACCTGATCGAGGTCTGTAAGATTATGAAGGGTTTCGATAGGGTAGACGTAGAGAAGATGTTTCCACTTGCGGGAGAGACCAGAACTAGGGGCCATCAATATAAGTGAGTCACTAATAAATCCAATGGGGAATTCAGGAGAAGCTTCTTTCCCCAGAGAGTGGTGAGAATGGGGAACTCGCTGCCACAGGGAGTGGTTGAGGCGAATAGCAGAGACACATTTAAGGGGAAGCTGGATAAACACAAGGGAGAAAGGGAGAGAAGGATATGGTGATAGGGTGAGATGAAGAGGGGCGGGAGGACGCTCGTGTGGAGCAGAAACACCGGCACAGAACAGAGGGGCCGAATGGCCTGTTTCTGTGCTGTAAATACTATGGAACAGGCCATAATATCCCTCGACATGGGCCCCCCTCATCTCTCTCTCTCTGTCTGTCTGTCTGTCTGTCTCTTTCCCTCTGTCTGTCCCTCTCTCTCTCTCTATCTGTCTCTCTCTGTCGCTCTCCCTCTGTCTCTCTCTCTGTGTCTCTCTTTCTCGCTCTCTCTATCTCTCTCCCTCTCTCTCTCTCTCTGTCTCTCTCTGTCTCTGTCTCTCTCTCTGTCTCTTGCACTCTGTCTCTGTCTCTCTCTATCTCTCTCCCTCTCTCTCTCTCTCTGTCTCTCTCTGTCTCTGTCTCTCTCTCTGTCTCTTGCACTCTGTCTCTGTCTCTCTCTGTCTCTCTCAATCTCTCTGTTTGTCTCTCTCTCTCTCTCGCACTCTGCCTCTGTCTCTGTCTCTCTCAATCTCTCTGTGTGTGTGTCTCTCTCTCCCTCTCTGTTTCTCTCCCTCTCTGTTTCTCCAATTCCAATTCCAATTCAAATGCTTTATTGGCATGAAAGTTTACAGAGAACCATATTGCCAAAGCTTACATAGCAAAAAGGTACAGTTTTCCAACATTCTGTAGGTGTCAATCGATTTGACATTTGTTGGGTACATACAATATTACTTTGAAACAATATTAATTTTAAACAGTCTTTGTACTTCATTTGGTACGTTCAATATTAATTTTAAACAGTCTTAATTTTAAACAGTCCTCAGGTTGTGACATGTTGTTACATATTTGGCCCCAAGGTATGGTCTGTCTCCTTCTCCTAGAACTAATCTCAATTTTGACAGGTCATCCAATTCCTTGAAATCTGGGGTTGTTTGGCTTAGCTTGTTGAATAATATGTTTCTTGATGTGTTGAATTTTTCGCATTTTAGGAGGAAATGCATTTCTGTTTCAACCTCGCCGGCCAGACATTGATCGCATATTCTATTCTCTCTAGGCTGCCAGGATTTCTTGTATCTGCCTTTTTCAATTTCCAGTTGGTGGTCGCTTAGTCTGTACCTGGTGAGGGTCTGTCTCTGTTTTGTGTCTCTGATGGTCGTGAGGTAGTCTGCCAGTTTATATTCTCTTTTTAGGGCCCGGTAACATTCTAATCTGCTTTGGCTTTCGGTTATTTTGTTCCAATGTTCCAGGTAGGTTTCTTTGCATTTTTTAATGATTTGGTTCACTCGGATTGGTGTTTGGACGGCTGTGTTGGTCTGGGGCTGGTCAGGGTCCGGCTGAGTACTTAGTTTCAGTAGCAGCTGACTCAGGGGACTCTTTTCTGGGTTTAGCTCTTGGGTCTGAAAGGCTTTGAAATGAAGGGTGTCTGGGGAGCTAGATTTGAGGTGATTTAGGAAGTTTAGTGCTCGTTTTTGGATGTTTATTATCAGTGGGTATCTGCCTAGTTCGGCTCTGCATGCATTTGTTGGCGTTTTTCTTTGGGTGTGAAGGATGCTTCGGCAGAATTCTGCATGTAGGGCTTCTATTGTGTGTTTTTCCCATTTAGTGTAGCTTTGGTGATTTAGCGGGCCCCATACTTCACTACCGTACAGTGCAATGGGCAGGATTATGCTGTCAAATATTTTGAGCCAGATTTTGATTGGGATTTGGATGTTGTAGAATTTTCTTTTTATTGCATATAGGGCTCTTCGGGCTTTTTCTTTTAGTGCATTCACTGCTATGCTGAAGCTCCCTGATGCTGTAATAGTTAGACCAAGGTAGGTGTAGCTCATAGTGTGTCCTATAGTGGTATCACTGAGGGTAAACTGGTATTTGTTTTCCTGACATCTGGGCCTTTTTTGAAAAATCATGATGTTGGTTTTCTTTAGATTTACTGTTAGAGCCCAATTTTGGCAGTATTTGTCGAGTAGGTCTAGTTGTTGCTGTAATCCCTGTTCTGTGGGAGACAGCAGAACCAGGTCGTCCGCATAGAACAGGGATTTCACTTCTCCATCCAGGAGACGGAGACCTGGTGACTCGCTTTGCTCCAGCATGTCTGCTAATTCATTTATGTATATGTTGAACAGGGTCGGGCTCAAATTGCAGCCCTGCCGGACGCCTCTTCTTTGGGTGAAGAAATCGGTGCGTTTGTCTCCAATTTTGACCCCGCATTTGTTTTTCAGATACATTGATTTAATAAGGTCATCGACTTTGCCCCCTATTCCACTCTGAAGAAGTTTATAATAGAGCCCTTCGTGCCATATAGAGTCAAAGGCTTTCTTGAAGTCGATGAAACAGGCGAATATTTTCCCATTTTTTGTTTGGTGTATATGTTTTTCAATGAGGGTGTGAAGGGTATAGATATGGTCGGCGGTGCGGTGTTTTGGAAGAAAGCCGATTTGGTTTTTTCTGAGGATATTATGTTTGTTAAGAAAATCAAGTAATCTACTATTTAGAATACTGCAGAATAACTTCCCTAGACAACTGTTGACACAGATGCCGCGGTAGTTATTTGGGTCTGATTTGTTTCCACTTTTATATATGGGGGAGATTAGTCCTTGGCACCAGATATCGGGAAAACAGCCTGAGCGTAATATGATGTTGAATAGTTTGAGTATCGCACCCTGCATCTCCATATTGCTGAACTTGAGCATTTCATTTTTGATGTTGTCTGGGCCACCGGCTTTCTTTAGGTGGAGAGATTTTGTTTTTGTGGCCAGTTCTTTCCATGTGATTGGGGAGTCTAGAGGGTTTTGGTTGTCTTTAATTGTTGCTTCTAATGTGTGGAGTTTTTCTGTGACCTGATGTTGACTTGGGTTTGTTTCGTTTATTGGGATGTCTTTGTAGAGGTTTTCAAAATGTGTTCTCCAGATGTCGCCATCTTGGATTGGTAATGCTTGCAATTGTGTTGTACTCAGGTTATTCCACATTTCCCAGAATTGTTTTGGATTGGTGGAGTTTTCAATTTCTTCGAGTATTTTGTGGGTATAGTTTTGTGTTTTGTTCCTAATGGTGTGTTTATATCTTTTGAGAGTTTCATTGTATCTAGTACGTAGGTCCGGATTGTTTGGTTGGCGATGCTTTTGGTTTGATATTTTTCTCAGGTCTTTTCTGGTATTTTTGCATTCGTGGTCAAACCATTTCTTATTTTTATTTTGTCTTTTGTGACGCTTCCTCTTCTGTTTCACAAGGTCGGCTTTTACAGCTGCCTCATGGAAGATCATATTTATATCCTCTATGGCCATGTTTACACCATCTCTGGTGATCTCGTATGGGTTTTCTTTAAATTTTGATATTTTACTTGTGAGATCAGGTGACTTTAGTGCTGTGATGAATTTTTCTCCACTGTCTGGGGCCCATCTGTATGTCTGTTTTATTTTATGGAGCTTACTGGGTTCCTTTTTTGTGTCTGTAGTTTGGGCAGAAAGTTTAAGGTACATATTTATTTGGTTATGGTCTGAGAGGGGGGATTGCTGCCTGACAGTGAATGAGTTGATATCGCAGGGGTCCAGGTCAGTGATTGTATAGTCCACCACACTAGACCCAAGAGTTGAGGAGTATGTGAGTCTCCCTAGGGAGTCCCCTCTGAACCTACCGTTAACTATGTACAGGCCTAAGGCTCGGCAGAGTTGCACTACCTCCCTACCGCTTTTATTTATTTCACGATCAAGGTTGTTCCGATTTGCGATGGCTGGTGTGACATCTAAAGGGGTCTGGCCAAACACATGGTTGTTTCCCTGTGGGTCTATGAAGTCAGGTTCACAACCGGTCCTTGCATTTAGGTCCCCACATATTATCACCTTTCCTTGGGCCTGGAAATGGCTGATTTCCATGTGGAGAGTATCAAATAACTCCTCTTCGAAATATGGCAATTCTATTGGAGGTATGTAGATCGCACATAAGTAAACATCTTTTTTTGCTATTCCTATATTTTTATCTAGTTTTAGCCATACGTGTGATTTCCCCTGTTTTACCGGTGAGATGTGTTTGTCCAGTTCTCCCTTATACCACACCAATATTCCCCCGGAGGTTCTGCCCTTGCGTGTTTTAGTGTTCTTTACTGAGGGCACAATGATTTCATGGTACATTGGAGGACAGTGGGTCGGCACGTCCTTTTGGCACCATGTTTCTGTTAACACAATTATATCAATGTCTTTTATAGCTTTTAGGAATTCAGGGTCTGTACTCTTCATCCCAAAAGTTGAGGAGCGGAGGCCCTGGATATTCCAGCAGCTTATGTGGAAAGAACGCATTTATATAGTTCAATAAAACGAAATAAAATGGACCTATTTTGTGGGATGAGTGTGGGAACACTATTTTCTATAATGCTAAATGATGATTTAGTATAAATTTCATGAGGCATGCACATATATCTATCTAATAATAGTAATAATACTGATAAGATAACAATAAAGATAATGATAAATAACAATATTAATAATTTCTCCGGCTTTCTATCAGGCTGTTCAGCATCGTCATGATCTTTCTCAGTTCTTGGTCTACAGTCTGTGGTCTAGAGGGGGGTCTTGGGTCAGGTATAAAAGCACGGTTCTGTTGCTGGTTTTGTAAAGGGGGGTGGGGGACATTGGTGGTCCTGTTTGGGCTCCCAATGGTAGAGCGGGTGGGAGGGCTGCGTCTTTTGGCAGTGTTTATGAGGTTTCTTGCGAAGACCCACATCCGCTGTTTGAGTAGATGTATTTCGTCATAGAGGTCCCTTGTGTTGATGTTTGGATGATGGGCCAGGGAGACGTTGGGGAGGACAGAACATCTCGTGTCGATCTCCCTGTTGGTGTTGTGGATTATATAGGCTGGGGTGTCCTTTCTGGGCAGTAGTGTGGAGATCACGATCCGCGCCTCGGGGAATTCCCTGCTGGCCTTTTCTGCCATCCTGCTCACCGCCCTAGCCGTGCCTTCCTGTAGGGTGCGTAGGTCGTTCGTGCCTGTGTGGATCACAATCCATTTGGGGCTTCCAAGGGATTCTTTGTTCAGGATCTTCATTGCTTGGTCTGTGTTGCTGCACCATTTTTTCAGGACTTGATGGTCTGGGAACAGCCTCTGGGGGTCCAGAAACTTTCCGTTGGAGTCGGTCAGCAGGACCGCCTGAGGGGCTGGTTTTTCAGACTGGGTAACAGTAGTCTGGGTAGGACTCGCCTGGTGGCTGGTTGTTGGCTGGGTTTCTGGGATATGTTGTGTGGCAGGAGCGGGGTTCGGGGCTTTCGGTGTGTCATCGTTTGGGGGGGTATCTGTCGGTTTTTGTGTTCCTGTGTGTGAGGACTGGGTAGCAGTAGTCTGGGCATGACTCAACTGAGGGCTGGTTGGAGCGGGGTTTGTGGCTTTCGGTGTGTCTTCGTGTGGGGTGGCATCCGGCGGGTTCTGTGTCCTTGTGTGTGTTGTTTTTGTGTCCTCAGGTTTTTGGACCTTAAGAGGTTTGTGTTGCCTGCTGAGCCTTTCTACGGTCTCCTTCATTTTGTTTAGTTGAGTACGGAGTTCTTTGATCTCATTTCTTTGCTCCTCTATGGTCTTTCTCAGCTTGTGGATGGTGGACTCGTGTTCCGTTTTTAGCTGTTTGAATTCCTCCTTCAAATTCTTGGCCAGTGTTTCTCTGTATTCGTTGAAATCAAGTTCTAGTTTGGCCAGATTCTCTTTCATCATTTTGTTTTCGTTGAGAGGTGTGGGGGGGGGTGGAGATGTACAGGGAGGTGTTTTCCTCTGCTGGTCTCTCTTCTTCTTCCTCCACTTGGCTCTCCTCATCCTCTGTTCGACTCTCTTTTGCTTCCTGTCCATTGGTCCTCTTTGTGTCTGCCTTAGTTTTCAACTGGGGGAATTCCTTTTCGAAGGTGTCCAGATTTTCCACATTCCCCTGTATCATGATCTTTCTATTTTTGTTGTAGTAGCTTATGGTTAGCAGGGGGTCATCTTTATCTAGGTTTCCATCTTTACATATTTTCAGTCTGCCTCCACTGCCAATACCTTCACTGGAGACGTATGTGTAGTGTTTTTGTAAAGTCTCCTTCCAGGAGGTGACGTATTCGGTGTAGAATATGAGGTTGTTCTTCAGCTTAGTCCCTTTGTGTGTGGTATAGTCCACGTAGAGGATCTCTGGGTTATTTTTTAGTGTTGTGTACTTGTATTTTTCCTTTGCTTTATTTTTTGTGCATTGCTCAGGATATATCATTTCCCTGCTCATTGTAGTCGTTTGTTTTTTGTCTCAGATAGATAACTTTTTTTTTCTCTTTTTTGTGTCGTGTTCCACCTTAGCCCACTTTTAGGTCCAAAATTGGGAGTTTTTCAGGGGTTCATCTTTGATATAGCTGCTCTTAAAGGTTTATCTTTCTCTTTTTCTCACAGGCTCTTGGTTCGGGTAGTTTATCGTTTCTCTCGGGTTTCTATTCCTTTTCCTCGCGGGTTTGTTGTTCTTTTTTCAGGTTTTTTTTTCGAGCTAAATTTAAATAAAATTAAACTTTTTCCGAACTAACTTTAACTAAAATGAAACTTAGGTAGAATTAGGTAAAACTTATTTCTCCGGCTTTTTCTCTCCAGCTGGTGTTTCCTCTCCTCTCTCTCTCTCACGCTCCGTCTCTCTCTCTCTAGGTGCAGTTACCTCTCTTTGCTCCTTTTCTCCTTTCAGCCGTTTCCCTTCGTTCAAATTTCGCGCTCTCAGCTCTCAGCTCCCAACGCTCTCTCCGGGCTTCTGCCCTGGCCCCAGCCCCTCGGCTCGGCTGTGCTGTCCCGGCCCGGTGTTTGTCCGAGTTTCTCCGACCCCGGAGTTTCTCGGGTTTCAGGCCCCGGGCTTGCTCGCTCTCCAGGCCCGACCCGATCCGGCACCCCTACCTCTCCACTCGCCTCTGGCTTGGGCCGCTCCTCCCGGTCTGGGTCTACTCCTGTTGCTGCTCGCTCTCTCTCTCTGTCTCTCTCTCTCTCTCTCTCTCTGTCTCCCTCTCTCTGTCTCTGTCTCTCTGTCTCTGCCTCTCTCTCTCTCTCTCTCTCTCTCTGTCTCTCTCTCTCTCTCTCTCTCTCTGTCTCTCTCTCTCTCTCTCTCTCTGTCTCTGCCTCTCTCTCTCTCTCTCTCTCTGTCTCTCTCTCTCT
>NW_028225179.1:33319294-33406794 GCF_052327205.1 Somniosus microcephalus | reverse complement strand
GGACAGACTAGATGCAGGAAGGATGTTCCCGATGGTCGGGGGAGTCCAGAACCATGGGCCACAGTCTAAGGATACAGGGGTAAGCCATTGAGGACAGAGATGAGGAGGAATTTCTTCATCCAGGGAGTGGTGAACCTGTGGAATTCTCTACCACAGAAGGAGTTGAATATATTTCTTAAGGCTAAAGGGATCAAGGGATATGGGGAGTAAGCAGGGACAGGGTACTGAGTTTGGATGATCAGCCATGATCTCATTGAATGGCGGAGCAGGCTCGAGGGGCCGAATGGCCTACTCCTGCTCCTATCTTCGATGTTTCTATGAGAGAAAGAGACAGAGAGAGAGAGAGAGAGACAGAGAGAAAGGAAAAAAAAGTTTCGCATTTCTATAGCGCCTTTCACAACCTCAGGACGTCCCAAAGCGCTTCACAGCCAATGATGTACTTGTTAAAGCGTAGTCACTGTTGTAATGTGGGAAACGCGGCAGCCAATTTGGGCAGAGCAAGATCCCACAATCAGCTATGTGAGAATGATCAGTTAATCTGATTTTTTTTTAGTGATGTTGATTGAGGGATAAATATTGGCCCCAGAACACTGCGGAGAACGCCCACCCCCCGCTCCTCTTCCAATAGTGTCCGTGGGACCTTTTTACGTTCCACCTGAGAGGGCAGACGGCGCCTCGGTTTAAAGTCTCATCCGAAAAAACAGCCCCTCCGGCAGTCAAGCTGTTGGCCGCCTGACCTCATATTTCAACAACATAGCAAAACGTCCCAGGGCGCTTCACAGGAACGTCAACCAAACAAAATTGGACACCAAGCCAAATAAGGAGATATTAGGAATAACAACAGAAAATGCTGGAAAAACTCAGCAAGTCAGGCAACATCCGTGGAGAGAAATTTGAGTTGACGTTTCGGGTTTGACCCTTCTTCAAAACTGGAGAGAAAAGGAACTAGATCGAAGGCAGGGCTGCGATCGGACAAAAGAATAAAAGAACCAAAAGAAGTAAAAGAGATTAGAAGCTAGACGAGATGGTAATAGGCTGGGATTAGGTGTAAAGTGTACTGGCAGGGCAAAAGATAGCTGCCAGGTGTGAGAGAGAAACAAAAGGAAAGGGGGGGGGGGGTGGGTGGAAAGGAAAGGAGTGGAAAAATATAAGTGAAAATGAAAGGGGGCCGAGGTTATGATCTGAAATTGTTGAACTCGATATTGAGACCGGAAGGCTGCAGACTGGTGACCAAAGGCTTGGTCAAAGAGGGAGGTTTTTAACGGGGGTCTTAAAGGAGGAGAGAGAGAGGCGGAGAGGTTTACAGAGGGAATTTCAGAGCTGAGGATCCCAGGCGGCTGAAGGCACGGCCGCCAATGGGGGAGCGATGGAAATCGGGGGGATGCTCAAGAGGCCGGAATTGGAGGAGCGCAGAGATCTCGGAGGGTTGTAGGGGGCTGGAGGAGGTTACAGAGATAGGGAGGGTGGTAGGGGCTGGAGGAGGTTACAGAGATAGGGAGGGTGGTAGGGGCTGGAGGATGTTACAGAGATAGGGAGGGTTGTAGGGGCTGGAGGAGGTTACAGAGATAGGGAGCATGGTAGGGGCTGGTGGAGGTTACAGAGATAGGGAGGGTTGTAGGGGCTGGAGGAGGTTACAGAGATAGGGAGGGTTGTAGGGGCTGGTGGAGGTTACAGAGATAGGGAGGGATGTAGGGGCTGGAGGAGGTTACAGAGATAGGGAGGGTTGTAGGGGCTGGAGGAGGTTACAGAGATAGGGAGGGTTGTAGGGGCTGGTGGAGGTTACAGAGATAGGGAGGGATGTAGGGGCTGGAGGAGGTTACAGAGATAGGGAGGATATGTAGGGGCTGGAGGAGGTTACAGGGATAGGGAGGGTTGTAGGGGCTGGAGGAGGTTACAGGGATAGGGAGGGTGGTAGGGGCTGGAGGAGGTTACAGAGATAGGGAGGGTAGTAGGGGCTGGAGGAGGTTACAGAGATAGGGAGTGTTGTAGGGGCTGGAGGAGCTTACAGAGATAGGGAGGGTTGCAGGGGCTGAAGCAGGTTACAGAGATAGGGAGGGTTGTTGGGGCTGGAGCAGTTTACACAGATAGGGAGGTTTGTAGGGGTTGGAGGAGGTTACAGAGATAGGGAGGGTTGTAGGGGACTGGAGGAGGTTACAGAGATAGGGAGGGTTGTAGGGGCTGGAGGAGGTTACAGAGATAGGGAGGGTTGTAGGGGCTGGAGGAGGTTACAGAGATAGGGAGGGTTGTAGGGGACTGGAGGAGGTTACAGAGATAGGGAGGGTGGTAGGGGCTGGAGGAGGTTACAGAGAAAAGGAGGGTTGTAGGGAGGGAGGGTTGTAGGGGCTGGAGGAGGTTACAGAGAGGGAGGGTTGTAGGAGCTGGAGGAGGTTACAGAGATAGGGAGGGTTGTAGGGGCTGGAGGAGGTTACAGAGATAGGGAGGGTTGTAGGGGCTGGAGGAGGTTACAGAGATAGGGAGGGTTGTAGGGGCTGGAGGAGGTTACAGAGATAGGGAGGGTTGTAGGGGCTGGAGGAGGTTACAGAGATAGGGAGGGTTGTAGGGGCTGGAGGAGGTTACAGAGATAGGGAGGGTTGTAGGGGCTGGAGGAGGTTACAGAGATAGGGAGGGTTGTAGGGGCTGGAGGAGGTTACAGAGATAGGGAGGATGGTAGGGGCTGGAGGAGGTTACAGAGATAGGGAGGGTTGTAGGGGCTGGAGGAGGTTACAGAGATAGGGAGGGTTGTAGGGGCTGGAGGAGGTTACAGAGATAGGGAGGGTTGTAGGGGCTGGAGGAGGTTACAGAGATAGGGAGGGTTGTAGGGGCTGGAGGAGGTTACAGAGATAGGGAGGGTTGTAGGGGCTGGAGGAGGTTACAGAGATAGGGAGGGTTGTAGGGGCTGGAGGAGGGTACAGAGATAGGGAGGGTTGTAGGGGCTGGAGGAGGTTACAGAGATAGGGAGGGTTGTAGGGGCTGGAGGAGGTTACAGAGATAGGGAGGGTTGAAGGGGCTGGAGGAGGTTACAGAGATAGGGAGGGTTGTAGGGGCTGGAGGAGGTTACAGAGATAGGGAGGGTTGTAGGGGCTGGAGGAGGTTACAGAGATAGGCAGACGTTGGGGGGCGCAAGGACAAGGGAGGGATTTGAACGGGAGGATGGAGAATTTCCTTTGTGTGGCTCGGAGTCAGTTATCTTTTGCTAAGGATCCTGTGAGGCGCCTTGGAACGTTTCCAGCACCTTAAAGGAGCTGTGCCAGTGGGTGTGCAAAGTGAGGTCAAGAGTGGAACGAGCAGCACCCTGCAGATGAAGGAACGCAGGGCGTAAGTGTGAACTGATCGCTTCCTCTGCCACACAGCTCGCTCAGAGACTGAAGGTGTGAAACGTGAACCATCGCGAAGCCCTCAACACCTACGTCACAAGCGAGACAGCACCCCAGAAAGTGAAAGCCAGTTGTTAAAATTGCACGGGCATGATGCCTTTATCTCCAGTGGACTAGAATACAAAGAGGTAAAAGTAATTCTACAGCTGCACAAAGCCTTGGTTAGACCACAACTGGGGGGCTGTGTAGAGCGAGCTTTACTCTGTATCAAACCCGTGCTGTACCTGCCCCGGGAGTGTTTGATGGGACAGTGTAGAGGGAGCTTTACTCTGTATCTAACCCGTGCTGTACCTGCCCTGGGAGTGTTTGATGGGACAGTGTAGAGGGAGCTTTACTCTGTATCTAACCCGTGCTGTACCTGCCCTGGGAGTGTTTGATGGGACAGTGTAGAGGGAGCTTTACTCTGTATCAAACCCGTGCTGTACCTGCCCTGGGAGTGTTTGATGGGGACAGTGTAGAGGGAGCTTTACTCTGTATCTAACCCCGTGCTGTACCTGCCCTGGGAGTGTTTGATGGGACAGTGTAGAGGGAGCTTTACTCTGTATCAAACCCGTGCTGCACCTGCCCTGGGAGTGTTTGATGGGACAGTGTAGAGGGAGCTTTACTCTGTATCAAACCCGTGCTGCACCTGCCCTGGGAGTGTTTGATGGGGACAGTGTAGAGGGAGCTTTACTCTGTATCAAACCCGTGCTGTACCTGCCCTGGGAGTGTTTGATGGGACAGTGTAGAGGGAGCTTTACTCTGTATCAAACCCGTGCTGTACCTGCCCTGGGAGTGTTTGATGGGACAGTGTAGAGGGAGCTTTACTCTGTATCAAACCCGTGCTGTACCTGCCCTGGGAGTGTTTGATGGGACAGTGTAGAGGGAGCTTTACTCTGTATCAAACCCGTGCTGTACCTGCCCTGGGAATGTTTGATGGGACAGTGTAGAGGGAGCTTTACTCTCTATCTAACCCGTGCTGCACCTGCCCTGGGAGTGTTTGATGGGACAGTGTAGAGGGAGCTTTACTCTGTATCTAACCCGTGCTGTACCTGCCCTGGGAGTGTTTGATGGGACAGTGTAGAGGGAGCTATACTCTGTATCTAACCCGTGCTGTACCTGCCCTGGGAGTGTTTGATGGGACAGTGTCGAGGGAGCTTTACTCTGTATCTAACTCCGTGCTGTACCTGCCCTGGGAGTGTTTGATGGGACAGTGTAGAGGGAGCTTTACTCTGTATCTAACCCATGCTGTACCTGCCCTGGGAGTGTTTGATGGGACAGTGTAGAGGGAGCTTTACTCTGTATCTAACCCGTGCTGTACCTGCCCTGGGAGTGTTTGATGGGACAGTGTAGAGGGAGCTTTACTCTGTATCTAACCCGTGCTGTACCTGCCCTGGGAGTGTTTGATGGGACAGTGTAGAGGAAGCTTTACTCTGTATCTAACCCGTGCTGTACCTGCCCTGGGAGTGTTTGATGGGACAGTGTAGAGGGAGATTTACTCTTTATCTTACCCGTGCTGTACCTCCCCTGGGAGTGTTTGATGGGACAGTGTAGAGAGAGCTTTACTCTGTATATAACCCATGCTGTACCTGCCCTGGGAGTGTTTGATGGGACAGTGTAGAGGGAGCTTTACTCTGTATCTAACCTGTGCTGTACCTGCCCTGGGAGTGTTTGATGGGACAGTGTAGAGAGAGCTTTACTCTGTATCTACCCTGTGCTGTACCTGCCCTGGGAGTGTTTGATGGGACAGTGTAGAGGGAGCTTTACTCTGTATCTAACCAGTGCTGTACCTGCCCTGGGAGTGTTTGATGGGGACAGCGTAGAGAGAGGTTTAATCTGTATCTAACCCCATGCTGTACCTGCCCTGGGGGTGTTTGATGGGAACGTGTTGAGGCAGCTTTACTCTGTATCTAACCCGTGTTGTACCTGCCCTGGGAGTGTTTGATGGGGACAGTGTAGTGTGAGCTTTACCCTGCATCTAACCCGTGCTGTACCTGCCCTGGGAGTGTTTGATGGGACAGTGTAGAGGGAGCTTTACTCTGTATCTAACCCGTGCTGTACCTGCTCTGGGAGTGTTTGATGGGACAGTGTAGAGGGAGCTTTACTCTGTATCTAACCCGTGCTGTACCTGCCCTGGGAGTGTTTGATGGGACAATGTTGAGGGAGCTTTACTCTGCATCTAACCCGTGCTGTACCTGCCCTGGGAGTGTTTGATGGGGACAATGTAGAGGGAGCTTTACTCTGTAACCAACCCGTGCTGTACCTGCCCTGGGAGTGTTTGATGGGACAGTGTAGAGGGAGCATGACTCTGTATCTAACCCCGTGCTGTACCTGCCCTGGGAGTGTTTGACGGGACAGTGTAGAGGGAGCTTTACTCTGTATCTAACTCATGCTGTACCTGCCCTGGGAGTGTTTGATGGGACAGTGTAGAGGGAGCTTTACTCTGTATCTAACCTGTGCTGTACCTGCTCTGGGAGTGTTTGATGGGACAGTGTAGAGGGAGCTTTACTCTGTATCTAACCCGTGCTGTACCTGCCCTGGGAGTGATTGATGGGACAGTGTAGAGAGAGGTCTACTCTGTATCTAACCCGTGCTGTACCTGCCCTGGGAGTGTTTGAAGGGACAATGTAGAGGGAGCTTTACTCTGTATCTAACCCGAGCTGTACCTGCCATGGGAGTGTTTGATGGGGACAGTGTAGAGAGAGGTTTACTCTGTATCTAACCCGTGCTGTACCTGCCCTGGGAGTGTTTGATGGGACAATGTAGAGGGAGCTTTACTCTGTATCTAACCCCGTGCTGTACCTGCCCTGGGAGTGTTTGACGGGACAGTGTAGAGGGAGCTTTACTCTGTATCTAACTCATGCTGTACCTGCCCTGGGAGTATTTGATGGGACAGTGTTGAGGGAGCTTTACTCTGTATCTAACCCGTGTTGTACCTGCCCTGGGAGTGTTTGATGGGACAGTGTAGAGGGAGCTTTACTCTGTATCTAACCTGTGTTGTACCTGCCCTGGGAGTGTTTGATGGGACAGTGTAGAGGGAGCTTTACTCTGTATCTAACCCGTGCTGTACCTGCCCTGGGAGTGTTTGATGGGACAGTGTAGAGGGAGCTTTACTCTGTATCTAACCCGTGCTGTACCTGCTCTGGGAGTGTTTGATGGGACAGTGTAGAGGGAGCTTTACTCTGTATCTAACCCATGCTGTACCTGCCCTGGGAGTGATTGATGGGACAGTGTAGAGAGAGGTCTACTCTGTATCTAACCCATGCTGTACCTGCCCTGGGAGTGTTTGAAGGGACAATGTAGAGGGAGCTTTACTCTGTATCTAACCCGAGCTGTACCTGCCATGGGAGTGTTTGATGGGGACAGCGTAGAGAGAGGTTTACTCTGTATCTAACCCCATGCTGTACCTGCCCTGGGGGTGTTTGATGGGAACGTGTAGAGGGAGCTTTACTCTGTATCTAATCCGTGCTGTACCTGCCCTGGGAGTGTTTGATGGGACAATGTAGAGGGAGCTTTACTCTGTATCTAACTCATGCTGTACCTGCCCTGGGAGTATTTGATGGGACAGTGTTGAGGGAGCTTTACTCTGTATCTGACCCGTGTTGTACCTGCCCTGGGAGTGTTTGATGGGGACAGTGTAGTGTGAACTTTACCCTGTATCTAACCCGTGCTGTACCTGCCTTGGGAGTGTTTGATGGGACAGTGTCGAGGGAGCTTTACTCTATATCTAACCCGTGCTGTACGAGCTCTGGGAGTGTTTGATGGGTCAGTGTAGAGGGAGCTTTACTCTGTATCTAACCCGTGCTGTACCTGCCTTGGGAGTGTTTGATGGGACAGTGTAGAGGAAGCTTTACTCTGTATCTAACCCTGTGCTGTACCTGCCCTGGGAGTGTTTGATGGGACAGTGTAGAGGGAGCTTTACTCTGTATCTAACCCGTGCTGTACCTGCCCTGGGAGTGTTTGATAGGACATTGTAGAGGGAGCTTTACTCTGTATCTAACTCCGTGCTGTACCTGCCCTGCGAGTGATTGATGGGACAGTGTAGAGAGAGGTCTACTCTGTATCTAACCCATGCTGTACCTGCCTTGGGAGTGTTTGATGGGACAGTGTAGAGGAAGCTTTACTCTGTATCTAACCCGTGCTGTACCTGCCTTGGGAGTGTTTGATGGGACAGTGTAGAGGAAGCTTTACTCTGTATCTAACCCTGTGCTGTACCTGCCCTGGGAGTGTTTGATGTGACAGTGTAGAGGGAGCTTTACTCTGTATCTAACCCGTGCTGTACCTGCTCTGGGAGAGTTTGATGGGACAGTGCAGAGGGAGCTTTACTCTGTATCTAACCCGTGCTGTACCTGCCCTGGGAGTGTTTGATGTGACAGTGTAGAGGGAGCTTTACTCTGTATCTAACCCGTGCTGTACCTGCCCTGGGAGTGTTTGATGGGACAGTGTAGAGGGAGCTTCACTCTGTATCTAACCCGTGCTGTACCTGCCCTGGGAGTGTTTGATGTGACAGTGTAGAGGGAGCTTTACTCTGTATCTAACCCGTGCTGTACCTGCCCTGGGAGTGTTTGATGGGACAGTGTAGAGGGAGCTTTACTCTGTATCTAACCCGTGCTGTACCTGCTCTGGGAGAGTTTGATGGGACAGTGCAGAGGGAGCTTTACTCTGTATCTAACCCGTGCTGTACCTGCCCTGGGAGTGTTTGATGTGACAGTGTAGAGGGAGCTTTACTCTGTATCTAACCCGTGCTGTACCTGCCCTGGGAGTGTTTGATGGGACAGTGTAGAGGGAGCTTCACTCTGTATCTAACCCGTGCTGTACCTGCCCTGGGAGTGTTTGATGTGACAGTGTAGAGGGAGCTTTACTCTGTATCTAACCCGTGCTGTACCTGCCCTGGGAGTGTTTGATGGGACAGTGTAGAGGGAGCTTTACTCTGTATCTAACCCGTGCTGTACCTGCTCTGGGAGAGTTTGATGGGACAGTGCAGAGGGAGCTTTACTCTGTATCTAACCCGTGCTGTACCTGCCCTGGGAGTGTTTGATGGGACAGTGTAGAGGGAGCTTCACTCTGTATCTAACCCGTGCTGTACCTGCCCTGGGAGTGTTTGATGTGACAGTGTAGAGGGAGCTTTACTCTGTATCTAACCCGTGCTGTACCTGCCCTGGGAGTGTTTGATGGGACAGTGTAGAGGGAGCTTTACTCTGTATCTAACCCGTGCTGTACCTGCTCTGGGAGAGTTTGATGGGACAGTGTAGAGGGAGCTTTACTCTGTATCTAACCCGTGCTGTACCTGCCCTGGGAGTATTTGACGGGACAGTGTAGAGGGAGCTTTACTCTGTATCTAACCCGTGCTGCACCTGCCCTGGGAGTGTTTGACGGGACAGTGTAGAGGGAGCTTTACTCTGTATCTAATCCGTGCTGTACCTGCCCTGGGAGTGTTTGATGGGACAGTGTAGAGGGAGCTTTACTCTGTATCTAACCCCGTGCTGTACCTGCCCTGGGAGTGTTTGATGGGACAGTGTAGAGGGAGCTTTACTCTGTATCTAACCCCGTGCTGTACCTGCCCTGGGAGTGTTTGATGGGACAGTGTAGAGGGAGCTTTACTCTGTATCTAACCCGTGCTGTACCTGCCCTGGGAGTATTTGATGGGACAGTGTAGAGGGAGCTTTACTCTGTATCTAACCCGTGCTGTACCTGCCCTGGGAGTGTTTGATGGGACAGTGTAGAGGGAGCTTTACTCTGTATCTAACCCGTGCTGTACCTGCCCTGGGAGTGTTTGATGGGACAGTGTAGAGGGAGCTTTACTCTGTATCTAACCCCGTGCTGTACCTGCCCTGGGAGTGTTTGATGGGACAGTGTAGAGGGAGCTTTACTCTGTATCTAATCCCATGTTGACTGTCTAAATTTCGCTCTCGGTTTCAGTTTGAATTTTGTGCAATCAAGCTAGCACTTGGAGATCCCTATTTTGAGTTTCACATTCAGTGTCACTGTTGGTTCCGTCTCATTCTCTCATCAAGTTTGGAGTTTGCTGAAGCTGGTGCTGCTGACAGGATCTTAGAAACCTACGGCGCTGGGGGAGGCCATTCTAAAGTTATTGATGGAATCGACCTCCACCCTCTTTTCAGGTCGAGCCTTACAGCTCCCGTCAACTCTCCGTGTGAAAACATTTCTCCTCATCTCCCCTCAAGATCTTTTTGCTGACGAGTTCGAATCTATGACCTCTGGTTGCTTGACTCATTCGTTTTCTTTCCTGTTTACACTATCGAAACCTCCTTTAAGACCTGCCTTAAAACATAGAAACATAGAAGATAGGAGCAGGAGTAGGCCATTCGGCCCCTTGAGCCTGCTCCGCCATTTAATGAGATCATGGCTGATCATCCAAACTCAGTACCCTGTCCCTGCTTTCTCCCCATATCCCTTGATCCCTTTAGCCTTAAGAAATATATCCAACTCCTTCTTGAATATATTTAATGAATTGGCCTCTACTGCCTTCTGTGGTAGAGAATTCCACAGGTTCACCACTCTCTGGGTGAAGAAATTCCTCCTCATCTCTGTCCTAAATGGCTTACCCCTTATCCTTAGACTGTGACCCCTGGTTCTGGACTCCCCGACCATCAGGAACATCCTTCCTGCATCTAGTCTGTCTAGTCCTGTTAGAATTTTATAAGTTTCAATGAGATCCCCTTTCATTCTTCTAAACTCCAGCGAGTATAAGCCCAATGGACCCAATCTCTCCTCATACGTCATTCCTGCCATCCCAGGTATCAGTCTGGTGAATCTTTGCTGCACTCCCTCCATGGCAAGAACATCCTTCCTCAGATAAGGCGACCAAAACTGCACACAATACTCAAGGTGTGGTCTCACCAAGGCCCTGTACAACTGCAGCAGGACATCCTTGCTCCTGTACTCGAACCCTCTCGCTACGAAGGCCAACATACCATTTGCCTTCTTAACCGCCTGCTGCACCTGCATGTTTACCTTCAGCGACTGGTGCACAAGGACACCCAGGTCTCGTTGCACTTCCCCTTTTCCCAATCTATTGCCATTCAGATAATAATCTGTCTTCCTGTTTGAGAGAGTGGTTTGCAAAGCATATGGGTTCTTGGGTTTCATAAGTAGAGGTTTTGAGTACAAAAGTAGAGAAATTATACTGAATCTTTATAAAGCGCTGGTTAGGCCACAACTGGCGTATTGCGTCCAGTTCTGGTCACCACACTTTAGGAAGGATGTGAAGGCCCTTGAGAGGGTGCAGAGGAGATTTACCAGAATGGTTCCGGGGATTGGGAGGATCTTGGCTACAAGGACAGGTTGGAGAAGCTGGGTTTGTTTTCATTAGAGCAAAGGAGGTTGAGGGGTGATTTGATAGGTGATTACACGAGGATTTGAGTACTATTAATTACTATTAACTATTAACAACATGTAAAAGCTGTCAGTGTAGCTATACCTTGCAGTAACTGCCGGTACATATAAACACTACCCACACCCAGAAGTCCATTAGCTGTTTATAGTCTTTCCCTTGTCTACAGGTCGAGTCTAACGACAGGCTTTCTGGTGCGCTGTGACCTGCGTAGCTGAGCGGGTATTTGCTGGGCCAACCCAGTTGTGTCCATTAAGTTCATGTCTGTACCACACGGATCCCTTGTCTCATTGTCACCCCTGTGTACTTCATCACTTTGTGGCATTGCCCTCGTCTCCTCGTCACTCTGTCGGATTTCCATCATCAGCTCATCCTCTCTGTCCTCCTGCGGCTGATAGGTCTCGGTGGTTTTCAGTAGGTGCCTCCTGTTTCTGCGATACACATTGCCATTTTCTGTCATGACACTGTATGACCTGGGGGCGACCTGTTGTAGAACGGTGGCTCTTTGATTCCATGGCCCAGGCCCTTCAATGCGAACTACATCCTTCTCCTGTAGAGGCACTAGTGTAGTGGCTGTGCGGTCATGGAGCGTTTTTTGTTTCCGCTGAAGTTTCCGGGCCTTGTCTGCCCATACCTCATCTCTGTGATCAGGTGTGACATGCCTGGGAAGTCGAGTACGGATTTTGCGACCCAGTAAGAGCTCAGCTGGAGACTTGCCACTTTCCAGCGGGGCCGCCCTGTACGACATCATGGCCAGATATGGGTCAGTGTTGCTGTGTGCTGCTTTCTTTAATAGTCTTTTCACAATCTGTACCCCCTTCTCCGCTTTTCCATTGGCTTGAGGGTAGAGCGGGCTGGCGGTTACATGCTTAAACTCATACTCTGTAGCAAACAACTGAAACTCATGACTGGCATAGGGAGAACCATTATCAGAGACCAGAGTTAGAGGGATGCCCTGCCTGGAAAAGATTGACTTCAGGTGAGTTATCACAGCTCTTGACGTGGTGCTGGGTAGGAGAGTAATCTCAGGATAATTAGAGTAATAATCAATAACTAACAAATCGTCTTTTCCTTCGTAGTGAAAAATATCAGTTCCTACCTTTTCCCAAGGTTGTGATGGGAGCTCTGTGGTAATGAGGGGCTCTTTTGTTTGCTTGTAGTGATACTCCTGACATGTAGCACACTCACTGAGCATCTGCTTAATATCAGAGTTCATGTTTGGCCAGTAGAGTGCCTCACGTGCTCTCCTTTTTGACTTTTCCACACCCAGGTGCCCTTCAAAGCAAAGAGTTGGAATAAACGGGTCGTTTTCCGAGTGGCAGGCAGTGACTAGTGGGGTACCGCAAGGATCGGTCCTAGGACCCCAGCTGTTCACAATATATATTAATGATCTGGACGAGGGAATTGGATGTAATATCTCCAAATTTGCAGAAGACACAAAGCTGGGTGGGAGGGTAAGCTGTGAGGAGGATGTCGTGAAACTCCAGTACGATTTGGACAGATTGGGTGATTGGGCAGAAACATGGCAAATGCACTATAATGTGGATAAATGTGAGGTTATCCACTTTGGTGGCAAAAACAGGAAGGCAGATTATTATTTGAATGGCAATAGATTGGGAGAAGGGGAAGTGCAAAGAGACCTGGGTGTTCTTGTGCACCAGTCGCTGAAGGTAAGCATGCAGGTGCAGCAGGCGGTTAAGAAGGCAAATGGTATGTTGGCCTTCGTAGCAAGAGGGTTCGAGTACAGGAACAAGGATGTCTTGCTACAGTTGTACAGGGCCTTGGTGAGACCGCACCTTGAGTATTGTGTGCAGTTTTGGTCACCTTATCTGAGGAAGGATGTTCTTGCCATGGAAGGAGTGCAGCGAAGATTCACCAGGCTGATACCTGGGATGGCAGGAATGACGTATGAGGAGAGATTGGGTCGATTGGGATTATACTCGCTGGAGTTTAGAAGATTGAGAGGGGATCTCATCGAAACCTATAAAATTCTGTCAGGCCTGGACAGACTAGATGCAGGAAGGATGTTCCCAATGGCGGGGGAGTCCAGAACCAGGCGTCACAGTCTAAGGGTAAGGGGTAAGCCATTCAGGACTGAAATGAGGAGGAATTTCTTCACCCAGAGAGTGGTGAACCTGTGGAATTCTCTGCTACAGAGGGCGGTGGAGGCCAGTTCATTAAATATATTTTAAAAAGGGTTGGATATATTTCTTAAGGCTAAAGGGATCAAGGGATATGGGGAGAAGGCAGGGACAGGGTACTGAATTTGGATGATCAGCCATGATCTCATTGAATGGCGGAGCAGGCTCGAAGGGCCGAATGGCCTACTCCTGCTCCTATCTTCTATGTTTCTATGTTCATGTATCCTGTGAAGCATTTCTCGTCGCATAGAGATGGGCACTACAATCCTGTCACACTTAAGCAGTAGTCCATTGACCACAGAAAGCTCAGACTGAATATGATGATATTGTTTACATGACCCTTTCTTCCAACCCTCTTGAAGTTTTCTCATCACTTTCCTCAGAACAGGGTCCTTTGATGTCTCTGTGGCTATCTTTGATAGTTGCTCCCGTGAGGCGGGCAATGCTGCATAGACCATATCCACATGAAGGGCCACATCTGTTAAGTCTGTGAATTATTTAGTTAATTAAGACACAGACTAATGAGTAACAATAAAAATAGGTCTTTACTGGTTGGAGGTAGGGACTGTACTGAATACAATATTACTGCACAGTGCTTATATACCGGTGTGTTCACCCCCGGTATTACGTCTACAGCAGCCTGAGAAAGTAGTACATCTCTTAAGGTGGAACAGGCTTAAGCTCTCTTAAGGTGGAACAGGTTACATACACAACAACATCCTCTTCTGTTTCACTGTATTGTGTGGCACGAGGCGCAGCCCTGGATAGTGTATCTGCTATGAACATTTGTGTCCCTGGCACATATGTGAGCTCAAAAACATAACATTGTAGTCTCATCATTAGGCGCTGTATCCGTGATGACATGTCACACAGATTCTTTTTTGCGATTCCTAGCAGTGGCTTATGGTCAGTTTCTAGGATAACCTTGGGAAGTCCATAGATGTAGGTATGACATTTTTCACACCCAAATGCCAAGCCCAGGCACTCCTTCTCTATTTGCGCATACCGGCACTCTGTAGCCGTCATGGAGCGTGACGCATACGCCACTGGTCGCCATTCTCCTTCATCTTCCTGTAGAAGGACAGCCCCTAATCCATCCTTAGAGGCATCTGTGGACACTTTTGCCCTCTTTTCAAGGCAGAAGAACTTCAGTAGGGGTTCACTTGCTAGAATGTGTAGCAGCCCCTTCCATTCATTCTCATGTTCATGTCCCCATTGGAACTCTGTCTCTTGGTGCAGCAGTTTTCTCAAGTGAGCGGTTTTCACTGCCAGATTTGGAATGAATTTCCCTAGGTAATTAACCATGCCAAGGGCCCGCTGAACCCCTTTCTTGTCCTTTGGTTTTTCCATGTCATGTATGGCCTTTACCTTTGACTTGTCTGGCTGAATCCCTTCTGCAGAAATCTTGTCCCCGAGGAATGTGATTTCATTGACGCTGAACTGACATTTGTCTTTATTTAGTTTGAGTCCATACTGCCGTATCCTCTGAAGTGTTTTTTCCAGTCTGGTGTCGTGCTCCCCCTGAGTGGAGCCCCATACTACCAGATCATCCACGTACACCCGCACACCATCCAGGCCCTCGATGATTTGCTCCATTGCTCTGTGGAAGATTTCTGGGGTGGAGCTAATGCCGAAGGGCAGGCGCTGGTAAGAGTATCGACCAAACAGGGTGTTAAAGGTGCACAGTTTAGCACTCTCGTCATCAAGTTTCAGCTGCCAGAATCCATGCGAGGCGTCCATCTTGGAGAAGAATTTTGCTCCTGTCATTTCGCTGACTATTTCCTCTCTCTTAGGGATTTGATAGTGCTCTCTTTTTATATTTGCGTTAAGGTCCTTGGGATCCATGCAGACACGCAATTTATCAGTCTTTTTTGAATTGACGCAAACCATGGAATTTACCCAGTCAGTCGGTTCCTCAGTCTTCTTTATGACACCTAGTCCCTCCATGCGGTCTAGCTCTTTCCGCAGTTTCTCACGGAGGGCCACCGGAACTCTCCTGGGTGCGTGAATCACAGGTTGTGCGTCATCTCTCAGTTTGATGGAGTATGTAAAGGGCAGTGCTCCAAAACCCTGAAATACATCTGCGTACTTGTGTGTTATAGCATCATGCTTTATATTTGTACTGTCTTGGGGGGCACTCTGCACACAGTTCAGTTCATTGATAGTATAGACTCGTTTTACCAAGCCCAAATCCACACATGCCTTATCCCCCAACAGTGACTCATGTCCTTCAGGCACTATAACAAACGTCAATGGATGAATGCGATTTTTTACCTTAACATTCAGCCTACACGTTCCTTTTGTTTCAATACTTTGTCCATTGTACGCCTTCAAAGCCACTGTCTTGTTCAGTATTTTTGGTCTCGCTTTGAGATTCCATGCATCACTCCAGCTTATGAGGTTTGCCTTAGCACCTGTATCTAGCTTGAAGTGAACAATGGTGCCATTTACCAGCAAGGGGGCTATCCAAACTTCAGTCTTTAGTCCTACGGAATGTACTTCCTTTTCCATATCTTTACCCTGTTTTAAGTCATTTTGCACCATTCCAACATACAAAGTCTCCGATTCCATGTCTTCAGTCTCAATAGCATGCACTGTCTTTTTACCTTCGGTTTTCTCTTCCCAAAAGCACATTTTAGCAAAGTGATTCCTGCCTTTACATTTTGCGCAGTTCTTCCCATAAGCCGGACATTGTCTTGCCACGTGTCTATTGCCGCACCGTCTGCAATCGTATGGCGTCATAGTCCTGAACTCTGTGTGCCCTCTTGTGTCCCTTCTGTGTACTACATCCATTGGTAGGTTGTCCAGTCCCAGCGCTCTCACGCCCGTTGCTGTAGTTCTCCCATCGAATGTTTGCATGTGCATGGCTGAGAGTTCGCTAGCATGACATATTTTTACTGCAGCATCCAAAGTTAAGTCATTGTCCCTAAGCATTCTCTCCCTCACCTTCTTGTCAAGTATTCCAAAAACGACCTGATCGCGTATCATCGATTCCTTCAAGTCTCCAAAGTTACATGTTCGTGCTTTTGTTTTCAAGTCCGTCAGAAAAACATCAAAGGATTCTCCTTGCTTTTGCACGCGGGAGCATAAAACAAATCTCTCGAACGTTTCATTCTTTTTAGGTGTGCAGTATTTATCGAACAACTCTATCACCTTGTCCAGATCATTTTTGTCACCTTCAGCTGCAAACGTAAATGTATTATACAGCTCGATTGCCTGCGAGCCAGCCACTGTTAGCAACAAAGCTACCTTATGTGTTCCAGAGCTAGTCGTGGCATCGATCGCTGTGAGGTAGAGAAGAAAGCGTTGTTTGAATTCGCGCCAATTTTCGTCCAGATTTCCTTCAAGTTGCAGGCTAGTCGGTGGTTTTATCCCTTCCATTGTTGTGGTATGCCCCTATCGTGCGTTCTATAAATCCTGGTACCATGTAATGTTATCTTATATCTTAGTATTAAGAGGCTTACGAGTAGATATCGTTGAGTACTCTTTATTAGGTCTTGAGTCAGTGCCAGCTCATGCAGTACTGCTGCATGGCCAAGATGGCTTCCTATTTATACGACTGCCGTCAAGCAGCTGTCTTTACTACAGCTACCGTAAGGCAGCTGTCTTTACTACAGCTACAGTTATCTGTACAATCTCATTGAAGCATACAAAATTATTACAGGGCTTGATAGGGTGGATGCTGGGAGAATGTTTCCCTTGGCTGGGGAGTCTAGAACCAGGGGCCACAGCCTCAGGATAAAGGGTCGGCCATTCAGGACTGAGATGAGAAGAAATTTCTTCACACAGAGGGTGGTGAATCTTTGGAATTCTCTACCCCAGAGGGCTGTGGAGGCTCAGTCTTTGGGTATATTCAGAACAGAAGTCGATAGATTTCTGACTAGTAAGGGCATCGAGGGATATTGCGATAGGGCCGGTGCATGGAGTTGAGGTCGATGATCAGCCATGATCTCATTGAAGGGCGGAGCAGGCTCGAGGGGCCGAATGGCCGACTCTTGCTCCTATTTCTTACGTCCTTATGTTCTCATGTAGGTGTACAAGATTATGACGGGTTTGGATAGGCTAGAGGGGGAAAGGCTGTTCCCACTAGTTGATGGTACAAGGACTAGGGGACACAGATTTAAGGTTTTGGGCGAGAGATACAGGGGAGGACGTGAGGAAAACATTTTTTACGCAGCGAGTGGTGAGGACCTGGAACTCGCTGCCGCCGGAAGTGGTGGAAGCGGAGACACTCGATGTTTTCGAGGGGAGACGGGATCGGCTGTTGAGGGGAATAAACTTGCAGGGCTATGGGGATAGAGCGGGGCGGGGAATGCGACTGACTGGATTGCTCCGCAGAGAGCCGGCCTGGGCTCAATGGGCCAAATGGCCTTCTTCTGTGCCGTTATGACTCTGTGACTCTATGACCTTAGAAAATAATGAATGGATTGGGGTAAAGTGAGCGAGGGATACAGGTGAGCAAATCATTAAACGCAGCGTCACAGATCAATGAAGCAATTTCAAAAGACAACAGAGTGTTGGATTTATTTCATGGGGGATAGGATTCAAAGTTAGATTAAGCAACAACAACTTACATTTATATAGCGCCATTAACGTAGTAAAACGTCCCAGGGTGCTTCACAGGAACGTAAATCAGACACAATTTGACACTGAGCCATATAAGGAGATATTCGGACAGGCGACCAAAAGCTTGGTCAAAGAGGTCGGTTTTAAGGAGCGCCTTAAAGGAGGGGAGAGAGAGGCGGAGAGGTTTAGGGAGGGAATTCCAGAGCGCGGGGCCCAGGCGGCTGAAGGCACGGCCGCCAATGGTGCAGCGATGGAAATCGGGGGGCATGCGCAAGAGGTCAGAATTGGAGGAGCGCAGAGATCTGGGAGGGTTGGAGGAGGTTACAGAGATAGGGAGGGTGGTAGGGGGCTGAAGGAGGTTTCAGAGATAGGGAGGGTGGTAGGGGCTGGAGGAGGTTACAGAGATAGGGAGGGTTGTAGGGCTGGAGGAGATTACAGAGATAGGGAGGGTTGTAGAGGCTGGAGGAGGCTACAGGGATAAGGAGGGTGGTAGGGGCTGGAGCAGGTTACAGAGATAGGGAGGGTTGTAGGGGCTGGAGGAGGTTACAGAGATAGGGAGGGGTGTAGGAGCTGGAGGAGGTTACAGAGATAGGGAGGGTGGTAGGGGCTGGAGGAGGTTACAGAGATAGGGAGGGTTGTAGGGGCTGGAGGAGGTTACAGAGATAGGGTGGGTTGTAGGGGCTGGAGGAGGTTACAGAGGTAGGGAGGGTGGTAGGGGCTGGAGGAGGTTATAGAGACAGGGAGGGTGGTAGGGGCTGGCGGAGGTAACAGAGATATGGAGGGTGGTAGGGGGCTGGAGGAGGTTACAGAGATAGGGAGGGTTGTAGGGGCTGGAGGAGGTTACAGAGATAGGGAGGGTGGTAGGGGCTGGAGGAGGTTACAGAGATAGGGAGGGTTGTAGGGGCTGGAGGAGGTTACAGAGATAGGGAGGGTTGTAGGGGCTGGAGGAGGTTACAGAGATAGGGAGGGTTGTAGGGCTGGAGGAGGTTACAGAGATAGGGAGGGTTGTAGGGCTGGAGGAGGTTACAGAGATAGGGAGGGTGGTAGGGGCTGGAGGAGGTTACAGAGATAGGGAGGGTTGTAGGGGCTGGAGGAGGTTACAGAGATAGGGAGGGTTGTAGGGGCTGGAGGAGGTTACAGAGAGAGGGAGGGTTGTAGGGGTGGAGGAGGTTACAGAGATAGGGAGGGGTGTAGGGGCTGGAGGAGGTTACAGAGATGGGGAGGGTTGTCGCAGCTGGAGGGGGTTACAGAGGTAGGGAGGATTGTAGGGGCTGGAGGAGGTTGCAGAGATAGGGAGGGTTGTAGGGGCTGGAGGAGGTTACAGAGATAGGGAGGGTTGTAGGGGCTGGAGGAGGTTACAGAGATAGGGAGGAGGGTGCACGTTTTCGAAACAAGGATGACATTTTTTAAGTTGAGATGTTGCCGGCCTGGGAGCCAATGTAGGTCAGCGAGCAACAGGTGGGGTGATGGGTGAACGGGATTTGGTGAGAGTGAGGACGCGGGGCAAACAGGAGATTAAGTTTGACACAAAAAGAAAATACTGCAGATGCTGGAAATCTGAAATAAAAACAGAAAATGCTGGAGAAACTCAGCCGGTCAGGCAGCATCTGTGGAGATAGAAACAGAGTTAACGTTTCAGGTCGCTGACCCTTCGTCACAACTGGAACAAAGCAGGAAATGGAACAGATTTTTAAGCAAGTATAGAGGTTGGGAAAGTAGGGAGGGGAGGAAAGAACAATAGGGAAGGTCTGTGATAGGATGGAAGGCGGGAGAGATTAAGATGAGTTGATGGCTATGGAGGGTGGAAGTTGGGAGGCCGGCCAGGAGTGCGTTGGAATCGTCAAGTCTGGAGGTAACAAAGGCACAGTTAGAGGGTTTCAGCCGCAGTTGTATAGGACCCTGGTCAGGCCGCACTTGGAGCACTGTGCCACTTCTTATTCTTAGGCAGTCTCTCGGAACCGAGGATGACTTGCTTCCACATTAAAAATGAGTTCTCAGGTGACTGATGAGTCCAATGCGGGACCTACAGTCTCTGTCACAGGTGGGGCAGACGGTGGTTGAAGGGGCGGGTGTGGGTGTGGGGTGCTTGGGTAGACGTGCGCTCCTTCCGCTGTTTGCGCTTGGCTTCTGCTTGCTCCTGGCGAAGAGACTCGAGGTGTTCGGCGCCTTCCCGGATGCTTCTCCTCCACTTTGTGCTGTGGTCTTAGGCCAGGGATTCCCAGGTGTCGGTGGGGGATGTTACACTTTTTCAAGGAGGCTTTGAGGGTGTCCTTGAAGCGTTTCCTCTGCCCACCTGGGGCTGTCTTGCCGTGCCGGAGCTCCGAGTAGAGCGCTTGTTTTGGGAGTCTCGTATCGGGCATGTGGACAATGTGACCCATCCATCGGAGCTGATCGAGCGTGGTTAATGCTTCGATGCTGGGGATGTTGGCCTGAGCGAGAACACTGATGTTGGTGCGTCTATCCTGCCAATCAATTTGCTGCATAGAAACATAGAAGATAGGAGCAGGAGTAGGCCATTCGGCCCCTCGAGCCTGCTCCGCCATTCAATGAGATCATGGCTGATCATCCAAATTCAGTACCCGGTCCCTGCCTTCTCCCCATAACCCTTGATCCCTTTAGCCTTAAGAAATATATCCAACTCCTTCTTGAATATATTTAATGAATTGGCCTCAACTGCCTTCTGTGGTAGAGAATTCCACAGGTTCACCACTCTCTGGGTGAAGAAATTCCTCCTCATTTCTGTCCTAAATGGCTTATCCCTTATCCTTAGACTATGACCCCTGGTTCTGGACTCCCCGCCATCGGGAACATCCTTCCTGCATCTAGTCTGTCCAGTCCTGTTAGAATTTTATAAGTTTCAATGAGATCCCCTCTCATTCTTCTAAACTCCAGCGAGTATAAGCCCAATCGACCCAATCTCTCCTCATACGTCATTCCTGCCATCCCAGGTATCAGCCTGGTGAATCTTCGCTGCACTCCCTCCATGGCAAGAACGTCCTTCCTCAGATAAGGCAACCAAAACTGCACACAATACTCAAGGTGTGGTCTCACCAAGGCCCTGTACAACTGCAGCAAGACATTGCAAAGACAGCACCAGCTTAGAAAAGTGAAGGCTGAGGGGGGAGGGGACCTGATAAACGTCTTCAAAATTAAGAATGGGTTTAGACAGAATAGATGTGGGGAGAGTGTTTCCACTTGCGGGAGAGGCCAGAATCACCTAGATGGTAAAGAGACCTACATCAGAATGCTGTTCATAGACTACAGCTCAGCATTCAACACTATCGTCCCCAACAAGCTGGCCACCAAACTCCAAACTCTTGGCCTGAACACTTCCCTCTGCAACTGGACCCTGGACTTCCTAACAAACAGACCCCAGTCTGTCAAATTAGGTAACCACACCTCCCCCCGCCTGACCCTGAACACGGGGGCCCCACAAGGATGTGTGCTGAGCCCCCTCCTCTACTCCCTCTTCACCCACGACTGTGTGGCTGTTCATGGTTCCAACACCATCATCAAGTTTGTGGATGATACCACGGTGGTAGGCCAGATCACCAACAACGATGAGTCAGCCTACAGGGAGGAGGTCCAGCATCTCGTGAAGTGGTGCGCCGATAACAACCTGGCCCTTAACACCAAGAAAACCAAAGAAATCATTGTGGACTTCAGGAAATCCAAAGGCGGAAGTCACACCCCCATCCACATCAATGGGGCGGAGGTGGAAAGGGTGGACAGCTTTAAGTTCCTCGGAGTCCACATCACGGAAGACCTCTCCTGGTCCCTCAACACCTCCTCTCTGGTGAAGAAGGCCTAGCAGCGCCTATATTTCCTAAGGAGGCTGAAGGGATGTAATCTGTCACCCCTGATCCTCTCTAACTTTTACCGCTGCACTATAGAGAGCATCCTGACAAACTGTATCACAGTATGGTATGGCAGCTGTAGCTACTATGACCGGAAAGCCCTGCAGCGGGTAGTCAAAACTGCCCAACGCATTACCGGCACCCGGCTACCGACCATAGAGCACATATACCAGAAACGCTGTCTACGGAGGTCACGGTCCATCATCAAAGACCCTACCCACCCCAGCCACAGTCTGTTCGCCCTCCTGCCATCTGGGAGACGCTACAGATGCATTCGCACCCGAACGACCAGATTTAGGAACAGCTTCTTTCCCAGGGCTGTCATCCTACTGAACTCCACAAATAAACTCTAAAGCCTGCACATCTGCCAATGCACTTTATTATGGTTATGTTTATGTTAATGTATTACAAGCCAAATGTATGTTGAATGTTTTAATCTAAATGTCTTAATCTAAATGTACACTCTCGGGAGCCGCAAGCCTACATTTCGTTGTAGTGCGCTTGTGCACTAACAATGACAATAAAAGTTGATTTGATTTGATTTGATTTGAACAAGGGGCCATCAATATAAGAGAGTCACTAATAAATCAAATGGGGAATTCAGGAGAAACTTATTTCCCCAGAGAGTGGTGAGAATGGGGAAATCGCTACCACAGGGAGTGGTTGAGGCGAAGAGCGGAGAGCCATTCAAAAGGAAACCATATGCATTCATGAGAGAATAGGGAATAGAATCTCAGGGTGTCCCAAAGCGCTTTACTGCCAATTAAATTCTTTCCAAGTGTGGTCTCTGTTGTAATGTAGGAAACGCGGCACTCCCTCAGTACTGCCCCTCAGATAGTGCAGCGCTCCCTCAGTACTGCCCCTCCAACAGTGCGGCGCTCCCTCAGTACTGCCCCTCCGACAGTGCTGTGCTCCCTCAGTACTGCCCCTCCGACAGTGCGGCGCTCCCTCAGCACTGCCCCTCCGACAGTGCGGCGCTCCCTCAGTACTGCCCCTCCGACAGTGCGGCGCTCCCTCAGTACTGCCCCTCCGACAGTGCGGCGCTCCCTCAGTACTGCCCCTCCGACAGTGCGGCGCTCCCTCAGTACTGCCCCTCCGACAGTGCGGCGCTCCCTCAGTACTGCCCCTCCGACAGTGCGGCGCTCCCTCAGTACTGCCCCTCCGACAGTGCGGCGCTCCCTCAGTACTGCCCCTCCGACAGTGCGGCGCTCCCTCAGTACTGCCCCTCCGACAGTGCGGCGCTCCCTCAGCACTGCCCCTCCGACAGTGCGGCGCTCCCTCAGCACTGCCCCTCCGACAGTGCGGCGCTCCCTCAGTACTGCCCCTCCGACAGTGCGGCGCTCCCTCAGTACTGCCCCTCCGACAGTGCGGCGCTCCCTCAGTACTGCCCCTCCGACAGTGCGGCGCTCCCTCAGTACTGCCCCTCCGACAGTGCGGCGCTCCCTCAGTACTGCCCCTCCGACAGTGCGGCGCTCCCTCAGTACTGCCCCTCCGACAGTGCGGCGCTCCCTCAGTACTGGTAACCGGGGAGTGTCAGGTACTGCATTATGGGGCTCAAGTGTCTGGAGTGTGTGTGGGGGCTGGAACCCGTGACCTTTTGAATCAGGGGCAAGAGGAAGTGACCTGAAGAATTTGCACTGAAGCTAAATAAGGGTGTATTTGTGAGGTTCTCTGCTAAAGTGGAATCTATTTCAGTCTTGCAGTTTAGCAGAAATCGTTTGTTTTGGAACGCCATGATATTTTCAAGGTATCAGCAAATTTATTTTAAAACTGCAAATGATTTCACACATGTGTCTGCCCTTCATATCTAGAGGACTAGAGTACAAGAGGGTCGAAGTTATGCTGCAGCTGTACAAAACCCTGGTTAGACCACACCTGGAGCACTGGGAGCAGTTCTGGGCACCACACCTTAGGGAGGATGGACCAGCCTTGGAGGGAGTGCAGCGTAGGTTTACCAGAATGAGACCCGGACTCCAAGGGTTAAGTTACGAGGAGAGATTTCACAAACTAGGGCTGTACACCCTGGAATTTAGAAGGTTAAGGGGTGATCTGATCAAAGTTTTCAAGATATTAAGGGAACGGATAGGATAGAAACATAGAAACATAGAAGATAGGAGCAGGAGTCGGCCATTCGGCCCCTCGAGTCCGCTCCGCCATTTAATGAGATCATGGCTGATCATCCAAATTCAGTACCCTGTCGCTGCTTTCTCCCCATATCCCTTGATCCCTTTAGCCTTAAGAAATATATCTAACTCCTTCTTGAATATATTTAATGAATTGGCCTCAACTGCCTTCTGTGGTAGAGAATTCCACAGGTTCACCACTCTCTGGGTGAAGAAATTCCTCCTCATCTCTGTCCTAAATGGCTTACCCCTTATCCTTAGACTGTGACCCCTGGTTCTGGACTCCCCGACCGTCGGGAACATCCTTCCTGCATCGAGTCTGTCCAGTCCTGTTAGAACTTTATGTTTCAATGAGATAACTGGTCTGTAGTTCCCTGCTTTCCCTCTCCCTCCTTTCTTAGATAGTGGGGTTACATTTGCTACCTTCCAATCCGCGGGAACCATTCTAGAATCTGTGGAATTTTGGAAAATGACAACCAATGCACCCACTATCTCTATAGCCAACTCTTTCAAAATCCTAGGATGTAGGCCATCAGATCCAGGGGATTTATTGGCTTTCAGTCCCATTAATTTCTCTCGTACTATTTTTTTACGAATACTAATATCTTTGATTTCCTCCTTCTCGCTAGACCTTTGGTTGTCCACTATCTCCGGGAAGTTTTTTGCATCCCCTTCCAAGTGAAGACAGACACAAAGTATTTGTTTAATTTCTCAGCCGTTTCCTTATTCCCCATTCTAATTTCTCATGTCTCAGCCTGTAAGGGACCCACATTTACTTTCATAGATACATAGAAACATAGAAGATAGGAGCAGGAGTAGGCCATTCGGCCCCTCGAGCCTGCTCCGCCTTTTAATGAGATCATGGCTGATCATCCAAACTCAGTACCCTGTCCCTGCTTTCTCCCCATATCCCTTGATCCCTTTAGCCTTAGGAGATATATCTAACTCCTTCTTGAATATATTTAATGAATTGGCCTCCACTGCCTTCTGTGGTAGAGAATTCCACAGGTTCACCACTCTCTGGGTGAAGAAATTCCTCCTCATCTCAGTCCTAAATGGCTCACCCCTTATCCTTAGACTGTGACCCCTGGTTCTGGACTCCCCGACCGTCGGGAACATCCTTCCTGCATCTAGTCTGTCTAGTCCTGTTAGAATTTTATAAGTTTCAAAGAGATCCCCTCTCATTCTTCTAAACTCCAGTGAATATAAGCCCAATCGACCCAATCTCTCCTCATACGTCATTCCTGCCATCCCAGGTATCAGCCTGGTGAATCTTCGCTGCACTCCTTCCATGGCAAGAACATTCTACCTCAGATAAGGCGACCAAAACTGCACACAATACTCAAGGTGTGGTCTCACCAAGGCCCTGTACAACTGCAGCAAGACATCCTTGCTCCTGTACTCAAACCCTCTCGCTATGAAGGCCAACATACCATTTGCCTTCTTAACCGCCTGCTGCACCTGCATGCTTACCTTCAGCGACTGGTGCACAAGCACACCCAGGTCTCGTTGCACTCCCCCTTCTCCCAATTTTCGCTAATCTTTTCCTCTTCACATACCTATAGAAGCTTTTACAGTCTGTTTTTATGTCTCTCGCTAGTTTACTCTCATATTCTATTTTCCCTTTCTTTATCAATTTCTTGGTCCTCCTTTGCTGAATTCTAAAATCCTCCCAACCTTCAGGCTCACTACTCTTTTTGGCAGCATTATCAGCCTCTTCCTTTGACCTAAAGGGGTTGGATAAGTAGATGTTGTTGTGGTTCTTGTTGTTAGCATAGCATAGCTCCCATGACGCATGGACTCAAAGCCTTTGCAGTGCTGCCTTGCACTGCCATTTCAGTGTGAATCAAGTATACGCTGAAACAGGGCAGAACAAGAGAAAATATGACACAGGAACTGAAGAACTAAAACTCGATCAAAAGGTGTCAAATTATTGCAAAATTATCAAATTGCAAAAGTGCAAACTGACAGATAGGAATCAGCGCTAACCACATTCTTCAGCGCAACTCGCCTTGATCCAGCTTCTTTACTGTGGGAGAAACACCCGAAAGTGCTTCACAGCAGCGTAAATCAGACAAACGTTCAACGCCGAGGCCGCATAAGGAAATATTAGAGACAGGTGACCGAAAGCTAGGTCAAAGCGGCAGGTTTTAAGGAGCGCCTTAAAGGAGGAGAGGGAGAGAGAGAGAGAGGCGGAGTGGTTCAGGGAGGGGGGTTCCAGAGCTTAGGGGCCTAGAAAGAAAAAAGAAAGACTTGCATTTATAGAGCGCCTTTCACGACCACCGGACATCTCAAAGCGCTTTACAGCCAGTGAAGTACTTTGGACAGGTTGGGTGATTGGGCAGAAGCATGGCAGATGCAATATAACGTGGATAAATGCGAGGTTATCCACTTTGGTGGCAAAAACAGGAAGGCAGATTATTATCTGAATGGCAATAGATTGGGAGAAGGGGAAGTGCAACGAGACCTGGGTGTCCTTGTGCACCAGACCCTGAAGGTAAGCGTGCAGGTGCAGCAGGCGGTTAAGAAGGCAAATGGTATGTTGGCCATCGTAGCGAGAGGATTCGAGTACAGGAGCAAGGATGTCTTGCTGCAGTTGTACAGGGCCTTGGTGAGACCACACCTTGAGTATTGTGTGCAGTTTTGGTCGCCTTATCTGAGGAAGGATGTTCTTGCCATGGAAGGAGTGCAGCGAAGATTCACCAGGCTGATACCTGGGATGGCAGGAATGACGTATGAGGAGAGATTGGGTCGATTGGGCTTATACTCGCTGGAGTTTAGAAGAATGAGAGGGGATCTCATTGAAACTTATAAAATTCTAACAGGACTAGACAGACTAGATGCAGGAAGGATGTTCCCGATGGTCGGAGAGTCCAGAACCAGGGGTCACAGTCTAAGGATAAGGGGTAAGCCATTTAGGACAGAGATGAGGAGGAATTTCTTCACCCAGAGAGTGGGGAACCTGTGGAATTCTCTACCACAGAAGGCAGTAGAGGCCAATTCATTAAATATATTCAAGAAGGAGTTGGATATATTTCTTAAGGCTAAAGGGATCAAGGGATATGGGGAGAAAGCAGGGACAAGGTACTGAATTTGGATGATCAGCCATGATCGCATTGAATGGCGGAGCAGGCTCGAGGGGCCGAATGGCCTACTCCTGCTCCTATCTTCTATGTTTCTATGTTTGAAGTGTGGTCACTGTTATAAATCTCATCATCATGAAGAAACGACTCATGAAATAACACTGGACGGCCCGCTGGTGGCACCGTCCAAGGAGTATAAATACTCGGGCGTGGGCCCGGTTTGATCAGGGACATTTTGTAAGACAGGAACTAGTGAAGTATAACTAGACCTCCATGTTCTGAAAGAAGTTGATTAAAGCCTTGCTTAATGCTCAAACCAAGTACGTATTGAGTTTTATTACGTCAGCCACTGTTGTAATGTGGGAAACACGGCAGCCAATTTGTGCACAGCAAGCTCCCACAAACAGCAATGTAGTAATGATCAGATAATCTGTTTTTGTTATGTGGGTTGAGGGATAAATATTGGCCCCAGGACACCGGGGATAACTCGCCTGTTCTTTTGTCGAAATAGTGGCCATGGGATCTTTTACACCCACCTGAGAGGGCAGGCGGGGCCTCGGTTTAATGTCTCATCCGAAAGACGGCACCTCCGACAGTGCAGCACTCCCTCAGTACTGGCTTTGTGTGCTCAAGTCCCTGGAGTGGGACTTGCACCCACAACCTTCTGACTCAGAGGCGAGTGTGCTACCCACTGAGCCACAGCTGACGCACCTCCGTCTCCTTCTTAGGCAGTCCCTCGGAACCGAGGATGACTTGCTTCCACATTAAAAATGAGTTCTCAGGTGACTGTTGAGTCCAATGCGGGACCTACAGTCTCTGTCACAGGTGGGGCAGATGGTGGTTGAAGGGGGCGGGTGGGTGGGGTGCTTGGGTTGATTTGCGCTCCTTGCGCTTGGCTTCCGCTTGCTCCCGGCGAAGAGACTCGAGGTGTTCGGCGCTTTCCCGGATGCTTCTCCTCCACTTTGTGCGGTCTTGGGCCAGGGATTCCCAGGTGTCGGTGGGGATGTTACACTTTTTCAAGGCGGCTTTGAGGGTGTCCTTGAAGTGTTTCCTCTGCCCACCTGGGGCTCTCTTGCCGTGTCGGAGCTCCGAGTAGAGCGCTTCTTTTGGGAGTCTCGTATCGGGCATGCGGACAATGTGACCCGTCCATTGGAGCTGATCGAGCGTGGTCAAAGCTTCGATGCTGGGGATGTTGGCCTGAGCGAGAACACTGACGTTGGTGCACATAGATAGATTGGGAGAAGGGGAAGTGCAACGAGACCTGGGTGTCCTTGTGTACCAGTCGCTGAAGGTAAGCATGCAGGTGCAGCAGGCGGTTAAGAAGGCAACTGGTATGTTGGCCTTTGTAGCGAGAGGATTCGAGTACAGGAACAAGGATGTCTTGCTGCAGTTGTACAGGGCCTTGGTGAGACCACACCTTGAGTATTGTGTGCAGTTTTGGCCACCTTATCTGAGGAAGGATGTTCTTGCCATGGAGGGAGTGCAGCGAAGATTCACCAGGCTGATACCTGGGATGGCAGGAATGACGTATGAGAAGAGATTGGGTCGATTGGGCTTATACTCGCTGGAGTTTAGAAGAATGAGAGGGGATTTCATTGAAACTTATAAAATTCTAACAGGACTAGACAGACTAGATGCAGGAAGGATGTTCCTGATGGCGGGGGAGTCCAGAACCAGAGGTCACAGTCTAAGATAAGGGGTAAGCCATTTATGACTGAGATGAGGAGGAATTTCTTCACCCAGAGAGTGGTGAACCTGTGGAATTCTCTACCACAGAAGGCAGTTGAGGCCAATTCATTAAATATATTCAAGAAGGAGTTAGATATATTTCTTAAGGCTAAAGGGATCAAGGGACATGGGTAGAAAGCAGGGACAGGGTACTGAATTTGGATGATCAGCCATGACCGCATTGAATGGCGGAGCAGGCTCGAGGGGCCGAATGGCCTACTCCTGCTCCTATCTTCTATGTTTCTATGTTTCTATCCTGCCAATTGATTTGCAGGATCTTGCGGAGGCAGCGTTGGTGGTACCTCTCCAGTGCTTTGAGGTGCCTGCTGTACATGGTCCATGTCTCTGAGGCATAGAGGAGGGCTGGTATCACTGCTACCCTGTAGACCATGAGCTTAGTGCCGGGTTTGAGGTCCTGGTCTTCAAACACTCTCTTCCTCAGGCGACCGAAGGCTGCACTGGCACACTGAAGGCGGTGTTGGACTTTGTCGTCGACATCTGCCCTTGTTGACAGTAGGCTCCCGAGGTATGGACAGTGGTCCACCCCTAGGCAGCTGAAGGCATGGAGGCCAATGGCGGAGCAATGGAATGTTGCGGGGATGCTCAAGAGGCCAGAATTGGAGGAGCGCAGAGACCTCGGAGGGTTGTGGGGCTGGAGGAGGTTGCAGAGATAGGGACAAGCGAATCAATATATTAATGAACTGAAAGAAAGGAAGGGGGGTGGGTGGCGAGGAGGCCATGGAGTAATTTGAAAACGAGGATGAGAATTTTAAAATTGAGGCGTTGCCGGGCGGGAGCTCAGTGAGCACAGGGGTGGGAGGGGGTGGGGGGGTGATGGGTGAACAGGACTTGGTGCGAGTTAGGAAATCACACACAAATAAGCATTGCAGCACCAGAGAAAGTTGGCACCAGTGAATCAATGAATTAATTGAGGATCAGATGTTAATAAATCGATGAATTAATTGAAGATCAGTGACAAGTGAATCAATGAATTAATTGACCCTCAGGTACAAGTGAATCAATGAAGTAATGAAAGGAAAGATTGACAAGGGGGAAATGTTCGGTATCGCCCATTCCGCGACGCTAATATCGGCCGGGCGCAAAGTTTAGCGCCCGGCGCTAATTATTGCCTCCGACTGCAAAATTCGCCTGCATCGCCCCATGGAGGTGATTGGAGCGCTAAATCAGGCGCTACACACCTCGCTTAAGGGGCTAACGTCAGGGAGCGAGGCGCTACCTCAGAACGCTACCGCAGCACAGGCGATGCCCGTTACCATGGAAGACAGACAGACTGGCGCCGTCCAGTTCTTAAAGGGGGAAAGGGCCATCTTGCTGGCCAGCCACACACTGCTCATTGCAGCCGCAAATCTCGGCCTGGAGAGACCTCGAAAGCAATTGTGTTGGAGGCACCAATGGATCGGCCCAGGGACAGAGCTCGGCGCTTATGAACCTCAAGAGTGCTGCCGAGGGCCAGAACTCCTCAGGACAACGTTAAATCTCTCCAGACATCTCTCTCACTCTCAACCGTGCGTGTACATAGAAACATAGAAGATAGGAGCAGGAGTAGGCCATTCGGCTCCTCGAGCCTGTTCCGCCATTTCATGAGATCATGGCTGATCATCCAAACTCAGTACCCTGTCCCTGCCTTCTCCCCATATCCCTTGATCCCTTTAGCTTTAAGAAATATATCTAACTCCTTCTTGAATATATTTAATGAATTGACCTCAACTGCCTTCTGTGGTAGAGAATTCCACAGGTTTACCACTTTCTAGGTGAAGAAATTCCTCCTCATCTCTGTCCTAAATCACTTACCCCTTATCCTTAGACTGTGACCCCTGGTTCTGGACTCCCCCGCCATCGGGAACATCCTTCCTGCATCTAGTCTGTCTAGTCCTGTTAGAATTTTATAAGTTTCAATGAGATCCCCTCTCATTCTTCTAAACTCCAGCGAGTATAAGCCCGATCGACCCAATCTCTCCTCATACGTCATTCCTGCCATCCCAGGTATCAGCCTGGTGAATCTTCGCTGCACTCCCTCCATGGTAAGAACATCCTTCCTCAGATAAGGTGACCAAAACTGCACACAATATTCAAGGTGTGGTCTCACCAAGGCCCTGTACAACTGTAGCAAGACATCCTTGTTCCTGTACTCAAACCCTCTCGCTACGAAGGCCAACATACCATTTGCCTTCTTAACCGCCTGCTGCACCTGCATGCTTACCTTCAGCGACTGGTGCACAAGAACACCCAGGTCTCTTTGCACTTCCCCTTCTCCCAATCTATTGCCATTCAGATAATAATCTGCCTTCCTGTTTTTGACACCAAAGTGGATAACCTTGCACTTATCCACGTTATATTGCATCTGCCATGCTTCTGCCCAATCACCCAACCTGTCCAAATCATACTGGAGTTTCTCAGCATCCTCCTCACAGCACAAATCTCTTAAATCTCTCCAGGCGTCTCTCTCCCTCTCAACCGTGCGTGTCCGAAAAATATTTTGCCGACCAGAAAAAGCAGGAAACGGCCGCCTTTAAATAGCGCTCCCCCAGCCCCTTCCCGACTTGAAAACATTCCCCTCTACCTTTCGGTCCTAGCGGCAGGCGCTAAGACAGGGGGCGGAGCGACTCAATATCCGGTCCGGGGCGCTCCCGGGGCGTTGCGCGTTCGACTGACGTCACAGGTCAATTACGCGAGCACCGCTAAAATCGCCGCGCTCGGGGGCTAAGTTCCTAGCGCCCCCGTTAGCGCCCTCCCGGAGGCGCTAACCAACCGAATTTTTCCCCCCTTGCATTTCTATAGCGCCCTTCACAACCTCAGGACGTCCCACACTGCATCACAGCCAATGAATTACATTCTGAAGTGTGGTCGCTGTTGTAATGTAGACTCTGGAACAGTACCCATGGATTGGAGGGCAGGTAATGTAACCCCACTATTCAAAAAAAGTGGTAGAGAGAAAACGGGGAATTACAGACCGGTAAGCCTGACATCGGTAGTGGGGAAAATGCTAGAGTCCATTATAAAAGATGTAATAGCAGAGCACTTGGAAAACAGTGACAGGATCGGACAAAGTCAACATGGATTTACAAAAGGTAAATCGTGCTTGACTAATCTACTGGAATTTTTTCAGGATGTAACTGGTAGAATAGATAAGGGAGAACCAGTGGATGTGGTGTATTTGGGCTTTCAGAAGGCTTTCGATAAGGTCCCACATAAGAGATTAGCGTGCAAAATTAAGGCACATGGGATTGGGGGCAAGGTATTGACTTGGATAGAGAACTGGTTGGCGGACAGAAAGCAAAGAGTTGGAATAAACGGGTCATTTTCCGAGTGGCAGGCAGTGACTAGTGGGGTACCGCAAGGATCGGTCCTAGGACCCCAGCTGTTCACAATATATATTAATGATCTGGACGAGGGAATTGGATGTAATTTCTCCAAGTTTGCAGATGACACAAAGCTGGGTGGGAGGGTAAGCTGTGAGGAGGATGTTGTGAAACTCCAGTACGATTTGGACAGGTTGGGTGATTGGGCAGAAACATGGCAAATGCACTATGATGTGGATAAATGTGAGGTTTTCCACTTTGGTGGCAAAAACAGGAAGGCAGATTATTATTTGAATGGCAATAGATTGGGAGAAGGGGAAGTGGAAAGAGACCTGGGTGTTCTTGTGCACCAGTCGCTGAAGGTAAGCATGCAGGTGCAGCAGGCGGTTAAGAAGGCAAATGGTATGTTGGCCTTTGTAGCAAGAGGGTTCGAGTACAGGAACAAGGATGTCTTGCTACAGTTGTACAGGGCCTTGGTGAGACCGCACCTTGAGTATTGTGTGCAGTTTTGGTTGCCTTATCTGAGGAAGGATGTTCTTGCCATGGAGGGAGTGCAGCGAAGATTCAACAGGCTGATACCTGGGATAGCAGGGATGACGTATGAGGAGAGATTGGGTCGATTAAGCTTATATTCACTAGAGTTTAGAAGAATGAGAGGGGATCTCATTGAAACTTATAAAATTCTAACAGGACTAGACAGATGCAGGAAGGATGTTCCCGATGGTCGGGGAGTCCAGAACCAGGGGTCACAGTCTAAAGATAAGAGCTAAGCCATTTAGGACAGAAATGAGGAGGAATTTCTTCACCCAGAGAGTGGTGAACCTGTGGAATTCTCTACCACAGAAGGCAGTAGAGGCCAATTCATTAAATATATTCAAGAAAGAGTTAGATATATTTCTTAAGGCTAAAGGGATCAAGGGATATGGGGAGAAAGCAGGGACAGGGTACTGAATTTGGATGATCAGCCATGATCTCATTGAATGGCAGAGCAGGCTCGAGGGGTCGAATGGCCTACTCCTGCTCCTATCGTCTATGTTTCTATGTTTCTCAGGACGCCCCACACTGCATCACAGCCAACGGAGTACATTCTGAAGCGTGGTCATTGTTGTAATGTAGCAAAACGCGGCAGCCTCGTCGCGCACAGCAAGATCCCACGAGCAGCATTGTGGATAAAAGACCATTTTTTTTTTAGTGATGTTGGTTGAGGGATAAACATTGGCCCCAGGACACCCAGGAGAACTCCCCCTTCGACTCATACCTCCAAGGAGAAGAAGCTTAGAGCAAAAAATCTTCGGGGGACACCTATCCTCGGGTTGTACGGCACGAAAGCTTAAACATGTGCGGTCTGTTTTTGAAAACCACGCCTTTCTCTTTTTCCACCCCCCTCCCAGCTTTGAACCCTTCGCATTGCTTCAACATCGATATCGACCGGCCGGAGATATTCGAAGGCAAGGAGGAAAGCAAATTTGGTCAGCGGGTGCTACAGTTCGGCAATCAACAGGAAAGCTGGTAAGTCACCACGGCTAATCTGTAAGGGGCGGTGTGTGTGGGTCAGCTTCGCCTCTGACTCCTGAGTGTAGTGATCAATAGCATGTCATTCTATAGTGGACACTAGGTGGAGCTGGAGAGCTGTATATAGCTGTATGTATAAGACTACACTACCCAGCTATATATTATATTAAGACTACATTACCCATGAGGCTAGGCTACCCACAAGGCAGCAGTCAAGATGGAAGCCTCTACAAGATGCTGTACCAGTCCACATGTGCTCAATAAAAGTGTCTAGCAAAAGCTAGATGTGTTCATAATAAGAATGTCTATTTATTAATGAACATAACACTGAGTGGTTTGAATCGCTCCCACTCCCTTGGTTCTAGACCTGGACTTATTTGGGGGTTGTAATGAAATTGCAGCAGACAACTGAGTTAGTGAAAAGAACTTGGATTTTTATTTGAGAAAGGAGAATATACACAACACAATAATCTTATTATTATGGTATGTTGGCCTTCGTAGCGAGTTGGTTTGATGGCAGGGACAAGGATGTCTTGATGCAGTTGTACAGGGCCTTGGTGAGACCACATCTTGAGTATTGTGTGCAGTTTTGGTCGACTTATCTGAGGAAGGATGTTCTGGCCATGGAGGGAGTGCAGCGAAGATTCACCAGACTGATACCTGGGATGGCAGGAATGACGTGCGAGGAGAGATTGGGTCGATTGGGCTTATACTCGCTGGAGTTTAGAAGAATGAGAGGGGATCTCATTGAAACTTATAAAATTCTAACAGGGCTGGACAGACTAGATGCAGGAAGGATGTTTCTGATGGCGGGGGAGTCCAGAACCAGGGGTCACAGGCTAAGGATAAGGGGTAAGCCATTTAGGACAGAGATGAGGAGGAATTTCTTCACCTAGAGAGTGGTGAACCTGTGGAATTCTCTAACACAGAAGGCAGTGGAGGCCAATTCATTAAATATATTCAAGAAGGAGTTGGATATATTTCTTAAGGCTAAAGGGATTAAGGGATATGGGGAGAAGGCAGGGACAGGGTGTGGTAAACCACTGTTTGTATTCCACTGTGTACATGTCTGTACATGCCTCGGCTGACGCCTCCCACGAGTCCAGGTATAAAGGTGACTGCTCCACAGTCCCTCTGTATTCTGGACTGGTCGACCACTCGAGGCACACCTTCATTCTCTTGTTAATAAAGCCTGTTAGTTACTCGCTTAACCTCAGTCTTTTGAGTGATTGATAGCGCATCAATTTTATTAACAAGAGAGTGAAGGTGTGCCTCGAGTGGTCGACCAGTCCAGAATACAGAGGGACTGTGGAGCAGTCACCTTTATACCTGGACTCGTGGGAGGAGTCAGCCGAGGCATGTACAGACATGTACACAGTGGAATACAAACAGTAGTTTACCACATTCACCCCTTGTTTAAAAATGAGTCCGGCGGGGTGAAGTGTATTAAAAGTTTGTGTATTGGAGTCTCTCCGGAGGTCTTGTCTGCCGCTGTGATCGATGTGGCGACGGCAAGGGTAGTGAAGCTTCCGGCGTCGAGTCCCGCGTAGGCTGGGGCACTGGCGTGTAGTCCTCGTGGGTGTCGAGCGGGTCGCGGGGCCCAGGCGTGCCGTCTGCTGGGGTTGGATATTGGATCGTGGGGGGGGGTGGTAGTGGGTAGTGGGTTACTGGGGCCCCCGAGGGTGCGAGGTCTCGTATGGAGACTGTGTCCTCCCGCCCGTCCGGGTAAGCAATGTAAGCGTACTGGGGGTTGGCGTGGAGGAGGTCGACCCTCTCGACCAGGGGGTCCGTTTTATGGGTCCTCACGTGTCTTCTCAGTAGGACCGGCCCTGGGGACGTCAGCCATGGCGGTAGCGATGTCCCCGATGTGGACTTCCTTGGGAAGACAAACATTTTCTCATGAGGGGTGGCATTAGTGGCAGTGCAGAGCAGTGACCGAATAGAGTGGAGTGCATCGGGGAGCACATCCTGCCAGCGGGAGGTCGGAAGGCCCCTAGACTTTAAGGCTAGCAGGGCGGCCTTCCAAACTGTCGCATTCTCTCTTTCTACCTGTCCGTTCCCCCGGGGGTTGTAACTGGTGGTCCTGCTTGTGGCAATACCCCTAGCGAGTGGTCGACCACTCGAGGCACACCTTCATTCTCTTGTTAATAAAAGCCTGTTAGTTACTTGCTTAACCTCAGTCTTTTGAGTGATTGATAGCGCATCACAGGGTACTGAATTTGGATGATCAGCCATGATCTCATTAAATGGCGGAGCAGGCTAGAGAGGCCGAATGGCCAACTCCTGCTCCTATCTTCTATGTTTCTATGCCCGTGAGAAGATGGTGGTTGAGCTGCCTTCTTGGACCGCTGCTGTCCCTGTGGATTATAAAAGCATGGAAGCATAGAAGATAGGAGCAGGAGCAGGCCATTCAGGCCCTCGAGCCTGTTCCGCCATTCAATGTGATCATGGCTGATCATCCAAATTCAGTACCCTGTCCCTGCCTTCTCCCTATATCACTTGATCTCTTTAGCCTTGAGAAATATATCTAACTCCTTCTTGAATATATTTAATGAATTGGCCTCAACTGCCTTGTGTGGTAGAGAATTCCACAGGTTCACCACTCTCTGGGTGAAGAAATTCCTGCTCATCTCTGTCCTAAATGGCTTACACCTTATCCTTAGACTGTGACCCCTGGTTCTGGACTCCCCGGCCATTGGGAACATCCTTTCTGCATCTAGTCTGTCCAGTCCTGTTAGAATTTTATAACTTTCGATGAGATCCCCTCTCATTCTTCTAAACTCTTAACGAGTATAAGCCCAATCGACCCAATCTCTCCTCATACGTCATTCCTGCCATCCCAGGTATCAGTCTGGTGAATCTTCGCTGCACTCCCTCCATGGCAAGAACATCATTCCTCAGATAAGGCGACCAAAACTGCACACAATACTCAAGATGTGGTCTCACCAAGGCCCTGTACAACTGCAGCAAGACATCCTTGCTCCTGTACTCAAATCCTCTCGCTATGAAGGCCAGCATACAATTTGCCTTCTTAACCGCCTGCTGCACCTGCATGCTTACCTTCAGCGACTGGTGCACAAGGACACCCAGGTCTCATTGCACTTCCCCTTTTCCCAATCTATTGTCGTTCAGATGATAATCTGCCTTCCTGTTTTTGCCACCAAAGTGGATAACCTCGCATTTATCCGCATTATACTGCATCTGCCATGCATCTGCCCAATCACCCAACCTGTCCAAATCATACTGGAGTTTCTCGGCATCCTCCTCACAGCACACACGCCCACCCAGCTTTGTGTCATCTGCAAACTTGGACATATTACATCTAGTTCCCTCGTCCAGATCATTAATACATATTGTGAATAGCTGGGGTCCTAGCACCAATCCCTGCGGTACCCCACTAGTCACTGCCTGCCACTCGGAGAAAGACCCATTTATTCCAACTCTTTGCTTCCTGTCTGCCAACCAGTTCTCTATCCAAGTCAGTACCATACCCCCAATCCCATGTGCTTTAACTTTGCACGCTAATCTCTTGTGCGGGAGCTTATCGAAAGCCTTCTGAAAGTCCAAGTACACCACATCCACTGGTTCTCCCTTATCTATTCTGCCAGTTACATCCTGAAAAAATTCCAGTAGATTAGTCGAGCACGATTTACCTTTTGTAAATCCATGTTGACTTTGTCCGATCCCGTCACTGTTTTCCAAGTGCTCTGCTATTACATGTTTTATAATGGACTGTGGACGTCATCAGACCCGCTTCCTCCAATTGGCTGGCAAATGCACTGGGCGGGGCTTAACAAGCCCAATCAAGGGGAAATCACCCGCCACCAACGTCGCCCGCCCCGGACCCGCTGAGGTAGGGGAAATCGCAGCTTTAATTCCCCAACATCCGTGGTGGGACGTGGGATATTATCCATTGCTCCATTACAAAATTCTCCATCCTCCTCTTCAAATCCCACCATGGAAGGAAATCTGCAGTCCATACCCGGGCTGGCCGATAGGTGACTTAAATTCTTAGAGGGCTTGACAGGGTAGATGCAGGGAGAATGTTTCCCCCCTGGAGAGGCTGGAGAGTCTAGAACCAGAGGTCACAGTCTCAGGATGGAATACAATACTGGAAAGTGTGAGGTTATGCACTTTGGCAGGAAAAATCGTAGAGCAAGTTATTATCTTAATGGCAAGAAACTGGAAAGTACTGAAGTACAAAGGGATCTGGGGGTCCTGGTGCACGAAACTCAAAAGGTTAGTATGCAGGTGCAGCAAGTGATCAAGAAGGCCAGTGGAATGTTGGCTTTCATTGCTAGGGGGATAGAATATAAAAATAGGGAGGTATTGCTTCAGTTGTACAAGGTATTGGTGAGACCGCACCTGGAATACTGCGTACAGTTTTGGTGTCCATACTTAAGAAAGGACATACTTGCTCTCGAGTCAGTACAAAGAAGGTTCACTCGGTTAATCCCGGGGATGAGGGGATGGACATATGAGGAGAGGTTGAGTAGATTGGGACTCTACTCATTGGAGTTCAGAAGAATGAGAGGCGATCTTATTGAAACATATAAGATTGTGAAGGGGTTGGATCTGGTGGATGCGGGGAGGATGTTCCTGATGATGGGTGAAACTAGAACTAGGGGGCATAGTCTTAGAATAAGCGGCTGCTCTTTCAAAACTGAGATGAGGAGGAACAACTTCACTCAGAGGGTGGTAGGTCCATGGAATATGCTGCCCCAAAAAGCTGTAGAAGCTGCATCATTACATAAATTTAAAACAGAAATAGACAGTTTCCTAGAAGTAAAGGGAATTAAAGGTTACGGGGAGTGGGCAGGAATTTGGACATGAGTCTAGGTTCGGATCGGTCATGGCCCCGTGGGTAGCGGAGCGGGCCCAGGGGCCGTGTAGCCTGATCCTGCTCCTATTTCGTGTGTCTAATTCTGTTAGATTCAGGAGATGGTTCTGTGATAATGGATTGGCGGTTAGGATCAGATCAGCCATGATCTTATTGAATGGCGGAGCAGGCTCGAGGGGCCGATTGGCCAACTCCTGCTCCTATTTCTTATGTTCCTATATTCTTATGATAAGGGGTCGGCCATTTAGCACCGAGATGAGGAGTAATTTCTTCACTCAGAGGGTGGTGAATCTTTGGAATTCTCTACCCCAGAGGGCTGTGGAGGCTTTTCTTCGTTGAGTATATTCAAGACTGAGATCGATAGATTTTTGGACTCTCGGGGAATCGAGGGATATGGAGATCGGGCGGGAAAGTGGAGTTGAGGTCGATGATCAGCCCATGACCGTATTGAATGGCGGAGCAGGCTCGAGGGGCCGTATGGCCGACTCCTGCTCCTAATTCTTAAGTTCTTATAAAACACTGGGTAGGCCCCAGCTGGAGAAATGCAGTTAGAACATAAGAAGATAAGAACATAAGAAATAGGAGCAGGAGTAGGCCAATCGGCCCCTCGAGCCTGCTCCGCCATTCAATAAGATCATGGCTGATCTGATCCTAACCGCCAATCCACTATCACAGAACCATCTCCTGAATCTAACAGAATTAGACACACGAAATAGGAGCAGGATCAGGCTACACGGCCCCTGGGCCCGCTCCGCTACCCACAGGGCCATGACCGATCCGAACCTAGACTCCTGTCCAAATTCCTGCCCGCTCCCCGTAACCCTTAATTCCCTTTACTTCTAGGAAACTGTCTATTTCTGCTTTAAATTTATGTAATGATGTAGCTTCTACAGCTTTTTGGGGCAGCATATTCCATGGACCTACCACCCTCTGAGTGAAGTAGTTCCTCCTCATCTCAGTTTTGAAAGAGCAGCCGCTTATTCTAAGACTATGCCCCCTAGTTCTAGTTTCACCCATCATCGGGAACATCCTCCCCGCATCCACCCGATCCAACCCCTTCACAATCTTATATGTTTCAATAAGATCGCCTCTCATTCTTCTGAACTCCAATGAGTAGAGTCCCAATCTACTCAACCTCTCCTCATATGTCCATCCCCTCATCCCCAGGATTAACCGAGTGAACCTTCTTTGTACTGACTCGAGAGCAAGTATGTCCTTTCTTAAGTATGGACACCAAAACTGTACGCAGTATTCCAGGTGCGGCCTCACCAATACCTTGTACAACTGAAGCAATACCTCCCTATTTTTATGTTCTATCCCCCTAGCAATGAAAGCCAACATTCCATTGGCCTTCTTAATCACTAGCTGCACCTGCATACTAACCTTTTGAATTTCGTGCACCAGGACCCCCAGATCCCTTTGTACTTCAGTACTTTCCAGTTTCTTGCCATTAAGATAATAACTTGCTCTCCGATTTTTCCTGCCAAAGTGCATAACCTCACACTTTCCAGTATTGTATTCCATCTGCCAAATCTCTGCCCACTTACTTAGCCTGTCTATGTCCCCTTGCAGGTTTTTTATGTCCTCCTCACTCACTACTTTCCCTCCCATCTTAGTATCATCTGCAAACTTTGATATGTTACACTCGGTCCCCTCCTCCAAACCGTTAATATAGATTGTAAAGAGTTGGGGACCCAGCACTGACCCCTGCAGAACACCACGAGTTACTGATTGCCAGTCTGAGAATGAACCATTTATCCCAACTTTCTGCCTTCTGCTAGATAGCCAATCCTCTATCCATGCCAGAATATTACCCCCAATCCCGTGATTTTTTATCTTAAGCAATAATCTTTTGTGTGGCACCTTGTCAAATGCCTTTTGGATGTCTAAATACACTACATCCACTGGTTCCCCTTTATCCACCCTATACGTTACTTCCTCAAAGAACTCCAGCAAATTTGTCAAACATGACTTCCCCTTCATAAAACCATGCTGACTTTGTCCTATTAAATTATGATTATCCAAATGTCCTGTTACTGTCTCCTTAATAATGGACTCCAATATTTTATCTACCACAGATGTTAGGCTAACCGGCCTATAGTTTCCAGCCTTCTGTCTACTGCCCTTTTTAAATAAGGGTGTTACATTAGCAGTTTTCCAGTCTGCCGGGACCTTTGCCGAGTCCAGGGAGTTTTGGAAAATTATTACCAATGCATCCACAATCCCTACCGCCACTTCCCTCAAGACCCTAGGATGTAAGCCATCAGGTCCAGGTGATTTATCCGCCTTGAGTCCCATTATTTTACCGAGTACCACTTCCTTAGTGATTTTGATTGTGTTTAGCTCCTCCCCCCCTTTAGCCCCCTGTTTGTCCAGTGTTGGGATATTCTTAGTGTCTTCTACTGTAAAGACTGATGTAAAATATTCATTCAGTGTTTTTGCCATCTCCATATTTCCCACCATTAATTTCCCGGTCTCATCCTCTAAGGGACCAACATTTACTTTAGCCACCCTTTTTCTTTTTATATAACTATAAAAACTCTTACTATCTGTTTTTATATTTTTTGCTAATTTACTTTCATAATCTATCTTCCCTTTCTTAATCAATCTTTTTGTTATTTTTTGCTGTCTTTTAAAGTTTTCCCAATCCTCTATCCTCCCACTAGATTTGGCTACCTTATATGCCCTTGTTTTTAGTCGAATACTATCCTTAATTTCTTTACTTAGCCACGGATGGCTGTCTTTTCTTTTACACCTTTTCTTCTCAGTGGAATATATATTTTTTGGAAGTTGTAAAATAACTCCTTGAATGTACACCACTGATCATGTATCGTCTTACCCTTTAATCTATTTTCCCAATCCACTCTACTCAATTCCGCTCTCATACCTTCATAGTCACCTTTATTTAAGCTTAGCACGCTTGTTTGAGATCCAACCTTCTCACCCTCTAATTGAATATGGAATTCAACCATGTTATGGTCACTCATTCCAAGGGGATCCCTTACTAGGACATTTTTAATTAATCCCGTCTCGTTACACAGGACCAGATCTAAGGTTGCTTGCCCCCTGGTCGGTTCAGTTACATACTGCTCAAGAAACCCATCCCTAATACACTCAATGAACTCATCCTCAAGGCTGCTCTGCCCAATTTGATTTGTCCAATTAATATGATAGTTGAAATCCCCCATAATTATAGATGTTCCCTTATTACAAGCCTCAACTATTTCCTGATTGATACTCCGTCCAACAGAGTTGCCACTGTTCGGAGGCCTATAGACTACGCCCACTAGTGTTTTTTTCCCCTTATTATTCCTTACCTCCACCCAAACTGTTTCATTATCCTGATCTTTTGACCTAATATCATTTCTCTGTATTACAGTGATTCCTTCCTTTATTAACATAGCCACCCCACCTCCCCTTCCTTCCTGCCTGTCCTTCCTGATCGTTAAATAACCTGGTATGTTTAATTCCCAGGCATTGTCACCCTGCAGCCATGTTTCTGTAATGGCCACAAGATCATACCCATATGTAGTTATTTGTGCCATTAACTCATCTATTTTGTTACGAATGCTACGTGCATTCAGATAGAGAACTTTCAAAGATGTTTTGTGACACTTAGTTCCTGCTTTTGCCCTTTTTATTACTTTACCTTTTACTCCATACCTTCTGCCCCTTCCTGGCACGCTCTGGTTTTTAATTTCCCCACTGCTACCTAAGTCTATTACCTTCTCTGTTGTCATTTTTATTATTTGCTCTCTAGGAACCTCCCCCCCACTAGTTAGTTTAAAGCCCTCTCTACAGCCCTAGTTATATGATCCGCCAGGACTCTAGTCCCAGCACTGGCCAAGTGAAGCCTGTCCCAACGGAACAGCTCCCTCCTGCCCCAGTACTGGTGCCAGTGTCCCAGGAAGCAAAACCCATTTCTCCCACACCAGTCTTTGAGCCACGCATTTAACTCTCTAATTTTATTTGTCCTAGCCAAATTCGCTCGTGGCTCAGGTAATAATCCAGAGATTATTACCCTTGTGGTTCTGCTTTTTAATTTGGCCCCTAGCTGCTCAAACTCCCTCAGCAGAACCTCCTTCCTTGTTCTATCTATGTTGTTGGTACCAACATGGACCACGACAACTGGATCCTCCCCCTCCCACTCCAAGTTTCTCTCCAGTCCAGAGGAGATGTCCTTAACCCTGGCACCGGGCAGGCAACACAGCCTTCGGGGCTCTCGCTCTCGGCATATGGACTTTCAGAAGGCACTTGATAAATTGCCACATAGTAGACTTGTCCGCAAAATTAAAGCCCATGGGACTAAAGGGACAGTGGCAGCATGGATACAAAATTGACTAAGAGACAGAAAAGAGAGAGTCGCGGCGAACGGTTGTTTGTCGGACTGGAGTGAAGTATACAGTGGTGATCCCCAGGAGTTGCTTTTAGGACCACTGCTCTTTTCGATATATTATTATTGACCGGGACTTGAGGACACAGGGCACAGTTTCAAAGCTGGCAGAGGCCACGAGCCTCGGAAATGTAGTAAACAGTGGGGAGGACAGTAACGGACTTCAGGAGGACACAGACAGACTGGTGAAATGGGCAGACACGCGGCAGATGCAGTTTAACGCAGGGAATTGTGAAATGATACATTCGGTAGGGAGAATGAGAAGAGGCAATGTAAACTAAATGGTACAATTTTAAAGGGGGTGCAGGAACAGAGAGACCTGGGGGGGGGGGTGTACATAAATCGTTGAAGATGGCAGGACAAGTTGCGAAGGCTGTTAAAAAAGCACATGGGATCCTTGGCTTTATTAAAAGAGGCACAGAGTACAAAAGCAAGGAAGTTATTGCTAAACATTTATAAAACACTGGTTCGACCCCAGCTGGAGTTTGTGTCCAATTCTGGGCACCGCACTTCAGGAAGGATGTCAAGGCCTTGGAGAGGGTGCAGAGGAGATTGACCAGAATGGTACCAGGGGATGAGGGACTTCAGTGATGTGGAGAGACTCGAGAAGCTGAGATTGTTCTCCTTAGAGCAGAGAAGGCTAAGGGGAGATTGACCAGAATGGTAACAGGGATGAGGGGCTTCAGTGATGTGGAGAGACTGGAGAAGCTGGGATTGTTCTCCTTAGAGCAGAGAAGGTTAAGGGAGAGATTGACCAGAATGGTACCAGGGATGAGGGGCTTCAGTGATGTGGAGAGACTGGAGAAGCTGGGATTGTTCTCCTTAGAGCAGAGAAGGTTAAGGGGAGATTGACCAGAATGGTACCAGGGATGAGGGACTTCAGTGATGTGGAGAGACTGGAGAAGCTGGGGTTGTTCTCCTTAGAGCAGAGAAGGTTAAGGGAGAGATTGACCAGAATGGTACCAGGGATGAGGGACTTCAGTGATGTGGAGAGACTGGAGAAGCTGGGGTTGTTCTCCTTAGAGCAGAGAAGGTTAAGGGGAGATTGACCAGAATGGTACCAGGGATGAGGGACTTCAGTGATGTGGAGAGACTGGAGAAGCTGGGATTGTTCTCCTTAGAGCAGAGAAGGTTAAGGGAGAGATTGACCAGAATGGTAGCAGGGGACGAGGGTCTTCAGTGATGTGGAGAGACTGGAGAAGCTGGGGTTGTTCTCCTTAGAGTACAGAGGTTAACGGGAGATTTGATAGAGGTGGCCAAAGTTAGAAATACTTTTGTAGAGGGAGCTTTACTCTGTATCTAACCCGCGCTGAACCTGCTCTGGGAGTGTTTGATGGGGACAGTGTACAGGGAGCTTTACTCTGTATCTAACCCGTGCTGTACCTGCCCTGGGACTGTTTGATGGGGACAGTGTAGAGGGAGCTTTACTCTGTATCTAACCCGTGCTGTACCTGCCCTGGGAGTGTTTGATGGGACAGTGTAGAGGGAGCTTTACTCTGTATCTAACCCGTGCTGTACCTGCCCTGGGAGTGTTTGATGGGACAGTGTAGAGGGAGCTTTACTCAGTATCTAACCCGTGCTGTACCTGCACTGGGAGTGTTTGATGGGACAGTGTAGAGGGAGCTTTACTCGGTATCTAACCAGTGCTGTACCTGCCCTGGCAGTGTTTGATGGGGCAATGTAGAGGGAGCTTTACTCTGTATCTAACCCGTGCTGTACCTGCCCTGGGAGAGTTCAATGGGACAGCGTAGAGAGAGGTTTACTCTGTATCTAACCCGTGCTGTAGCTGCCCTGGGAGTATTTGATGGGACAGTGTAGAGGGAGCTTTACTCTGTATCTAACCCATGCTGTAACTGCCCTGGGAGTGTTAGATGGGGACAGTGTAGAGGGAGCTTTACTCGGTATCCAACCAGTGCTGTATCTGCCCTGGGAGTGTTTGATGGGGCAGTGTAGAGGGAGCTTTACTCTGTATCTAAACCGGGCTGTACCTGCGCTGGGAGTGTTTGATGGGACAGTGTAGAGGGAGCTTTACTCTGTATCTAACCCATGTTGTACCTGCCCTGGGACTGTTTGATGGGACAGTGTAGAGGGAGCTTTACTCGGTATCTAACCACTGCTGTACCTGCCCTGGGAGTGTTTGATGGGGCAGTGTCGAGGGAGCTTTACTCTGTATCAAAACCGGGCTGTGCCTGCCCTGGGAGTGTTTGATGCGACAGTGTAGAGGGAGCTTTACTCTGTATCTAACCCATGCTGTACCTGTCCTGGGAGTGTTTGATGGGACAGTGTAAGGGGAGCTTTACTCTGTATCTAACCCGTGCTGAACCTGCCCTGGGAGTGTATGATGGGACAGTGTAGATGGAGCTTTACTCTGTATCTAACCCGTGCTGTACCTGCCCTGGAAGTGTTTGATGGGACAGTGCAGAGGGAGATTTACTCTGTATCTAACCCGTGCTGTAAATGCCCTGGGAGTATTTGATGGGACAGTGTTGAGGGAGCTTTACTCTGTATCTAACCCGTGCTGTACCTACCCTGGGAGTGTTTGATGGGACAGTGTAGAGGGAGTTTTACTCTGTGTCTAACCCATGCTGTAACTGCCCTGGGAGTGTTTGATGGGACAGTGTAGAGGGAGCTTTACTCTGTATCTAACCCTGTGCTGTTCCTGCCCTGGGAGTGTTTGACGGGACAGTGTAGAGGGAGCTTTACTCTGTATCTAACCCGTGCTGTACCTGCCCTGGGAGTGTTTGATGGGACAGTGCAGAGGGAGCTTTACTTTGTATCTAACCCATGCTGTACCTGCCCTGGGTGTGTTTGATGGGACAGTGTAGAGGGAGCATTACTCTGTATCTAACTTGTGCTGTAGCTACCCTGGGAGTGTTTGATGGGACAGTGTAGAGGGAGCATTACTCTGTATCTAACCCGTGCTGTAGCTGACCTGGGAGTGTTTGATGGGACAGTGTAGAGGGAGCATTACTCTGTATCTAACCCATGCTGTACCTGCCCTGGGAGTGTTTGATGAGACAGTGTAGAGGGAGCTTTACTCTGCATTTAACCTGTGCTGTACCTGCCCTGGGAGTGTTTGATGGGACAGTGTAGAGGGAGATTTACTCTGTATCTAACCCGTGCTGTACCTGCCCTGGGAGTGTTTGATGTGACAGTGTAGAGGGAGCTTTACTCTGTATCTAACCCTGTGCTGTACCTGTCCTGGGAGTGTTTGATGGAACAGTGTAGAGAGAGCTTTACTCTGTATCTAACCCCTGCTGAACCTGCTCTGGGAGTGTTTGATGGGACAGTGTAGAGGGAGCTTTACTCTGTATCTAACCCGTGCTGTACCTGCCGTGGTAGTGTTTGCTGGGACAGTGTAGAGGGAGCTTTACTCTGTATCTAACCCGTGCTGTACCTGCCCTGGGAGTGTTTGATGGGACAGTGCAGAGGGAGCTTTATTCTGTATCTAACCCGTGCTGTACCTGCCGTGGTAGTGTTTGCTGGGACAGTGTAGAGGGAGCTTTACTCTGTATCTAACCCGTGCTGTACCTGCACTGGGAGTATTTGATGGGACAGTGTAGAGGGAGCTTTACTCTTTATCTAACCCGTGCTGTCCCTGCCCAGGGAGTGTTTGATGGGACAGTGTAGAGTGAGCTTTACTCTGTATCTAACCGAAGCTGTACCTGCCCTGGGAGTGTTTGATGGGATAGTGTAGAGGGAGCTTTACTCTGTATCTAACCCATTTTGTACCTGCCCTGGGAGTTTTTCATGGGACAGTTTAGAGGGAGCTTTACTCTGTATCTAACCTGCGCTGTAGCTACCCTGGGAGTGTTTGATGGGACAGTGTAGAGGGAGCATTACTCTGTATCTAACCCGTGCTGTAGCTGCCCTGGGAGTGTTTGATGTGACAGTGTAGAGGGAGCTTTACTCTGTATTTAACCCATGCTGTAACTGCCCTGGGAGTGTTTGATGGGGACAGTGTAGAGGGAGCTTTACTCGGTATCTAACCAGTGCTGTACCTGCCCTGGGAATGTTTGATGGGGCAGTGTAGAGGGAGCTTTACTCTGTATCTAAACCGGGCTGTACCTGCCCTGGGAGTGTTTGATGGGACAGTGTAGAGGGAGCTTTACTCTGTATCTAACCCATGTTGTACCTGCCCTGGGACTGTTTGGTGGGACAGTGTAGAGGGAGATTTACTCTGTATCTAACCCGTGCTGTACCTGCCCTGGGAGTGTTTGATGCGACAGTGTAGAGGGAGCTTTACTCTGTATCTAACCCTGTGCTGTACCTGTCCTGGGAGTGTTTGATGGGACAGTGTAGAGGGAGATTTACTCTGTATCTAACCCGTGCTGTACCTGCCCTGGGAGTGTTTGATGCGACAGTGTAGAGGGAGCTTTACTCTGTATCTAACCCTGTGCTGTACCTGTCCTGGGAGTGTTTGATGGGACAGTGTAGAGGGAGCTTTACCCTGTATCTAACCCGTGCTGTACCTGCCCTGGAAGTGTTTGATGGGACAGTGTAGAGGGAGATTTAGTCTGTATCTAACCCGTGCTGTACCTGCCCTGGGAGTGTTTGATGGGATAGTGTAGAGGGAGCTTTACTCTGTATCTAACCCGTGCTGTACCTGCCCTGGGAGTGTTTGATGGGACAGTGTAGAGGGAGCTTTACCCTGTATCTAACCCGTGCTGTACCTGCCCTGGAAGTGTTTGATGGGACAGTGTAGAGGGAGATTTAGTCTGTATCTAACCCGTGCTGTACCTGCCCTGGGAGTGTTTGATGGGACAGTGTAGAGGGAGATTTACTCTGTATCTAACCCGTGCTGTACCTGCCCTGGGAGTGTTTGATGCGACAGTGTAGAGGGAGCTTTACTCTGTATCTAACCCTGTGCTGTACCTGTCCTGGGAGTGTTTGATGGGACAGTGTAGAGGGAGCTTTACTCTGTATCTAACCCGTGCTGTACCTGCCCTGGAAGTGTTTGATGGGACAGTATAGAGGGAGATTTACTCTGTATCTAACCTGTGCTGTACATTCCCTGGGAATGTTTGATGAGACAGTGTAGAGGGAGATTTACTCTGTATCTAACCCGTGCTGTAAATGCCCTGGGAGTATTTGATGGGACAGTGTTGAGGGAGCTTTACTCTGTATCTAACCCGTGCTGTGCCTACCCTGGGAGTGTTTGATGGCACAGTGTAGAGGGAGCTTTACTCTGTATCTAACCCTGTGCTGTTCCTGCCCTGGGAGTGTTTGACGGGACAGTGTAGAGGGAGCTTTACTCTGTGTCTAACTTGTGCTGTAGCTACCCTGGGAGTGTTAGATGGGACAGTGTAGAGGGAGCATTACTCTGTATCTAACCCATGCTGTAACTGCCCTGGGAGTGTTTGATGGGGACAGTGTAGAGGGAGCTTTACTCGGTATCTAACCAGTGCTGTACCTGCCCTGGGAGTGTTTGATGGGACAGTGTAGAGGGAGCTCTACTCTGTATCTAAACCGGGCTGTACCTGCCCTGGGAGTGTTTGATGGGACAGTGTAGAGGGAGCTTTACTCTGTATCTAACCCATGTTGTACCTGCCCTGGGACTGTTTGATGGGACAGTGTAGAGGGAGCTTTACTCGGTATCTAACCACTGCTGTACCTGCCCTGGGAGTGTTTGATGGGGCAGTGTCGAGGGAGCTTTACTCTGTATCAAAACCGGGCTGTGCCTGCCCTGGGAGTGTTTGATGCGACAGTGTAGAGGGAGCTTTACTCTGCATCTAACCCATGCTGTACCTGTCCTGGGAGTGTTTGATGGGACAGTGTAAGGGGAGCTTTACTCTGTATCTAACCCGTGCTGAACCTGCCCTGGGAGTGTATGATGGGACAGTGTAGATGGAGCTTTACTCTGTATCTAACCCGTGCTGTACCTGCCCTGGAAGTGTTTGATGGGACAGTGTAGAGGGAGATTTACTCTGTATCTAACCCGTGCTGTAAATGCCCTGGGAGTATTTGATGGGACAGTGTTGAGGGAGCTTTACTCTGTATCTAACCCTTGCTGTACCTACCCTGGGAGTGTTTGATGGGACAGTGTAGAGGGAGTTTTACTCTGTGTCTAACCCATGCTGTAACTGCCCTGGGAGTGTTTGATGGGACAGTGTAGAGGGAGCTTTACTCTGTATCTAACCCTGTGCTGTTCCTGCCCTGGGTGTGTTTGACGGGACAGTGTAGAGGGAGCATTACTTTGTATCTAACCCATGCTGTACCTGCCCTGGGTGTGTTTGATGGGACAGTGTAGAGGGAGCTTTACTCTGTATCTAACCCGTGCTGTACCTGCCCTGGGAGTGTTTGATGGGACAGTGTAGAGGGAGCTTTACTCTGTATCTAACCTGTGCTGTACCTGCCCTGGGAGTGTTTGATGGGACAGTGTAGAGGGAGCATTACTCTGTCTCTAACTTGTGCTGTAGCTACCCTGGGAGTGTTTGATGGGACAGTGTAGAGGGAGCATTACTCTGTATCTAACCCATGCTGTACCTGCCCTGGGAGTGTTTGATGAGACAGTGTAGAGGGAGCTTTACTCTGCATTTAACCTGTGCTGTACCTGCCCTGGGAGTGTTTGATGGGACAGTGTAGAGGGAGATTTACTCTGTATCTAACCCGTGCTGTACCTGCCCTGGGAGTGTTTGATGCGACAGTGTAGAGGGAGCTTTACTCTGTATCTAACCCTGTGCTGTACCTGTCCTGGGAGTGTTTGATGGGACAGTGTAGAGGGAGCTTTACCCTGTATCTAACCCGTGCTGTACCTGCCCTGGAAGTGTTTGATGGGACAGTGTAGAGGGAGATTTAGTCTGTATCTAACCCGTGCTGTACCTGCCCTGGGAGTGTTTGATGGGATAGTGTAGAGGGAGCTTTACTCTGTATCTAACCCGTGCTGTACCTGCCCTGGGAGTGTTTGATGAGACAATGTAGAGGGAGCTTTACTCTGTATCTAACCCGTGCTGTACCTGCCCTGGGAATGTTTGATGGGACAGTGTAGAAGGAGCTTTACTCTGCATCTAACCCTGTGCTGTACCTGCCCTGGGAGTGTTTGGTGGGACAGTGTAGAGAGAGCTTTACTCTGTATCTAACCTCTGCTGTACCTGCCCTGGGAGTGTTTGATGGAACAGTGTAGAGAGAGCTTTACTCTGTATCTAACCCATGCTGTACCTGTCCTGGGAGTGTTTGATGGGACAGTGTAGAGGGAGCTTTATTCTGTATCTAACCTGTGCTGTACCTGCCGTGGTAGTGTTTGCTGGGACAGTGTAGAGGGAGCTTTACTCTGTATCTAACCCGTGCTGTACCTGCACTGGGAGTATTTGATGGGACAGTGTAGAGGGAGCTTTACTCTTTATCTAACCCGTGCTGTCCCTGCCCAGGGAGTGTTTGATGGGACAGTGTAGAGTGAGCTTTACTCTGTATCTAACCGAAGCTGTACCTGCCCTGGGAGTGTTTGATGGGATAGTGTAGAGGGAGCTTTACTCTGTATCTAACCCATTTTGTACCTGCCCTGGGAGTTTTTCATGGGACAGTTTAGAGGGAGCTTTACTCTGTATCTAACCTGTGCTGTACCTGTCCTGGGAGTGTTTGATGGGACAGTGTAGAGGGAGCTTTACTCTGTATCTAACCCATTTTGTACCTGCCCTGGCAGTGTTTGATGGGACAGTGTAGAGGGAGCATTACTCTGTATCTAACCTGCGCTGTAGCTACCCTGGGAGTGTTTGATGGGACAGTGTAGAGGGAGCATTACTCTGTATCTATCCCGTGCTGTAGCTGCCCTGGGAGTGTTTGATGTGACAGTGTAGAGGGAGCTTTACTCTGTATTTAACCCATGCTGTAACTGCCCTGGGAGTGTTTGATGGGGACAGTGTAGAGGGAGCTTTACTCGGTATCTAACCAGTGCTGTACCTGCCCTGGGAATGTTTGATGGGGCAGTGTAGAGGGAGCTTTACTCTGTATCTAAACCGGGCTGTACCTGCCCTGGGAGTGTTTGATGGGACAGTGTAGAGGGAGCTTTACTCTGTATCTAACCCATGTTGTACCTGCCCTGGGACTGTTTGGTGGGACAGTGTAGAGGGAGCTTTACTCGGTATCTAACCACTGCTGTACCTGCCCTGGGAGTGTTTGATGGGGCAGTGTAGAGGGAGCTTTACTCTGTATCTAAACCGGGCTGTGCCTGCCCTGGGAGTGTTTGATGCGACAGTGCAGAGGGAGCTTTACTCTGTATCTAACCCATGCTGTACCTGTCCTGGGAGTGTTTGATGGGACAGTGTAAGGGGAGCTTTACTCTGCATCTAACCCGTGCTGTACCTGCCCTGGGAGTGTATGATGAGACAGTGTAGATGGAGCTTTACTCTGTATCTAACCCGTGCTGTACCTGCCCTGGAAGTGTTTGATGGGACAGTATAGAGGGAGATTTACTCTGTATCTAACCTGTGCTGTACATTCCCTGGGAATGTTTGATGAGACAGTGTAGAGGGAGATTTACTCTGTATCTAACCCGTGCTGTCAATGCCCTGGGAGTATTTGATGGGACAGTGTTGAGGGAGCTTTACTCTGTATCTAACCCGTGCTGTGCCTACCCTGGGAGTGTTTGATGGCACAGTGTAGAGGGCGCTTTACTCTGTATCTAACCCTGTGCTGTTCCTGCCCTGGGAGTGTTTGACGGGACAGTGTAGAGGGAGCTTTACTCTGTGTCTAACTTGTGCTGTAGCTACCCTGGGAGTGTTAGATGGGACAGTGTAGAGGGAGCATTACTCTGTATCTAACCCATGCTGTAACTGCCCTGGGAGTGTTTGATGGGGACAGTGTAGAGGGAGCTTTACTCGGTATCTAACCAGTGCTGTACCTGCCCTGGGAGTGTTTGATGGGACAGTGTAGAGGGAGCTTTACTCTGTATCTAAACCGGGCTGTACCTGCCCTGGGAGTGTTTGATGGGACAGTGTAGAGGGAGCTTTACTCTGTATCTAACCCATGTTGTACCTGCCCTGGGACTGTTTGATGGGACAGTGTAGAGGGAGCTATACTCGGTATCTAACCACTGCTGTACCTGCCCTGGGAGTGTTTGATGGGGCAGTGTCGAGGGAGCTTTACTCTGTATCAAAACCGGGCTGTGCCTGCCCTGGGAGTGTTTGATGCGACAGTGTAGAGGGAGCTTTACTCTGTATCTAACCCATGCTGTACCTGTCCTGGGAGTGTTTGATGGGACAGTGTAAGGGGAGCTTTACTCTGTATCTAACCCGTGCTGAACCTGCCCTGGGAGTGTATGATGGGACAGTGTAGATGGAGCTTTACTCTGTATCTAACCCGTGCTGTACCTGCCCTGGAAGTGTTTGATGGGACAGTGTAGAGGGAGATTTACTCTGTATCTAACCCGTGCTGTAAATGCCCTGGGAGTATTTGATGGGACAGTGTTGAGGGAGCTTTACTCTGTATCTAACCCTTGCTGTACCTACCCTGGGAGTGTTTGATGGGACAGTGTAGAGGGAGTTTTACTCTGTGTCTAACCCATGCTGTAACTGCCCTGGGAGTGTTTGATGGGACAGTGTAGAGGGAGCTTTACTCTGTATCTAACCCTGTGCTGTTCCTGCCCTGGGTGTGTTTGACGGGACAGTGTAGAGGGAGCATTACTTTGTATCTAACCCATGCTGTACCTGCCCTGGGTGTGTTTGATGGGACAGTGTAGAGGGAGCTTTACTCTGTATCTAACCCGTGCTGTACCTGCCCTGGGAGTGTTTGATGGGACAGTGTAGAGGGAGCTTTACTCTGTATCTAACCCATGCTGTACCTGCCCTGGGAGTGTTTGATGAGACAGTGTAGAGGGAGCTTTACTCTGCATTTAACCTGTGCTGTACCTGCCCTGGGAGTGTTTGATGGGACAGTGTAGAGGGAGATTTACTCTGTATCTAACCCGTGCTGTACCTGCCCTGGGAGTGTTTGATGCGACAGTGTAGAGGGAGCTTTACTCTGTATCTAACCCTGTGCTGTACCTGTCCTGGGAGTGTTTGATGGGACAGTGTAGAGGGAGCTTTACCCTGTATCTAACCCGTGCTGTACCTGCCCTGGAAGTGTTTGATGGGACAGTGTAGAGGGAGATTTAGTCTGTATCTAACCCGTGCTGTACCTGCCCTGGGAGTGTTTGATGGGATAGTGTAGAGGGAGCTTTACTCTGTATCTAACCCGTGCTGTACGTGCCCTGGGAGTGTTTGATGAGACAATGTAGAGGGAGCTTTACTCTGTATCTAACCCGTGCTGTACCTGCCCTGGGAATGTTTGATGGGACAGTGTAGAAGGAGCTTTACTCTGCATCTAACCCTGTGCTGTACCTGCCCTGGGAGTGTTTGGTGGGACAGTGTAGAGAGAGCTTTACTCTGTATCTAACCTGTGCTGTACCTGCCCTGGGAGTGTTTGCTGGGACAGTGTAGAGGGAGCTTTACTCTGTATCTAACCCGTGCTGTACCTGCACTGGGAGTATTTGATGGGACAGTGTAGAGGGAGCTTTACTCTTTATCTAACCCGTGCTGTCCCTGCCCAGGGAGTGTTTGATGGGACAGTGTAGAGTGAGCTTTACTCTGTATCTAACCGAAGCTGTACCTGCCCTGGGAGTGTTTGATGGGATAGTGTAGAGGGAGCTTTACTCTGTATCTAACCCATTTTGTACCTGCCCTGGGAGTTTTTCATGGGACAGTTTAGAGGGAGCTTTACTCTGTATCTAACCTGTGCTGTACCTGTCCTGGGAGTGTTTGATGGGACAGTGTAGAGGGAGCTTTACTCTGTATCTAACCCATTTTGTACCTGCCCTGGCAGTGTTTGATGGGACAGTGTAGAGGGAGCATTACTCTGTATCTAACCTGCGCTGTAGCTACCCTGGGAGTGTTTGATGGGACAGTGTAGAGGGAGCATTACTCTGTATCTATCCCGTGCTGTAGCTGCCCTGGGAGTGTTTGATGTGACAGTGTAGAGGGAGCTTTACTCTGTATTTAACCCATGCTGTAACTGCCCTGGGAGTGTTTGATGGGGACAGTGTAGAGGGAGCTTTACTCGGTATCTAACCAGTGCTGTACCTGCCCTGGGAATGTTTGATGGGGCAGTGTAGAGGGAGCTTTACTCTGTATCTAAACCGGGCTGTACCTGCCCTGGGAGTGTTTGATGGGACAGTGTAGAGGGAGCTTTACTCTGTATCTAACCCATGTTGTACCTGCCCTGGGACTGTTTGGTGGGACAGTGTAGAGGGAGCTTTACTCTGTATCTAAACCGGGCTGTGCCTGCCCTGGGAGTGTTTGATGCGACAGTGCAGAGGGAGCTTTACTCTGTATCTAACCCATGCTGTACCTGTCCTGGGAGTGTTTGATGGGACAGTGTAAGGGGAGCTTTACTCTGCATCTAACCCGTGCTGTACCTGCCCTGGGAGTGTATGATGAGACAGTGTAGATGGAGCTTTACTCTGTATCTAACCCGTGCTGTACCTGCCCTGGAAGTGTTTGATGGGACAGTATAGAGGGAGATTTACTCTGTATCTAACCTGTGCTGTACATTCCCTGGGAATGTTTGATGAGACAGTGTAGAGGGAGATTTACTCTGTATCTAACCCGTGCTGTAAATGCCCTGGGAGTATTTGATGGGACAGTGTTGAGGGAGCTTTACTCTGTATCTAACCCGTGCTGTGCCTACCCTGGGAGTGTTTGATGGGACAGTGTAGAGGGAGTTTTACTCTTTGTCTAACCCATGCTGTAACTGCCCTGGGAGTGTTTGATGGCACAGTGTAGAGGGAGCTTTACTCTGTATCTAACCCTGTGCTGTTCCTGCCCTGGGAGTGTTTGACGGGACAGTGTAGAGGGAGCTTTACTCTGTGTCTAACTTGTGCTGTAGCTACCCTGGGAGTGTTTGATGGGACAGTGTAGAGGGAGCATTACTCTGTATCTAACCCGTGCTGTAGCTTACCTGGGAGTGTTTGATGGGACAGTGTAGAGGGAGCATTACTCTATTTCTAACCCGTGCTGTACCTGCCCTGGGAGTGTTTGATGAGACAGTGTAGAGGGAGCTTTACTCTGCATTTAACCTGTGCTGTACCTGCCCTGGGAGTGTTTGATGGGACAGTGTAGAGGGAGATTAACTCTGTATCTAACCCGTGCTGTACCTGCCCTGGGAGAGTTTGATGCGACAGTGTAGAGGGAGCTTTACTCTGTATCTAACCCTGTGCTGTACCTGTCCTGGGAGTGTTTGATGGGACAGTGTAGAGGGAGCTTTACCCTGTATCTAACCCGTGCTGTACCTGCCCTGGATGTGTTTGATGGGACAGTGTAGAGGGAGATTTACTCTGTATCTAACCCGTGCTGTTCCTGCCCTGGGAGTGTTTGATGGGACAGTGTAGAGGGAGCTTTAATCTTTATCTAACCCCGTGCTGTACCTGCCCTGGGAGTGTTTGAAGAGACAATGTAGAGGGAGCTTTACTCTGTATCTAACCCGTGCTGTACCTGCCCTGGGAATGTTTGGTGGGACAGTGTAGAAGGAGCTTTACTCTGTATCTAACCGGTGCTGCACCTGCCCTGGGAGTGTTTGATGGGACAGTGTAGAGGGAGCTTTACTCTGTATCTAAACCTGTGCTGTACCTGCCCGGGGAGTGTTTGGTGGGACAGTGTAGAGAGAGCTTTACTCTGTATCTAACCTGTGCTGTACCTGCCCGGGGAGTGTTTGGTGGGACAGTGTAGAGAGAGCTTTACTCTGTATCTAACCCGTGCTGTACCTGCCCTGGGAGTGTTTGATGGGACAGTGTAGAGAGAGCTTTACTCTGTATCTAACCCATGCTGTACCTGTCCTGGGAGTGTTTGATGGGACAGTGCAGAGGGAGCTTTATTCTGTATCTAACCCGTGCTGTACCTGCCCTGGGAGTGTTTTATGGGAAAGTGCAGAGGGAGCTTTACTCTGTATCTAACCCATTTTGTCCCTGCCCTGGGAGTTTTTCATGCGACAGTGTAGAGGGAGCTTTACTCTGTATCTAACCTGTGCTGTACCTGTCCTGGGAGTGTTTGATGGGACAGTGTAGAGGGAGCTTTACTCTGTATCTAACCCATTTTGTACCTGCCCTGGCAGTGTTTGATGGGACAGTGTAGAGGGAGCATTACTCTGCATCTAACCTGCGCTGTAGCTACCCTGGGAGTGTTTGGTGGGACAGTGTAGAGGGAGCATTACTCTGTATCTAACCCGTGCTGTAGCTGCCCTGGGAGTGTTTGATGGCACAGTGTAGAGGGAGCATTACTCTATGTCTAAACCGTGCTGTACCTGCCCTGGGAGTGTTTGATGGGACAATGTAGAGGGAGCTTTACTCTGTATCTAACCGATACTGCACCTGCCCTGGGAGTGTTTGATGGGACAGTGTAGAGGGAGCTTTACTCTGTATCTAACCTGTGCTGTACCTTTCCTGGGAGTGTTTGATGGGACAGTGTAGAGGGAGCTTTACTCTGAATCTAACCCATTTTGTACCTGCCCTGGGAGATTTTCATGGGACAGTGTAGAGGGAGCTTTACTCTGTATCTAACCTGTGCTGTACCTGTCCTGGGAGTGTTTGATGGGAAAGTGTAGAGGGAGCTTTACTCTGTATCTAACCCATTTTGTACCTGCCCTGGTAGTGTTTGATGGAACAGTGTAGCGGGAGCTTTACTCTGTATCTAACCCGTGCTGTACCTGCCCCTGGAGTGTTTGATGGGTCTGTGTAGAGGGAGCTTTACTCTGTATCTAACCCCGTGCTGTACCTGCCCTGGGAGTGTTTGATGGGACAGTGTAGAGGGAGATTTACTCTGTATCTAACCCGTGCTATACCTGCCCTGGGAGAGTTTGATGGGGACAGAGTAGAGGGAGCTTTACTCTGCATCTAACCCTTGCTGTACCTGCCCTGGGAGTGTTTGATGGGACAGTGTAGAGGGAGCTTTATTCTGTATCTAACCCGTAGTGTATCTGGTCTGGGAGTGTTTGATGGGACAGTGTAGAGGGAGTTTTACGATGTATCAACCCGTGCTGTACCTGCCCTGGGAATGTTTGATGGGACAGTGTATAGGGAGAATTACTCTGTAGCTAACCAGTGCTGTACCTGCCCTGGGAGTGTTTGATGGGGCAGTGTAGAGGGAGCTTTACTCTGTATCTAAACCGGGCTGTACCTGCCCTGGGAGTGTTTGATGGGACAGTGTAGAGGGAGCTTTACTCTGTATCTAACCCATGTTGTACCTGCCCTGGGACTGTTTGATGGGACAGTGTCGAGGGAGCTTTACTCGGTATCTAACCACTGCTGTACCTGCCCTGGGAGTGTTTGATGGGGCAGTGTAGAGGGAGCTTTACTCTGTATCTAAACCGGGCTGTGCCTGCCCTGGGAGTGTTTGATGCGACAGTGTAGAGGGAGCTTTACTCTGTATCTAACCCATGCTGTACCTGTCCTGGGAGTGTTTGATGGGACAGTGTAAGGGAAGCTTTACTCTGTATCTAACCCGAGCTGTACCTGCCCTGGGAGTGTATGATGGGACAGTGTAGATGGAGCTTTACTCTGTATCTAACCCGTGCTGTACCTGCCCTGGAAGTGTTTGATGGGACAGTATAGAGGGAGATTTACTCTGTATCTAACCTGTGCTGTACCTGCTCTGGGAATGTTTGATGAGACAGTGTAGAGGGAGATTTACTCTGTATCTAACCCGTGCTGTAAATGCCCTGGGAGTATTTGATGGGACAGTGTTGAGGGAGCTTTACTCTGTATCTAACCCGTGCTGTACCTACCCTGGGAGTGTTTGATGGGACAGTGTAGAGGGAGTTTTACTCTGTATCTAACCCTGTGCTGTTCCTGCCCTGGGAGTGTTTGACGGGACAGTGTAGAGAGAGCATTACTTTGTATCTAACCCATGCTGTACCTGCCCTGGGAGTGTTTGATGGGACAGTGTAGAGGGAGCATTACTCTGTATCTAACCCATGCTGTACCTGCCCTGGGAGTGTTTGATGGGACAGTGTAGAGGGAGATTTACTCTGTATCTAACCCGTGCTGTACCTGCCCTGGGAGTGTTTGATGCGACAGTGTAGAGGGAGCTTTACTCTGTATCTAACCTGCGCTGTAGCTACCCTGGGAGTGTTTGATGGGACAGTGTAGAGGGAGCATTACTCTGTATCTATCCCGTGCTGTAGCTGCCCTGGGAGTGTTTGATGTGACAGTGTAGAGGGAGCTTTACTCTGTATTTAACCCATGCTGTAACTGCCCTGGGAGTGTTTGATGGGGACAGTGTAGAGGGAGCTTTACTCGGTATCTAACCAGTGCTGTACCTGCCCTGGGAATGTTTGATGGGGCAGTGTAGAGGGAGCTTTACTCTGTATCTAAACCGGGCTGTACCTGCCCTGGGAGTGTTTGATGGGACAGTGTAGAGGGAGCTTTACTCTGTATCTAACCCATGTTGTACCTGCCCTGGGACTGTTTGGTGGGACAGTGTAGAGGGAGCTTTACTCGGTATCTAACCACTGCTGTACCTGCCCTGGGAGTGTTTGATGGGGCAGTGTAGAGGGAGCTTTACTCTGTATCTAAACCGGGCTGTGCCTGCCCTGGGAGTGTTTGATGCGACAGTGCAGAGGGAGCTTTACTCTGTATCTAACCCATGCTGTACCTGTCCTGGGAGTGTTTGATGGGACAGTGTAAGGGGAGCTTTACTCTGCATCTAACCCGTGCTGTACCTGCCCTGGGAGTGTATGATGAGACAGTGTAGATGGAGCTTTACTCTGTATCTAACCCGTGCTGTACCTGCCCTGGAAGTGTTTGATGGGACAGTATAGAGGGAGATTTACTCTGTATCTAACCTGTGCTGTACATTCCCTGGGAATGTTTGATGAGACAGTGTAGAGGGAGATTTACTCTGTATCTAACCCGTGCTGTCAATGCCCTGGGAGTATTTGATGGGACAGTGTTGAGGGAGCTTTACTCTGTATCTAACCCGTGCTGTGCCTACCCTGGGAGTGTTTGATGGCACAGTGTAGAGGGCGCTTTACTCTGTATCTAACCCTGTGCTGTTCCTGCCCTGGGAGTGTTTGACGGGACAGTGTAGAGGGAGCTTTACTCTGTGTCTAACTTGTGCTGTAGCTACCCTGGGAGTGTTAGATGGGACAGTGTAGAGGGAGCATTACTCTGTATCTAACCCATGCTGTAACTGCCCTGGGAGTGTTTGATGGGGACAGTGTAGAGGGAGCTTTACTCGGTATCTAACCAGTGCTGTACCTGCCCTGGGAGTGTTTGATGGGACAGTGTAGAGGGAGCTTTACTCTGTATCTAAACCGGGCTGTACCTGCCCTGGGAGTGTTTGATGGGACAGTGTAGAGGGAGCTTTACTCTGTATCTAACCCATGTTGTACCTGCCCTGGGACTGTTTGATGGGACAGTGTAGAGGGAGCTATACTCGGTATCTAACCACTGCTGTACCTGCCCTGGGAGTGTTTGATGGGGCAGTGTCGAGGGAGCTTTACTCTGTATCAAAACCGGGCTGTGCCTGCCCTGGGAGTGTTTGATGCGACAGTGTAGAGGGAGCTTTACTCTGTATCTAACCCATGCTGTACCTGTCCTGGGAGTGTTTGATGGGACAGTGTAAGGGGAGCTTTACTCTGTATCTAACCCGTGCTGAACCTGCCCTGGGAGTGTATGATGGGACAGTGTAGATGGAGCTTTACTCTGTATCTAACCCGTGCTGTACCTGCCCTGGAAGTGTTTGATGGGACAGTGTAGAGGGAGATTTACTCTGTATCTAACCCGTGCTGTAAATGCCCTGGGAGTATTTGATGGGACAGTGTTGAGGGAGCTTTACTCTGTATCTAACCCTTGCTGTACCTACCCTGGGAGTGTTTGATGGGACAGTGTAGAGGGAGTTTTACTCTGTGTCTAACCCATGCTGTAACTGCCCTGGGAGTGTTTGATGGGACAGTGTAGAGGGAGCTTTACTCTGTATCTAACCCTGTGCTGTTCCTGCCCTGGGTGTGTTTGACGGGACAGTGTAGAGGGAGCATTACTTTGTATCTAACCCATGCTGTACCTGCCCTGGGTGTGTTTGATGGGACAGTGTAGAGGGAGCTTTACTCTGTATCTAACCCGTGCTGTACCTGCCCTGGGAGTGTTTGATGGGACAGTGTAGAGGGAGCTTTACTCTGTATCTAACCCATGCTGTACCTGCCCTGGGAGTGTTTGATGAGACAGTGTAGAGGGAGCTTTACTCTGCATTTAACCTGTGCTGTACCTGCCCTGGGAGTGTTTGATGGGACAGTGTAGAGGGAGATTTACTCTGTATCTAACCCGTGCTGTACCTGCCCTGGGAGTGTTTGATGCGACAGTGTAGAGGGAGCTTTACTCTGTATCTAACCCTGTGCTGTACCTGTCCTGGGAGTGTTTGATGGGACAGTGTAGAGGGAGCTTTACCCTGTATCTAACCCGTGCTGTACCTGCCCTGGAAGTGTTTGATGGGACAGTGTAGAGGGAGATTTAGTCTGTATCTAACCCGTGCTGTACCTGCCCTGGGAGTGTTTGATGGGATAGTGTAGAGGGAGCTTTACTCTGTATCTAACCCGTGCTGTACGTGCCCTGGGAGTGTTTGATGAGACAATGTAGAGGGAGCTTTACTCTGTATCTAACCCGTGCTGTACCTGCCCTGGGAATGTTTGATGGGACAGTGTAGAAGGAGCTTTACTCTGCATCTAACCCTGTGCTGTACCTGCCCTGGGAGTGTTTGGTGGGACAGTGTAGAGAGAGCTTTACTCTGTATCTAACCTGTGCTGTACCTGCCCTGGGAGTGTTTGCTGGGACAGTGTAGAGGGAGCTTTACTCTGTATCTAACCCGTGCTGTACCTGCACTGGGAGTATTTGATGGGACAGTGTAGAGGGAGCTTTACTCTTTATCTAACCCGTGCTGTCCCTGCCCAGGGAGTGTTTGATGGGACAGTGTAGAGTGAGCTTTACTCTGTATCTAACCGAAGCTGTACCTGCCCTGGGAGTGTTTGATGGGATAGTGTAGAGGGAGCTTTACTCTGTATCTAACCCATTTTGTACCTGCCCTGGGAGTTTTTCATGGGACAGTTTAGAGGGAGCTTTACTCTGTATCTAACCTGTGCTGTACCTGTCCTGGGAGTGTTTGATGGGACAGTGTAGAGGGAGCTTTACTCTGTATCTAACCCATTTTGTACCTGCCCTGGCAGTGTTTGATGGGACAGTGTAGAGGGAGCATTACTCTGTATCTAACCTGCGCTGTAGCTACCCTGGGAGTGTTTGATGGGACAGTGTAGAGGGAGCATTACTCTGTATCTATCCCGTGCTGTAGCTGCCCTGGGAGTGTTTGATGTGACAGTGTAGAGGGAGCTTTACTCTGTATTTAACCCATGCTGTAACTGCCCTGGGAGTGTTTGATGGGGACAGTGTAGAGGGAGCTTTACTCGGTATCTAACCAGTGCTGTACCTGCCCTGGGAATGTTTGATGGGGCAGTGTAGAGGGAGCTTTACTCTGTATCTAAACCGGGCTGTACCTGCCCTGGGAGTGTTTGATGGGACAGTGTAGAGGGAGCTTTACTCTGTATCTAACCCATGTTGTACCTGCCCTGGGACTGTTTGGTGGGACAGTGTAGAGGGAGCTTTACTCTGTATCTAAACCGGGCTGTGCCTGCCCTGGGAGTGTTTGATGCGACAGTGCAGAGGGAGCTTTACTCTGTATCTAACCCATGCTGTACCTGTCCTGGGAGTGTTTGATGGGACAGTGTAAGGGGAGCTTTACTCTGCATCTAACCCGTGCTGTACCTGCCCTGGGAGTGTATGATGAGACAGTGTAGATGGAGCTTTACTCTGTATCTAACCCGTGCTGTACCTGCCCTGGAAGTGTTTGATGGGACAGTATAGAGGGAGATTTACTCTGTATCTAACCTGTGCTGTACATTCCCTGGGAATGTTTGATGAGACAGTGTAGAGGGAGATTTACTCTGTATCTAACCCGTGCTGTAAATGCCCTGGGAGTATTTGATGGGACAGTGTTGAGGGAGCTTTACTCTGTATCTAACCCGTGCTGTGCCTACCCTGGGAGTGTTTGATGGGACAGTGTAGAGGGAGTTTTACTCTTTGTCTAACCCATGCTGTAACTGCCCTGGGAGTGTTTGATGGCACAGTGTAGAGGGAGCTTTACTCTGTATCTAACCCTGTGCTGTTCCTGCCCTGGGAGTGTTTGACGGGACAGTGTAGAGGGAGCTTTACTCTGTGTCTAACTTGTGCTGTAGCTACCCTGGGAGTGTTTGATGGGACAGTGTAGAGGGAGCATTACTCTGTATCTAACCCGTGCTGTAGCTTACCTGGGAGTGTTTGATGGGACAGTGTAGAGGGAGCATTACTCTATTTCTAACCCGTGCTGTACCTGCCCTGGGAGTGTTTGATGAGACAGTGTAGAGGGAGCTTTACTCTGCATTTAACCTGTGCTGTACCTGCCCTGGGAGTGTTTGATGGGACAGTGTAGAGGGAGATTAACTCTGTATCTAACCCGTGCTGTACCTGCCCTGGGAGAGTTTGATGCGACAGTGTAGAGGGAGCTTTACTCTGTATCTAACCCTGTGCTGTACCTGTCCTGGGAGTGTTTGATGGGACAGTGTAGAGGGAGCTTTACCCTGTATCTAACCCGTGCTGTACCTGCCCTGGATGTGTTTGATGGGACAGTGTAGAGGGAGATTTACTCTGTATCTAACCCGTGCTGTTCCTGCCCTGGGAGTGTTTGATGGGACAGTGTAGAGGGAGCTTTAATCTTTATCTAACCCCGTGCTGTACCTGCCCTGGGAGTGTTTGAAGAGACAATGTAGAGGGAGCTTTACTCTGTATCTAACCCGTGCTGTACCTGCCCTGGGAATGTTTGGTGGGACAGTGTAGAAGGAGCTTTACTCTGTATCTAACCGGTGCTGCACCTGCCCTGGGAGTGTTTGATGGGACAGTGTAGAGGGAGCTTTACTCTGTATCTAAACCTGTGCTGTACCTGCCCGGGGAGTGTTTGGTGGGACAGTGTAGAGAGAGCTTTACTCTGTATCTAACCTGTGCTGTACCTGCCCGGGGAGTGTTTGGTGGGACAGTGTAGAGAGAGCTTTACTCTGTATCTAACCCGTGCTGTACCTGCCCTGGGAGTGTTTGATGGGACAGTGTAGAGAGAGCTTTACTCTGTATCTAACCCATGCTGTACCTGTCCTGGGAGTGTTTGATGGGACAGTGCAGAGGGAGCTTTATTCTGTATCTAACCCGTGCTGTACCTGCCCTGGGAGTGTTTTATGGGAAAGTGCAGAGGGAGCTTTACTCTGTATCTAACCCATTTTGTCCCTGCCCTGGGAGTTTTTCATGCGACAGTGTAGAGGGAGCTTTACTCTGTATCTAACCTGTGCTGTACCTGTCCTGGGAGTGTTTGATGGGACAGTGTAGAGGGAGCTTTACTCTGTATCTAACCCATTTTGTACCTGCCCTGGCAGTGTTTGATGGGACAGTGTAGAGGGAGCATTACTCTGCATCTAACCTGCGCTGTAGCTACCCTGGGAGTGTTTGGTGGGACAGTGTAGAGGGAGCATTACTCTGTATCTAACCCGTGCTGTAGCTGCCCTGGGAGTGTTTGATGGCACAGTGTAGAGGGAGCATTACTCTATGTCTAAACCGTGCTGTACCTGCCCTGGGAGTGTTTGATGGGACAATGTAGAGGGAGCTTTACTCTGTATCTAACCGATACTGCACCTGCCCTGGGAGTGTTTGATGGGACAGTGTAGAGGGAGCTTTACTCTGTATCTAACCTGTGCTGTACCTTTCCTGGGAGTGTTTGATGGGACAGTGTAGAGGGAGCTTTACTCTGAATCTAACCCATTTTGTACCTGCCCTGGGAGATTTTCATGGGACAGTGTAGAGGGAGCTTTACTCTGTATCTAACCTGTGCTGTACCTGTCCTGGGAGTGTTTGATGGGAAAGTGTAGAGGGAGCTTTACTCTGTATCTAACCCATTTTGTACCTGCCCTGGTAGTGTTTGATGGAACAGTGTAGCGGGAGCTTTACTCTGTATCTAACCCGTGCTGTACCTGCCCCTGGAGTGTTTGATGGGTCTGTGTAGAGGGAGCTTTACTCTGTATCTAACCCCGTGCTGTACCTGCCCTGGGAGTGTTTGATGGGACAGTGTAGAGGGAGATTTACTCTGTATCTAACCCGTGCTATACCTGCCCTGGGAGAGTTTGATGGGGACAGAGTAGAGGGAGCTTTACTCTGCATCTAACCCTTGCTGTACCTGCCCTGGGAGTGTTTGATGGGACAGTGTAGAGGGAGCTTTATTCTGTATCTAACCCGTAGTGTATCTGGTCTGGGAGTGTTTGATGGGACAGTGTAGAGGGAGTTTTACGATGTATCAACCCGTGCTGTACCTGCCCTGGGAATGTTTGATGGGACAGTGTATAGGGAGAATTACTCTGTAGCTAACCAGTGCTGTACCTGCCCTGGGAGTGTTTGATGGGGCAGTGTAGAGGGAGCTTTACTCTGTATCTAAACCGGGCTGTACCTGCCCTGGGAGTGTTTGATGGGACAGTGTAGAGGGAGCTTTACTCTGTATCTAACCCATGTTGTACCTGCCCTGGGACTGTTTGATGGGACAGTGTCGAGGGAGCTTTACTCGGTATCTAACCACTGCTGTACCTGCCCTGGGAGTGTTTGATGGGGCAGTGTAGAGGGAGCTTTACTCTGTATCTAAACCGGGCTGTGCCTGCCCTGGGAGTGTTTGATGCGACAGTGTAGAGGGAGCTTTACTCTGTATCTAACCCATGCTGTACCTGTCCTGGGAGTGTTTGATGGGACAGTGTAAGGGAAGCTTTACTCTGTATCTAACCCGAGCTGTACCTGCCCTGGGAGTGTATGATGGGACAGTGTAGATGGAGCTTTACTCTGTATCTAACCCGTGCTGTACCTGCCCTGGAAGTGTTTGATGGGACAGTATAGAGGGAGATTTACTCTGTATCTAACCTGTGCTGTACCTGCTCTGGGAATGTTTGATGAGACAGTGTAGAGGGAGATTTACTCTGTATCTAACCCGTGCTGTAAATGCCCTGGGAGTATTTGATGGGACAGTGTTGAGGGAGCTTTACTCTGTATCTAACCCGTGCTGTACCTACCCTGGGAGTGTTTGATGGGACAGTGTAGAGGGAGTTTTACTCTGTATCTAACCCTGTGCTGTTCCTGCCCTGGGAGTGTTTGACGGGACAGTGTAGAGAGAGCATTACTTTGTATCTAACCCATGCTGTACCTGCCCTGGGAGTGTTTGATGGGACAGTGTAGAGGGAGCATTACTCTGTATCTAACCCATGCTGTACCTGCCCTGGGAGTGTTTGATGGGACAGTGTAGAGGGAGCATTACTCTGTATCTAACCCGTGCTGTAGCTGACCTGGGAGTGTTTGATGGGACAGTGTAGAGGGAGCTTTACTCTGTATCTAACCCCGTGCTGTACCTGCCCTGGGAGTGTTTGATGGGACAGTGTAGAGGTAGCTTTACACTATTTCTAACCCGTGCTGTACCTGCCCTGGGAGTGTTTGATGAGACAGTGTAGAGGGAGCTTTACTCTGCATTTAACCTGTGCTGTACCTGCCCTGGGAGTGTTTGATGGGACAGTGTAGAGGGAGATTTACTCTGTATCTAACCCGTGCTGTACCTGCCCTGGGAGGGTTTGATGGGACAGTGTAGAGGGAGCTTTACTCTGTATCTAACCCGTGCGGTACCTGCCCTGGGAGTGTTTGATGGGACAGTGTAGAGGGAGCTTTACTTTTATCTAACCCCGTGCTGTACCTGCCCTGGGAGTGTTTGATGGGACAGTGTAGAGGGAGCTTTACTCTGTATCTAACCCTGTGCTGTACCTGTCCTGGGAGTGTTTGATGGGACAGTGTAGAGGGAGCTTTACCCTGTATCTAACCCGTGCTGTACCTGCCCTGGGAGTGTTTGATGGGACAGTGTAGAGGGAGCTTTACTTTTATCTAACCCCGTGCTGTACCTGCCCTGGGAGTGTTTGATGGGGACAGTGTTGGGTGAGCTTTACTCTGTATCTAACCCCGTGCTGTACCTGCCCTGGGAGTGTTTGATGGGACAGTGTAGAGGGAGCTTTACTCTGTATCTAACCCGTGCTGTACCTGCCCTGGGAGTGTTTGATGGGACAGTGTAGAGTGAGCTTTACTCTGTATCTAACCGAAGCTGTACCTGCCCTGGGAGTGTTTGATGGGATAGTGTAGAGGGAGCTTTACTCTGTCTCTAACCCATTTTGTACCTGCCCTGGGAGTTTTTCATGGGACAGTTTAGAGGGAGCTTTACTCTGTATCTAACCCATTTTGTACCTGCCCTGGCAGTGTTTGATGGGACAGTGTAGAGGGAGCATTACTCTGTATCTAAACCGTGCTGTACCTGCCCTGGGAGTGTTTGATGGCACAGTGTAGAGGGAGCTTTACTCTGTATCTAACCGATACTGCACCTGCCCTGGGAGTGTTTGATGGGACAGTGTAGAGGGAGCTTTACTCTGTATCTAACCTGTGCTGTACCTGTCCTGGGAGTGTTTGATGGGACAGTGTAGAGGGAGCTTTACTCTGAATCTAACCCATTTTGTACCTGCCCTGGGAGATTTTCATGGGACAGTGTAGAGGGAGCTTTACTCTGTATCTAACCTGTGCTGTACCTGTCCTGGGAGTGTTTGATGGGAAAGTGTAGAGGGAGCTTTACTCTGTATCTAACCCATTTTGTACCTGCCCTGGTAGTGTTTGATGGAACAGTGTAGCGGGAGCTTTACTCTGTATCTAACCCGTGCTGTACCTGCCCCGGGAGTGTTTGATGGGTCTGTGTCGAGGGAGCTTTACTCTGTATCTAACCCCGTGCTGTACCTGCCCTGGGAGTGTTTGATGGGACAGTGTAGAGGGAGATTTACTCTGTATCTAACCCGTGCTATACCTGCCCTGGGAGAGTTTGATGGGGACAGAGTAGAGGGAGCTTTACTCTGCATCTAACCCTTGCTGTACCTGCCCTGGGAGTGTTTGATGGGACAGTGTAGAGGGAGCTTTATTCTGTATCTAACCCGTAGTGTATCTGGTCTGGGAGTGTTTGATGGGACAGTGTAGAGGGAGTTTTACGATGTATCAACCCGTGCTGTACCTGCCCTGGGAATGTTTGATGGGACAGTGTATAGGGAGAATTACTCTGTAGCTAACCAGTGCTGTACCTGCCCTGGGAGTGTTTGATGGGGCAGTGTAGAGGGAGCTTTATTCTGTATCTAAACCGGGCTGTACCTGCCCTGGGAGTGTTTGATGGGACAGTGTAGAGGGAGCTTTACTCTGTATCTAACCCATGTTGTACCTGCCCTGGGACTGTTTGATGGGACAGTGTAGAGGGAGCTTTACTCGGTATCTAACCACTGCTGTACCTGCCCTGGGAGTGTTTGATGGGGCAGTGTAGAGGGAGCTTTACTCTGTATCTAAACCGGGCTGTGCCTGCCCTGGGAGTGTTTGATGCGACAGTGTAGAGGGAGATATACTCTGTATCTAACCCATGCTGTACCTGTCCTGGGAGTGTTTGATGGGACAGTGTAAGGGGAGCTTTACTCTGTATCTAATCCGAGCTGTACCTGCCCTGGGAGTGTATGATGGGACAGTGTAGATGGAGCTTTACTCTGTATCTAACCCGTGCTGTACCTGCCCTGGAAGTGTTTGATGGGACAGTATAGAGGGAGATTTACTCTGTATCTAACCTGTGCTGTACCTGCTCTGGGAATGTTTGATGAGACAGTGTAGAGGGAGATTTACTCTGTATCTAACCCGTGCTGTAAATGCCCTGGGAGTATTTGATGGGACAGTGTTGAGGGAGCTTTACTCTGTGTCTAACCCATGCTGTACCTGCCCTGGGAGTGTTTGATGGGACAGTGTAGAGGGAGCTTTACTCTGTATCTAACCCTGTGCTGTTCCTGCCCTGGGAGTGTTTGATGGGACAGTGTAGAGGGAGCCTTACTCTGTATCTAACCCGTGCTGTAGCTGACCTGGGAGTGTTTGATGGGACAGTGTAGAGGGAGCATTACTCTGTATCTAACCTGTGCTGTAGCTACCCTGGGAGTGTTTGATGGGACAGTGTAGAGGGAGCCTTACTCTGTATCTAACCCGTGCTGTAGCTGACCTGGGAGTGTTTGATGGGACAGTGTAGAGGGAGCTTTACACTATTTCTAACCCGTGCTGTACCTGCCCTGGGAGTGTTTGATGAGACAGTGTAGAGGGAGCTTTACTCTGCATTTAACCTGTGCTGTACCTGTCCTGGGAGTGTTTGATGGGACAGTGTAGAGGGAGATTTACTCTGTATCTAACCCGTGCTGTACCTGCCCTGGGAGTGTTTGATGGGACAGTGTAGAGGGAGCTTTACTCTGTATCTAACCCGTGCGGTACCTGCCCTGGGAGTGTTTGATGGGACAGTGTAGAGGGAGCTTTACTTTTATCTAACCCCGTGCTGTACCTGCCCTGGGAGTGTTTGATGGGACAGTGTAGAGGGAGCTTTACTCTGTATCTAACCCTGTGCTGTACCTGTCCTGGGAGTGTTTGATGGGACAGTGTAGAGGGAGCTTTACCCTGTATCTAACCCGTGCTGTACCTGCCCTGGGAGTGTTTGATGGGACAGTGTAGAGGGAGCTTTACTTTTATCTAACCCCGTGCTGTACCTGCCCTGGGAGTGTTTGATGGGGACAGTGTTGGGTGAGCTTTACTCTGTATCTAACCCCGTGCTGTACCTGCCCTGGGAGTGTTTGATGGGACAGTGTAGAGGGAGCTTTACTCTGTATCTAACCCGTGCTGTACCTGCCCTGGGAGTGTTTGATGGGACAGTGTAGAGTGAGCTTTACTCTGTATCTAACCGAAGCTGTACCTGCCCTGGGAGTGTTTGATGGGATAGTGTAGAGGGAGCTTTACTCTGTATCTAACCCATTTTGTACCTGCCCTGGGAGTTTTTCATGGGACAGTTTAGAGGGAGCTTTACTCTGTATCTAACCCATTTTGTACCTGCCCTGGCAGTGTTTGATGGGACAGTGTAGAGGGAGCATTACTCTGTATCTAACCTGCGCTGTACCTGCCCTGGGAGTGTTTGATGGGACAGTTTAGAGGGAGCTTTACTCTATATCTAACCCGTGCTGTAGCTGCCCTGGGAGTGTTTGATGGCACAGTGTAGAGGGAGCATTACTCTATGTCTAAACCGTGCTGTACCTGCCCTGGGAGTGTTTGATGTGACAGTGTAGAGTGAGCTATACTCTGTATCTAACCGATACTGTACCTGCCCTGGGAGTGTTTGATGGGACAGTGTAGAGGGAGCTTTACTCTGTATCTAACCTGTACTGTACCTGTCCTGGGAGTGTTTGATGGGACAGTGTAGAGGGAGCTTTACTCTGTATCTAACCCATTTTGTACCTGCCCTGGGATATTTTCATGGGACAGTGCAGAGGGAGCTTTACTCTGTATCTAACCTGTGCTGTACCTGTCCTGGGAGTGTTTGATGGGACAGTGTAGAGGGAGCTTTACTCTGTATCTAACCCATTTTGTACCTGCCCTGGTAGTGTTTGATGGGACAGTGCAGCGGGAGCTTTACTCTGTATCTAACCCGTGCTGTACCTGCCCTGGGAGTGTTTGATGGGACAGTGTAGAGGGAGATTTACTCTGTATCTAACCCGTGCTATACCTGCCCTGGGAGAGTTTGATGGGGACAGAGTAGAGGGAGCTTTACTCTGCATCTAACCCTTGCTGTACCTGCCCTGGGAGTGTTTGATGGGACAGTGTAGAGGGAGCTTTATTCTGTATCTAACCCGTAGTGTATCTGGTCTGGGAGTGTTTGATGGGACAGTGTAGAGGGAGTTTTACGATGTATCAACCCGTGCTGTACCTGCCCTGGGAATGTTTGATGGGACAGTGTATAGGGAGGTTTACTCTGTATCTAACCCCGTGCTGTACCTGCCCTGGGAGTGTTTGATGGGACAGTGTAGAGGGAGCTTTACTCTGTATCTAACCCGTGCTGTACCTGCCCTGGGAGTGTTTGATGGGACAGTGTATAGGGAGATTTACTCTGTATCTAACCCGTGCTGTTCCTGCCCTGGGAGCGTTTGATGGGACAGTGTATAGGGAGGTTTACTCTGTATCTAACCCCGTGCTGTACCTGCCCTGGGAGTGTTTGATGGGGACAGTGTAGAGGGAGCATTACTCTTCATCTAACCCGTGCTGTACCTGCCCTGGGAATATTTGATGGGACAGTGTAGAGGGAGCTTTACTTTGTATCTAACCCATGCTGTACCTGCCCTGGGAGTGTTTGATGTGGACAGTGTAGAGGGAGATTTACTCGGTATCTAAACACTGCTGTACCTGCCCTGGGAGTGTTTGATGGGGCAGTGTAGAGGGAGCTTTACTCTGTATCTAACCCGTGCTGTACCTGCCCTGGGAGTGTTTGATGGGACAGTCTAGAGGGAGCTTTACTCTGTATCTAACTCGTGCTGTAGCTGCCCTGGGAGTGTTTGATGGGACAGTGTAGAGGGAGCTTTACTCTATGTCTAACCTGTGCTGTACCTGCCCTGGGAGTGTTTGATGGGACAGTGTAGAGGGAGCTTTACCCTGTATCTAACCCGTGCTGTACCTGCCCTGGGAGTGTTTCACGGGACTGTGTAGAGGGAGATTTACTCTTTATCTTACCCATGCTGTACCTGCCCTGGGAGTGTTTGATGTGGACAGTGTAGAGGGAGCTTTACTCTGTATCTAACCCGTGCTGTACCTGCCCTGGGAGTGTTTGATGGGACAGTGTAGAGGGAGATTTACTCTTTATCTTACCCGTGCTGTACCTGCCCTGGGAGCGTTTGATGGGACAGTGTAGAGGGAGCTTTACTCTGTATCTAACCCGTGCTGTACCTGCCCTGGGAGTGTTTGATGGGACAGTGTAGAGGGAGCTTTACTCTGTATCTAAACCGGGCTGTACCTGCCCTGGGAGTGTTTGATGGGGCAGTGTAGAGGCACCTTTACTCTGTATCTAAACCGGGCTGTACCTGCCCTGGGAGTGTTTGATGGGACAGTGTAGAGGGAGATTTACTCTGTATCTAACCCATGCTGTACCTGTCCTGGGAGTGTTTGATGGGACAGTGTAGAGGGAGCTTTACTCTGTATCTCACCCGTGCTGTACCTGCCCTGGGAGTGTTTGATGGGACAGTGTAGAGGGAGCTTTACTCTGTATCTCACCCGTGCTGTACCTGCCCTGGGAGTGTTTGATGGGACAGTGTAGAGGGAGCTTTACTCTGTATCTCACCCGTGCTGTACCTGCCCTGGGAGTATTTGATGGGACAGTGTAGAGGGAGCTTTACTCTGTATCTAACCCGTGCTGTACCTGCCCTGGGAGTGTTTGATGGGACAGTGTAGAGGGAGCTTTACTCTGTATCTCACCCGTGCTGTACCTGCCCTGGGAGTGTTTGATGGGACAGTGTAGAGGGAGCTTTACTCTGTATCTCACCCGTGCTGTACCTGCCCTGGGAGTATTTGATGGGACAGTGTAGAGGGAGCTTTACTCTGTATCGAACCCGTGCTGTACCTGCCCTGGGAGTGTTTGATGGGACAGTGTAGAGGGAGCTTTACTCTGTATCTAACCCGTGCTGTACCTGCCCTGGGAGTGTTTGATGGGACAGTGTAGAGGGAGCTTTACTCTGTATCTAACCCGTGCTGTACCTGCCCTGGGCGTGTTTGATGGGACAGTGTAGAGGGAGCTTTACTCTGTATCTAACCTGTGCTGTACCTGCCCTGAGAGTGTTTGATGGGACAGTGCAGATGGAGATTTACTCTGTATCTAACCCGTGCTGTACCTGCCCTGGGAGTATTTGATGGGACAGTGTAGATGGAGCTTTACTCTGTATCTAACCTGTGCTGGACCTGCCCTGGGAATGTTTGATGAGACAGTGTAGAGGGAGATTTACTCTGTATCTAACCCGTGCTGTAAATTCCCTCGGAGTACTTCATGGGACAGTGTTGCGGGAACTTTACTCTGTATCTAACCCGTGCTGAACCTGCCCTGGGAGTGTTTGATGGGAAAGTGTAGAGGGAGTTTTACTCTGTGTCTAACCCATGCTGTAACTGCCCTGGGAGTGTTTGATGGGACAGTGTAGAGGGAGATTTACTCTGTATCTAACACGTGCTGTACCTGCCCTAGGAGTATTTGATGGGACAGTGTAGAGGGAGCTTTACTCTGTATCTAACCCGTGCTGTACCTGCCCTGGGATTGTTTGATGGGACAGTGTAGAGGGAGCTTTACTCTGTATCTAACCTGTGCTGCACCTGCCCTGGGAGTGTTTGATGGGACAGTGTAGAGGGAGGTTTACTCTTTATCTAACCCATGCTGTACCTGCCCTGGCAGTGTTTGATGGGACAGTGTAGAGGGAGCTTCACTCTGTATCTAACCCGTGCTGTACCTGCCTTGGGAATGTTTGATGGGACAGTGTAGAAGGAGCTTTACTCTGTATCTAACCCTGTGCTGTACCTGCCCTGGGAGTGTTTGGTGGGACAGTGTAGAGAGAGCTTTACTCTGTATCTAACCTGTGCTGTACCTGCCCTGGGAGTGTTTGATGGGACAGTGCAGGGGGAGCAATACTCTGTATCTAACCCGTGCTGTACCTGCCCTGGGAGTATTTGATGAGACAGTGTAGTGGGAGCTTTTCTCTGTATCTTACCCATTTTGTACCTGCCCTGGGAGTTTTTCATGGGACAGTGTAGAGGGAGCTTTACTCTGTATCTAACCTGTGCTGTACCTGACATGGGAGTGTTTGATGGGACAGTGTAGAGGGAGATTTACTCTGTATCTAACCCATTTTGTACCTGCCCTGGTAGTGTTTGATGGAACAGTGTAGCGGGAGCATTACTCTGTATCTAACCCGTGCTGTACCTGCCCCGGGAGTGTTGATCGGTCTGTGTAGAGGGATCTTTACTCTGTATCTAGCCCCGTGCTGTACCTGCCCTGGGAGTGTTTGATGGGACAGTGTAGAGGGAGATTTACTCGGTATCTAACCCGTGTTATACCTGCCCTGGGAGTGTTTGATGGGGACAGTGTAGAGGGAGCTTTACTCTGCATCTAACCCTTGCTGTACCTGCCCTGGGAGTGTTTGATGGGACAGTGTAGAGGGAGCTTTACTCTGTATCTAACCCGTCGTGTATCTGGTCTGGGAGTGTTTGATGGGACAGTGTAGAGGGAGTTTTACTCTGTATCATCCCGTGCTGTACCTGCCCTGGGAATGTTTGATGGGACAGTGTAGAGGGAGATTTACTCTGTATCTAACCCGTGCTGTACCTGCCCTGGGAGTGTTTGATGGGACAGTGTGGAGGGAGCTTTACTCTGTATCTAACCCGTGCTGTACCTGCCCTGGGAGTGTTTGATGGGACAGTGTAGAGGGAGCTTTACTCTGTATCTAACCCGTGCTGTACCTGCCCTGGGAGTGTTTGATGGGACAGTGTAGAGAGAGCTTTACTCTGTATCTAACCCGTGCTGTACCTGCCCTGGGAGTGTTTGATGGGACAGTGTAGAGAGAGCTTTACTCTGTATCTAACCCGTGCTGTACCTGCCCTGGGAGTGTTTGATGGGACAGTGTAGAGGGAGCTTTACTCTGTATCTAACCCGTGCTGTACCTGCCCTGGGAGTGTTTGATGGGACAGTGTAGAGAGAGCTTTACTCTGTATCTAACCCGTGCTGTACCTGCCCTGGGAGTGTTTGATGGGACAGTGTAGAGGGAGCTTTACTCTGTATCTAACCCGTGCTGTACCTGCACTGGGAGTGTTTGATGGGACAGTGTAGAGGGAGCTTTACTCTGTATCTAACCCCGTGCTGTACCTGCCCTGGGAGTGTTTGATGGGACAGTGTAGAGGGAGCTTTACTCTGCATTGACTGAAGTTCAGCCTGTGAACCGGGGTTGTTGCACTGACACTGAGGGAGTTTCCTATTATACGGACATCTCACTTCTAAACATAGACTCACGTTTATTCTTGGCTTCGCTTGCAAAATGGTGTGGTCTGTTTTAGATTTTAAGTTTCACTGTCAAGTGGGTTCACGCTGTATAATCCAGGCCGACAGATCCTCAGTACTGAACCTCCAACAGTGCGGCGCTCCCTCAGTACTGCCCCTCCAACAGTGCGGCGCTCCCTCAGTACTGCCCCTCCAACAGTGTGGCGCTCCCTCAGTACTGCCCCTCCAACAGTGCGGCGCTCCCTCAGTACTGCCCCTCCAACAGTGTGGCGCTCCCTCAGTACTGCCCCTCCAACAGTGCGGCGCTCCCTCAGTACTGCCCCTCCAACAGTGCGGCGCTCCCTCAGTACTGCCCCTCCGACAGCGCGGTGCTCCCTCAGTACTGCCCCTCCGACAGCGCGGTGCTCCCTCAGTACTGCCCCTCCGACAGTGCGGCTCTCCCTCAGTACTGCCCCTGCGACAGTGCGGCACTCCCTCAGCACTGCCCCTCCGACAGTGCGGCGCTCCCTCAGTACTGAACCTCCAACAGTGCGGCGCTCCCTCAATGCTGCCCCTCCAACAGTGCGGCGCTCCCTCAGTACTGCCCCTGCGACAGTGCGGCACTCCCTCAGCACTGCCCCTCCGACAGCGCGGCGCTCCCTCAGTACTGCTCCTCTGACAGTGCAGCATTCCCTCAGCACTGCCCCTCCGACAGTGCGGCGCTCCCTCAGTACTGCCCTCCGACAGTGCAGTGCTCCCTCAGTACTGCCCCTCCGACAGTGCGGCGCTCCCTCAGTACTGCCCCTCCGACAGTGCGGCGGTCCCTCAGCACTGCCCCTCCGACAGTGCAGCGCGCCCTCAGTACCGCCCCTCCGACAGTGCAGTTCTCCCTCAGTACTGCCCCTCCGACATTGCGGCGCTCCCTCAGTACTGCCCCTCCGACAGTGCGGCGCTCCCTCATTACTGCCCCTCCGACAGTGCGGTGCTCCCTCAGTACTGCCCCTCCGACAGTGCGGCGCTCCCTCAGTACTCCCCCTCTGACATTGCGGCGCTCCCTCTGTACTGCCCTTCCGGCAGTGCGGCGCTCCCTCAGTACTGCCCGTCCGACAGTGCAGCGCTCCCTCAGTACTGCTCCTCCGACAGTGCAGCGCTCCCTCAGTACTCCCCCTCCGACAGTGCGGCGTTCCCTCAGTACTGCCCCTCCGACAGTGCGGCGCTCCCTCAGTACTGCCCCTCCGACAGTGCGGCGCTCCCTCAGTACTGCCCCTCCGACAGTGCGGCACTCCCTCAGTACTGCCCTCCGAGAGTGCAGCGCTCCCTCAGTACTGCCTCTCCGACAGTGCAGCGCTCCCTCAGTACTGCCCCTCCGACAGTGCGGCGCTCCCTCAGTACTGCCCCTCCGACAGTGCGGTGGTCCCTCAGCACTGCCCCTCCGACAGTGCAGCGCTCCCTCAGTACTGCCCCTCCGACAGTGCGGCGCTCCCTCAGTACTGCCCCTCCGACAGTACGGCACTCCCTCAGTACTGCCCTCCGACAGTGCAGCGCTCCCTCAGTACTGCCTCTCCGACAGTGCGGCGCTCCCTCAGTACTGCCCCTCCGACAGTGCAGCGCTCCCTCAGTAGCGCCCCTCTGACAGTGCAGAGCTCCCTCAGTACAGCCCCTCCGACAGTGCGGCACTCCCTCAGTACCACCCCTCTGACAGTGCTGCACTCCCTCAGGCCTGACACAGTACTCAGTACAGATTAGCATCTCTTCCAAAAATTGAACCAGGTTTCTCAGGCATGACCAACTTTTCACAATTCCATACCGGTTCTCTCTGATCAACTGAAAATTTTCGAGGTATTCAGTCACCCTATCCTATATTATAGACTCTCCTAATTTCCCCACAACAGATCTTAGGCTAACTGGTCTCCAATTCCCTGGTTTCTCTCTCTCACCATTTTTAAATAGCGGAGTGACATGCGCAATTTTCCAATCTAAAGGGACGGTTGCTGAATCGAGAGAACTTTGGAAGAATATAGTTCGAACCCCTGGGATGGAAACCATCTGGCCCTGGGGATTTGTCACTCTTTAGTCCCATTATTTTCTTCATTACTGTTATTTTACCTACTTTAGTTTTTTGAGTCCCTGTCCCTGATTCAATATTAGTTTCCTTGGCATTTCCAGCATGCGATCCCCTTCTTTTTTTTAATTTGTTTTTATGGAATTTGGTCATTGCTGGCAAGGCCCAGCATTTATTGTCCATCCCTAATTGCTCTTGAGAAGGTGGTGGTGAGCCGCCTTCTTGAACCGCTGCAGTCCGTGTGGTGAGGGTACGCCCACAGTGCTGTTAGGGAGGGAGTTCCAGGATTTTGACCCAGCGACGATGAAGGATCGGCCGATATACTTCTAAGTCAGGATGGTGTGCCTTGGGGGTGGAAGTTGGAGGTGGTGGTGTTCCCATGCGCCTGCTGCCCTTGTCCTTCTAGGTGGTAGAGGTCGCGGGTTTGGGAGGTGCTGCCGAAGAAGCCTTGGCGAGTTGCTGCAGTGCATCTTGTAGATGGTACACACTGCAGCCACGGTGCGCAGGTGGTGGAGGGAGTGAATGTTTAAGGTGGTGGATGGGGTGCCGATCAAGCGGGCTGCTTTGTCCTGGATGGTGTCGAGCTTCTTGAGTGTTGTTGGAGCTGCAACTCATCCAGGCAAGTGGAGAGTATTCCATCGCACTCCTGACTTGTGCCTTGTAGATGGTGGAAAGGCTTTGGGGAGTCAGGAGATGAGACACTCGCCGCAGAATACCCAGCCTCTGAATATCCAGTATTTATGTGGATGGTCCAGTTAAGTTTCTGGTCAATGGTGACCCCCCAGGATGTTGATGGTGGGGGATTCGGTGATGGTAATGCCGTTGAATGATAAGGGGAGGTGGTTAGACTCTCGCTTGTTGGAGATAGTCATTGCCTGGCACTTCTGTGGCGCGAATGTTACCTGCCACTTATCAGCCCAAGCCTGAACGTCGTCCAGGTCTTGTTGCATGCGGGCATGGACTGCTTCATTATCTGAGGAGTTGTGAATGGCGCTGAACACTGTGCAGACATCAGCGAACATCCCCATTTCTGACCTTATGCTGGAGGGAAGGTCATTGATGAAGCAGCTGAAGATAGTTGGGCCGAGGGCACTGCCCTAAGGAACTCCTGCAGCGATGTCCTGGGGCTGTGATGATTGACCTTCAGCCACCACAACCATCTTCCTTTGTGCTAGATGTGACTCCAGCCAATAGAGCGTTTCCCCCCTGATTCCCATTGACTTCAGTTTTTCTAAGTCTCCTTGATGCCCCAGTAAGAGATTAGGGTGTAAAGTTAAGGCACATGGGATTGGGGATAAGGTACTGTCTTGGATAGAGATCTGGTTGCCAGACAGGAAGCAAAGAGTTAGAATAAACGGGTCTTTTTCCGAGTGGCAGGCAGTGACTAGTGGGGTACCGCAGGGATCGGTGCTAGGACCCCAGCTATTCACAATATATATTAATGATCTAGACAAGGGAACTAGATGTAATATCTCCAAGTTTGCAGATGACACAAAGCTGGGTGGGCGTGTGTGCTGTGAGGAGGATGCGGAGAAACTCCAGTACGATTTGGACAGGTTGGGTGATTGGGCAGATGCATGGCAAATGCAGTATAATGTGGATAAATGCGAGGTTATCCACTTCGGTGGCAAAAACAGGAAGGCAGATTATTATCTGAATGGCAATAGATTGGGAAAAGGGGAAGTGCAACGAGACCTGGGTGTCCTTGTGCACCAGTTGCTGAAGGTAAGCATGCAAGTGCAGCAGGCGGTTAAGAAGGCAAATGGTATGTTGGCCTTCGTAGCGAGAGGGTTTGAGTACAGGAACAAGGATGTCTTGCTGCAGTTGTACAGGGCCTTGGTGAGACCACATCTTGAGTATTGTGTGCAGTTTTGGTCGCCTTATCTGAGGAAGAATGTTCTTGCCATGGAGGGAGTGCAGCGAAGATTCACCAGACTGATACCTGGGATGGCAGGAATGATGTATGAGGAGAGATTTGGTCGATTGGGCTTATACTCACTGGAGTTTAGAAGAGTGAGAGGGGATCTCATTGAAACTTATAAAATTCTAACAGGACTAGTGAAACTAGATGCAGGAAGGATGTTCCCGATGGCGGATAGTCCAGAACCAGGGGTCACAGTCTAAGGATAAGGGGTAAGCCATTTAGGACTGAGATGAGGAGGAATTTCTTCACCCAGAGAGTGGTGAACCTGTGGAATTCTCTACCACAGAAGGCAGTTGAGGCCAACTCATTAAATATATTCAAGAAGGAGTTGGATATATTTCGTAAGGCTAAAGGGATCAAGGGATATGGGGAGAAAGCAGGGACAGGGTACTGAATTTGGATGATCAGCCATGATCTCAATAAATGGCGGAGCAGGCTCGAGGGGCCGAATGGCCTACTCCTGCTCCTGTCTTCTATGCCAAACTCGGTCAAATGCTGCCTTGATGTCAAGGGCAGTCACTCTCACCTCACCTCTGGAATTCAGCTCCTTTGTCCATGTTTGGACCAAGGCTGTAATGAGGTCGGGAGCCGAGTGGTCTTGGCGGAACCCAAACTGGGCATCAGTGAACAGGTTATTGGTGAGTGAGTGCCGCTTGATAGCACTGTAGATGACACCTTCCATCACTTTGCTAATGATTGATAAACACTGACGCAAATGAATTATTCAACATGTTCGCCATTTCCCCATTGTCATTGACCATACCGCCGCTTACGGTTTTTAAGGGGCCATCATTGCTTTGACCATTCTCCTTTTCCGACTGTAATTATACAAGATCTTTGTGTTGATTTTGATATCCCTTGCAAGCTTCTTTTCACACTAACTTCTTGTAGACCTTGAACGCACGGCTTTGTGACTCAGGCGAGAGAGAGAGAGAGTGAGACCCACTGAACCCCTTGTGTTTCCCGTTGCGATTGCAGGATTATCGTTAGTGCGCCAGAATCGACAGGAAATGGGACCCTCTTTCGATGCAGTACTGACGACAGCTTCTGTGAGCTCATTGATCCAACCGGTAGGTTCGAGAACACATGTGGGATCCTTATAGAGGGTATTGGGGACTGATGGGCAATGAGGGATCCTTATAGGGGGTATCGGGGACTGATTGGGCAATGAAGGATCCTTATAGAGGGTATCGGGGACTGTTTGGAGAATGAGGGGGGGCATCCTAGAGGCTCCCGTCCCCTCTTTCAGCTGGACATAAAAGATGCCACGGATACTATTTTGAAGAAGATCTAGGGAGTTCTCTCAATCACACAGCACTGAAGGAGGCCATTTGGCCCATCGTGCCTGTGCCGGCTCTTTGAAAGAGCTCTCCAATTAATCCCACTCCCCCGCCCTTTCCCCATAGTGCTGCAAATTTTTTCCCTTCAAGTATTTATCCAATTCCTTTTTGAAAGTTATTATTGAATCTGCTTCCACCGCCCTTTCAGGCAGCGCGTTCCAGATCACAACAACTCGCTGCGTAAAAACAATTCTCCTCATCTCCCCCTCTGGTTCTTTTGCCAATCACCTTAAATCTGTGTCCTCTGGTTACCGACCCTCCTGCCACTGGAAACAGTTTCTCCTTATTTACTCTATCAGCACCTCCATCAAATCTCCTCTTAACCTTCTCTGCTCCAAGGAGAACAATCCCAGCTTCTCCAGTCTCTCCACATCACTGAAGTCCCTCATCCCTGGTACCATTCTGGTCAATCTCCCCTTAACCTTCTCTGCTCTAAGGAGAACTGTTAAGTATGTGTATTGTATTGAACAATTAACACAAAGACTTAAACGTATAACTCAAACAGGTCTTTACTGGTTGGAGGTAGGGACTATACGTAGGTCTTTACTTCATGCCCACAGGCGGGAACTGAGGGGAGATCAGTACCCACAGTACTATTTATACCCCTATGGCCAGGAGTGGTACTGCGTATCACTACGCCCTACAAGTAGTGCAGTCCTGTCCATAGGTTCAAAGTAGCACACATATTACATACACAACATTCCTCCCTTCCTAGCTTTACAGTCATCTCCCCATTTAACATAACGTAATAACATATATACATATATAACTTCAGGTTTACATAACAGAATAACATAGATACATAGATAACTTCATGTCAAAACAGATCACAGATTCAGTCTCTGCGGAAAACAGTTCACAGATTCAATCTCTGTGGTGGAGTCGGTTCACGTTGCTGGAGTGACTCATTCAGTAGTCCTTCCATGGATTTAACAGTTTGAACTTCCGAACTGAATTGGCTCCGTTCGGAGGGACCACGTGTGTGATCTGATAGAGGTAATAATGGTTCAGATGGGTCATCTTCTGTTTCGACTTTTCCTTTTCTGCTTCTTGGAGACTCTCTGGGCTCCACTGTCAGCTGCCAGCTGCATGCGCAGTTCCTCCTTCTCTTCCTCCTTTTTCTGTAGTAGAGCCACCTTCTCCCGATGTTCCGTAGACTTTCGGTGCTCCTCCATGATTTCTGTATGGTGGGAGTCGAAGTTACAAGTTGGGCAGGACAGGACATAGTAATACTCGGTGTCGTCCTGATCTAGGCCAGCGAGAGGGTCTTCTATTTCCTCCATACCCAGCTGGGCGTTAGCCAGCTTTTGTTCCAAGTCCAGACATCTTTCCTGAAGAGACTTCTTCATGCGTACCTCTTCATCCAGCTTTTTCTGGGCTTTCAGCAAGTCGTTTACTAATGACCTCATTTGAGATTTTACTACTTCAACTTCTTTTGGAGATTGATTGATCGGACTATTCAATCCCTCTACCGGAGCAGCTGTTTCAGCGGTCTGTTGTTCTACGTTGACGTGAGTCAGCGTACTTTTGGCATCCAAGGGCTGCTCTGTTGCAGTCATCTCAGTCTGTGTTGCCACCTCAGCTCTTCCAATAACCTTTGAGAGCTCCGAACCCTTTCGTTTGAATATTGAAGTTCGTGTTCAAGTTTTTCCCATTTCAGAGTCCTGTCCTTCAGCATATGCAGGAGTTGGCTGACCGTTAACTCCTCTGACATCAGACGTTTTGTGTGCTCCTGCTCCATTTTCTCCATCAGCTGCTTCTGTTGTCTTTCCAGATTCTCCAACTCTATATCAAAGAACTCTTTCGTTGCATTCAACTCTTGCTCAAAACGGCGAAGCATTTGTTCTAATTGCTGTTGTAGTTTGAAATGGAGTTGAGTTCGAGCCCGGTGTCCCTCAGAAATGGGCACATCAGTAGACTTGCCAGACTCAGAATCCACAGTTAAACTATGTTGTTGTTGCTCAGTGGAATTCTGTGCTGAAACTTTGTCTTTTGCACCTGAGTTGGGCTTACCATCATCCGTTCCAGAGTCTGGGCCGACTATCTTCACCGAGTTCTCACTCGTTATTGTTTGTAGGAAATGCCAGTCCATATTCATTTTCCTAATCCACTCCCGTCCTAGTAGTGGAGAACCTCCTTCAGATATCATATATAAGTCCATTATTTGACTGTCTTCGCCCTTGTGGACCACTGCAACCTCTATTTTCCCGATGGGGTACACTCTTTGCCCCGTGTATGTTTTCAATATAATCCCCGTATCCTGTAGGGGAATATGTTGGAATAACTTTCCGTAATCTTTCTTATTTATGACCGTCAATGCCGATCCAGTGTCCAATTCCAGTTTTACTTGGACTCCTTCTATCTGAAGAGTGACCCAAATTGTCTGGAGGTCTGTACCCTTACCAGCGTTGAGTACTCTTAAGCTAGCCAGTTCATTACAGCTTAAGCTAGCCAGTTCATTACTGCTAGCGTCTGAATCGGACTCCTGTTCGGTCACCTTGTGTACCTTTGCGTATTTTCCTTGCGGTGACTTCTTGTTGCTGGTCTTCTTCCCTGACCTGCATACTCTAGCTATATGTCCAAGCCTACCACAAGTTCTACATTCTTGGTTTTTAAACCAACACTGGTTCTGATCATGCGTTGTCTTTCCACAACGATAACATTTGCCAGAACTCACACCCAATTTGTGTGCACTGAGCTCCGGCGGGGGGACTGTGATATGCTCGAACATATTAACATCGAGCGGGGGGAGGTATTGGCGGTTTTAGCTGGCCTAAAAATGGATAAATCCCCAGGCCCGGATGAAATGTATCCCAGGCTGCTGTGTGAGGCAAAGGAGGAGATTGCGGGGGCGCTAACACATATATTCAGGACCTCTCTGGCCACAGGGGATGTGCCAGAGGACTGGAGAACCGCTAATGTAGTACCATTATTCAAGAAGGGTAGTAGGGAAAAACCGGGGAACTACAGGCCAGTGAGCCTAACATCAGTGGTAGGAAAATTATTGGAAAAAATCCTGAGGGACAAAATTTGTCTCCACTTGGAGAGGCAAGGATTAATCAGGGATAGTCAACATGGCTTTGTCAAGGGAAGATCATGTCTGACTAATTTGATTGAATTTTTTGAGGGGGTGACTAGGTGTGTGGATGAGGGTAACGCAGTGGATGTGGTATACATGGATTTCAGTAAGGCCTTCGATAAAGTCCCGCACAGGAGACTGGTCAAGAAGGTAAGAGCCCATGGAATCCAGGGTGCCTTGGCACATTGGATACAAAACTGGCTTAGTGGCAGAAGGCAGAGGGTGATGGTCGAAGGTTGTTTTTGTGACTGGAAGCCTGTGGCCAGTGGGGTACCACAGGGATCGGTGCTGGGTCCCTTGCTGTTTGTGGTCTACATTAATGACTTGGATATGAATGTAAAGGGTATGATCAGTAAGTTCGCGGATGATACAAAAATTGGTAGGGTGGTAAATAGCGAGGAGGGTAGCCTCAGTCTGCAGGACGATATAGATGGGTTGGTCAGATGGGCGGAACAGTGGCAAATGGAATTTAACCCGGAAAAGTGCGAGGTGATGCACTTTGGGGGGACTAACAAGGCAAAGGAATACACAATGAATGGAAAGACCCTAGGCAAGACGGAGGGTCAGAGGGATCTTGGTGTACATGTACATAGATCCCTGAAGGCGGCGGAACAGGTGGATAAGGTGGTAAAAAAGGCATATGGGATACTTGCCTTCATTAGCCGAGGCATTGAATATAAGAGCAAGGAGGTTATGATGGAGCTGTATAAAACACTAGTTAGGCCACAGCTGGAATATTGTGTGCAGTTCTGGTCGCCACACTACAGGAAGGATGTGATCGCGTTAGAGAGGGTGCAGAGGAGGCTCACCAGGATGTTACCAGGGCTGGAGCGCTTCAGCTATGAAGAGAGACTGGGCAGGTTGGGTTTGTTTTCCTTGGAGCTGAGGAGGCTGAGGGGGGACATGATTGAGGTGTACAAAATTATGAGGGGCATAGATAGGATGGATGCTGAGGAGCTTTTTCCCTTAGTAGAGGGGTCGATAACTAGGGGGCATAGATTCAAGGTAAAGGGCGGGAGGTTTAGAGGGGATTTGAGAAAGAACTTTTTCACCCAGAGGGTGGTTGGAGTCTGGAACTCACTGCCTGAAAGGGTTGTGGAGGCAGAAACCCTCACAACATTTAAGAAGCATTTGGATGTGCACTTGAAATGCCATTGCATACAAGGCTACGGACCAAATGCTGGAATATGGGATTAGATTAGACAGGGCTTGATGGCCGGCGCGGACACGATGGGCCGAAGGGCCTCTATCCGTGCTGTATTACTCTATGACTCTATGACTCTATGATTACTGCCGTGCCTCTCGCTGCGGCTTCGTGTGCTGCTGCCATAGTGACCGCCTTCTCAAGCGTCAGCTCATTCTCCTCGAGCAGTCGCTTTTGTGTATCCTGTTTAAATAAACCACACACAAATTTGTCTTGTAGTGCATCTGTCAGTCCCGTTCCAAACTGGCAATATTTCGCTAATTTACGCAATTCCAGCAAATATTCAGCATTGCTTTCATGCTGTAGCTGCCTTCTGTCGTAAAATTTAAATCGTTCCGCTAGCATCAGCGGCGTGGGGTTTAGGTGATCTTTCAGGACAGTAACAATCTCATCGAACGTCTTATCCGCCGGTTCATCTGGTGATAACAGGTGTTTCAATTGCCCGTATGTCTTCGCACCCATTAAATTTAATAATGTTAGAGCTTTATCTTGGTCACGAATTTTATTGGCCTTACAATAATTTTTTACTCTTTCAACATATATGGCCCAATCTTCGAGGTCACTATCAAAGGTACTAATATTCCCGTGTTTAGGCATTGTAGATTTGCAATTTCTCAGATTTTATTTTGTTTACTTGTTATCAAAGATGGCGGCTTCCCGCTCTTGCCGTCGTCCTCCGCCCACGAAATGGCGGTTTTCCCGCGCTTGGCGGTCTTCACCCGTCCCCCGACGCCATCTCCCTTCAGCCCCCGAGTGCGGCCCTTATCTTCGCCTCGATCGATAGCCCGCGCTGTGCACCGCGGCTCTCGCACCTTGAGCTTCTGCAGCCGCCGCGCCTTTCAGTCCGAGTGCGGCCCTTATCTTTGGTCCCGATCGCTGGCCCGCGCTGCGCCTCGCACTTGAAGCGGCTCCCGGCCTCTGGCTCACCCGCTCGCGCGGCTCTTGCTCGCTCCCTCCCGGGCTCTGGCTTACCCGCTCGCGCGTTTCACCGCGGCTCTTATCAGGGATTGCGATCGCCCTTATCTTCTCCAACTTCCCCAGCCCTGTCTTTGCAGCCAACGCTGCACGGCTTACCCCACCACCTAGGTTGAACAAGGAAACTGCAGAAAGACTTCTGTCAGGCGCTGGAAGCTGCCAGGATGGCTGCTGCACTCCAGTGCTCAGTCGCTGATGGAGGCTTCAGAGTCCTAAAGCCTGTCGCTTCTAGTGGGGTGGTGATGTTTGAAACCTCTCTTCAACTGCCGCAGGGTAAGAACCTGACTCGTCGCCGGTGTTAAGTATGTGTATTGTATTGAACAATTAACACAAAGACTTAAACGTATAACTCAAACAGGTCTTTACTGGTTGGAGGTAGGGACTATACGTAGGTCTTTACTTCATGCCCACAGGCGGGAACTGAGGGGAGATCAGTACCCAGAGTACTATTTATACCCCTATGGCCAGGAGTGGTACTGCGTATCACTACGCCCTACAAGTAGTGCAGTCCTGTCCATAGGTTCAAAGTAGCACACATATTACATACACAACAAGAACAATCCCAGCTTCTCCAGTCTCTCCACATCACTGAAGTTCCTCATCCCTGGTACCATTCTGGTCAATCTCCCCTTAACCTTCTCTGCTCTAAGGAGAACAACCCCAGCTTCTCCAGTCTCTCCACATCACTGAAGCCCCTCATCCCTGGTACCATTCTGGTCAATCTCCCCTTAACCTTCTCTGCTCTAAGGAGAACAACCCCAGCTTCTCCAGTCTCTCCACATCACTGAAGTCCCTCATCCCCTGGTACCATTCTGGTCAATCTCTCGCTTAACCTTCTCTGCTCTAAGGAAAACAACCCCAGCTTCTCCAGTCTCTCCACGTCACTGAAGTCCCTCATCCCTGGTACCATTCTGGTCAATCTCCCCTTAGCCTTCTCTGCTCTAAGGAGAACAACCCCAGCTTCTCCAGTCTCTCCACATCACTGAAGTCCCTCATCCCCTGGTATCATTCTGGTCAATCTCCGCCACAGCTCTGGGACTTGCTGAGTTCTTGCAATGGGTGTTGAGTGGGTGGCGGTTGCCAGTGTTTTCGGTCTATTATTACTCAACTCAGTTGCTGAGAAAATAGCTCGTCTGCACTTATCGGCTATGAGGTTTGTGTGAGAAACAAGTTGGCTTTCCAAAAGGTCAGCACCGTAATGATCAATTTCCTCGTTCAAAAAGTTCCTTCCCCCTCTCAACTCGGTTTGCAGGAGTGAAGCAGGGCAGGAACCTGTTGCTGGTGTATTTTTATCCCCCGCCCTCTCTCGCTCTCCTCCCGGCCGTTCTGGCGCTTTTTGCACGGCTTTGCGGCGCGCGTGCGCGTGTTGTGGGGGAATACCGCTGGAGGTCCAGCCACCTCAAGCGAGAGCCACGCTCGACCTCTCGCCCTATCCTCTCGTCTACCCTTTCCCACCGTCCTCAATTGCCTCGGCTGACCTGGCGAGTCACGACCAGATTCCACGACCCCCCGACCCCCAGTAGTACCAAACTCTATGACCCCTGACCCCCCCAGTAGAACTAGACTCCATGACCCCTTACCCCTAGTCGAACCGGAATCCACGACCCCCCGACCCCCAGTAGAACCAGGCTCAATGACCCCTGACCCCCCAGTAGAACTAGACTCCATGACCCCTGACCCCCCAGTAGAACCAAAATCCACGACCCCTCGACCCCCAGTAAAACCAGACTCAATTACCCCTGACCCCCCTAGTAGTACCAAACTCCATGACCCCCGACCGCCCCCCCAGTAGAATCAGACTCCGCGACCCTTGACCTTTGTCAATCAGGCAGGGAACTGACCAATCAACAAGCAGAAAAAAAAATAGAAAAAAAGAGCCAGTAATTTTCCTGCTGGTTTTTTCTGACCTAAATAACCTGGCCTCGCCCTCCCATTCCGCAAAGGGACGAGTACGGATATACCAGCCACCGCCAGCCTATGGTCGAGCTTCCCTCAGGATGTGCCACTTCACAGCCTCTCCCCACCTCTCGCCCACTTCCCCAAAGGTTAAAGGTCTTAAAGGGACAAACACCACTCCATCTTAAAGGGACAGGCCGTGTTAAATGCAGTTCCATCTTAAAGGGGCAGGCCGTGTTAACTGTAGATCCACTTTAAAGGGACAGGCCGTTTTAAATGGAGATCCATCTTAAAGGGGCAGGCTAGGTTAAACACCACTCACTCTTAAAGGAGCAGGACAGGTTAAACACCACTCAATCTTAAAGGGTCAGGACAGGTTAAATACCACTCAATCTTAAAGGGTCAGGACAGGTTAAATACCACTCAATCTTAAAGGGGCAGGACAGGTTAAACACCACTCAATCTTAAAGGGTCAGGACAGGTTAAATACCACTCAATCTTAAAGGGGCAGGACAGGTTAAACAGCACTCAACCTTAAAGGGTCAGGACAGGTTAAACACCAATCAATCTTAAAGGGGCAGGACAGATTAAATACCAATCAATCTTAAAGGGGCAGGCCAGGATAAACATCGATAAATCTTAAAGGGGCAGGACAGGTTAAACATCGATTAATCTTAAAGAGACAGGGCAGGTTAAACACCAGCCAATCTTAAAGGAACAGGGTAGGTTAACCACCACTCACTCTTAAAGGGGAAGTCCAAGTGAAATACCAGCTGCATCGTAAAGGGGCAGGCTGAGTTCAAATGTAGCCACGCCTTAAAGGGACAGGCTCAGGTTCCTCTGCGCAGCAGGGAGTCGCGCGGTGTCGCAGTGCATCTCGCCTGTGACTACAGAGCAACGGCACGAGTGTGCCGCTGATGGCGGGTAGCGCTGCGGGGGGGGGTGGGGTGGAGTCCGCGGGTCGGCGGTGAGAAAGGAGAAGGGAAGAAACAACACCGTTTGCTGTTATTTTCTTTTGGTCGCAGGAGGCCTCGAAAATACCAGCCTGCTGACTGTGGAATCATCGGCGTCGCAACTCGTGGTGAGTGCTTCCAATAAACAACGGTGCAGTGTCGGGTAAACAGGATTAAGGATCTCACCCTTATACCGGGCGTTATCAGGTTTCGCCCCGAAAAGTCCCGGATCGCACCACAGCCTGAACATGACTTGCAAAGCCCAGCCACTGTCACCGTGTAGACAGTTGCGGCAGCCATAGAGTGCACAGCAAGATCCCATGAGTTAAATGATCCTGTTAATCTGTCGCTGGTTTTATTTTTTTAGCAATCTTAGTTGAGGGGTAAATATTGGACCCAGGACGCCGGGGAGAACTCCGCCCCGCCCCCCCCTGCTCTTCTTCTAACAGTGGCTGTGGGGTCTTATACTTCTACCCGAGAGGGCAGACGGGGCCATCAGTTTCAGGTCTCATGTCTCATCTGAAAGGCGGCCCACTCCGACAGTGCGGCGCTCCCTCAGTGCTGCCCCTCCGACAGTGCGGCGCTCCCTCAGTACTGCCCCTCCGATAGTGCAGCACTCCCTCAGTACTGCCCCTCCGACAGTGCGGTGCTCCCTCAGTACTGCCCCTCCGACAGAGCAGTGCTCCCTCAGTACCGCCCCTCCGACAGTGCAGCGCTCCCTCAGTACTGCCCCTCTGACAGTGCGGCGCTCCCTCGGTACTGCCCCTCCGACAGTGCGGTGCTCCCTCAGTACTACCTCTCTGACAGTGCGGCGCTCCCTCAGTACTGCCCCTCC
>NW_028225179.1:33251794-33314294 GCF_052327205.1 Somniosus microcephalus | reverse complement strand
AGTGCGGTGCTCCCTCAGTACTGCCCCTCCGACAGTGCGGTGCTCCCTCGGTACTGACTCTCTGACAGTGCGGCGCTCCCTCAGTACTGCCCCTCGTGCCGTATTGTGGGGAAGCCTGTCTCACGCTCTCTCGCTGTCTCCCAGAGTGCACCGCAGTGGCCATAGACGTGGTCTTCCTGTTTGATGGGTCGAACAGCCTCACTAAACGGGATCTGGAGAAGAACAAATTGTTTATGCTTGATATGATGAACAACGCTGAGCCGGATGTCATGCAGGTGAGTGAGCCGTGGGGTGGTTAGGGCGCTGCGGATGGAGGGCAGAGGGAGGGGGAGTCGCAAGCCAGCATCACACCGAGTGAATAGGTAGGGGAGGGAGAGCAGAAGTGGGCAGGTAGGGGAGTTTGTGATTATTACAGGGCTATGAGGAGAGAGCGGGGCAGTGGGATTAGTTTGGGATTGATACAGGGCTATGGGGAGAGAGCGGGGCAGTGGGATTAGTTTGGGGATTGATACAGGGCTATGGGGAGAGAGCGGGGCAGTGGGATTAGTTTGGGGATTGATACAGGGCTATGGGGAGAGAGCGGTGCAGTGGGATTAGTTTGGAGATTGATACAGGGCTATGGGGAGAGAGCAGGGCAGTGGGATTAGTTTGGGGATTGATACAGGGCTATGGGAAGAGAGCAGGGCAGTGGGATTAGTTTGGGGATTGATACAGGGCTATGGCGAGAGAGTGGGGCAGTGGGATTAGTTTGGGGATTGATACAGGGCTATGGGGTGAGAGTGGGGCAGTGGGATTAGTTTGGGGATTGATACAGGGCTATGGGGAGAGAGCGGGGCAGTGGGATTAGTTTGGGGATTGATACAGGGCTATGGGGACAGAGCGGGGCAGTGGGATTAGTTTTGGGATTGATACAGGGCTGTGGGGAGAGTGCGGGGCAGTGGGATTAGTTTGTGATTATTACAGGACTATGAGGAGAGAGCGGGGCAGTGGGATTAGTTTGGGGATTGATACAGGGCTATGGGGAGAGAGCGGGGCAGTGGGATTAGTTTGGGGATTGATACAGGGCTATGGGGACAGAGCGGGGCAGTGGGATAAGTTTGGGGATTGATACAAGGCTATGGGGAGAGAGCGGGGCAGTGGGATTAGTTTGGGGATTGATACAGGGCTATGGGGAGAGAGCGGGGCAGTGGGATTAGTTTGGGGATTGATACAGGGCTATGGGGAGAGAGCGGGGCAGTGGGATTAGTTTGGGGATTGATAAAGGGCTATGAGGAGAGAGCGGGGCAGTGGAATTAGTTTGGGGATTGCTACAGGGCTATGGGGTGAGAGTGGGGCAGTGGGATTAGTTTGGGGATTGTTACAAGGCTATGGGGAGAGAGCGGTGCAGTGGGATTAGTTTGGGGATTGATACAGGGCTATGGGGAGAGAGCGGGGCAGTGGGATTAGTTTGGGGATTGATACAGGGCTATGGGAAGAGAGCAGGGCAGTGGGATTAGTTTGGGGATTGATACAGGGCTATGGGGAGAGAGCGGGGCAGTGGGATTAGTTTGGGGATTGATACAGGGCTATGTGGAGAGAGCGGGGCAGTGGGATTAGTTTGGGGATTGATACAGGGCTATGGGGAGAGAGCGGGGCAGTGGGATTAGTTTGTGGATTGATACAGGGCTATGGGGTGAGAGTGGGGCAGTGGGATTAGTTTGGGGATTGATACAAGGCTATGGGGAGAGAGCGGGGCAGTGGGATTAGTTTGGGGATTGATACAGGGCTATGGGGAGAGAGCGGGGCAGTGGGATTAGTTTGGGGATTGATACAGGGCTATGGGGACAGAGCGGGGCAGTGGGATTAGTTTGGGGATTGATACAGGGCTATGGGGACAGTGCGGGGCAGTGGGATTAGTTTGAGGATTGATACAGGGCTATGGGGAGAGAGCGGGGCAGTGAGATTAGTTTGGGGATTGACACAGGGCTATGGGGAGAGAGCGGGGCAGTTGGATTTATTTTAGGATTGATACAGGGCTATGGGGAGAGAGCGGGGCAGTGGGATTAGTTTGGGGATTGATACAGGGCTATGGGGAGAGAGCGGGGCAGTGAGATTAGTTTGGGGATTGACACAGGGCTATGGGGAGAGAGCGGGGCAGTGGGATTAGTTTGGGGATTGATACAGGGCTATGGGGGGAGAGCGGGGCAGTGGGATTAGTTTGGGGATTGATACAAGGCTATGGGGAGAGAGTGGGGCAGTGGGATTAGTTTGGGGATTGATACAGGGCTATGGGGGGAGAGCGGGGCAGTGGGATTAGTTTGTGATTGATACAAGGCTATGGGGAGAGAGTGGGGCAGTGGGATTAGTTTGGGGATTGATACAGGGCTATGGGGAGAGTGCGGGGCAGTGAGATTAGTTTGGGATTGATACAGGGCTATGGGGAGAGAGCGGGGCAGTGAGATTAGTTTGGGGATTGATACAGGGCTATGGGGTGAGAGTGGGGCAGTGGGATTAGTTTGGGGATTGATACAGGGCTATGGGGAGAGAGCGGGGCAGTGGGATTAGTTTGGGGATTGATACAGGGCTATGGGGACAGAGCGGGGCAGTGGGATTAGTTTTGGGATTGATACAGGGCTATGGGGAGAGAGCGGGGCAGTGGGATTAGTTTGTGATTATTACAGGGCTATGAGGAGAGAGTGGGGCAGTGGGATTAGTTTGGGGATTGATACAGGGCTATGGGGAGAGAGCGGGGCAGTGGGATTAGTTTGGGGATTGATACAGGGCTATGGGGACAGAGCGGGGCAGTGGGATAAGTTTGGGGATTGATACAAGGCTATGGGGAGAGAGCGGGGCAGTGGGATTAGTTTGGGGATTGATACAGGGCTATGGGGAGAGGGCGGAGCAGTGGGATTACTTTGGGGATTGATACAGGGCTATGGGGAGAGAGCGGGGCAGTGGGATTAGTTTGGGGATTGATACAGGGCTATGGGGGGAGAGCGGGGCAGTGGGATTAGTTTGGGGATTGATACAGGGCTATGGGGAGAGAGCGGGGCAGTGGGATTAGTTTGGGGATTGATACAGGGCTATGGGGTGAGAGTGGGGCAGTGGGATTAGTTTGGGGATTGATACAAGGCTATGGGGAGAGAGCGGGGCAGTGGGATTAGTTTGGGGATTGATACAGGGCTATGGGGAGAGAGCGGGGCAGTTGGATTCGTTTGGGGATTGATACAGGGCTATGGGGAGAGAGCGGGGCAGTGGGATTAGTTTGGGGATTGATACAGGGCTATGGGGAGAGAGCGGGGCAGTGGGATTAGTTTGGGGATTGATACAGGGCTATGGGGACAGAGCGGGGCAGTGGGATTAGTTTGGGGATTGATACAGGGCTATGGGGACAGTGCGGGGCAGTGGGATTAGTTTGAGGATTGATACAGGGCTATGGGGAGAGAGCGGGGCAGTGAGATTAGTTTGGGGATTGACACAGGGCTATGGGGAGAGAGCGGGGCAGTTGGATTTATTTTAGGATAGATACAGGGCTATGGGGAGAGAGCGGGGCAGTGGGATTAGTTTGGGGATTGATACAGGGCTATGGGGAGAGAGCGGGGCAGTGGGATTAGTTTGGGGATTGATACAGGGCTATGGGGACAGAGCGGGGCAGTGGGATTAGTTTGAGGATTGATACAGGGCTATGGGGAGAGAGCGGGGCAGTGAGATTTGTTTGGGGATTGACACAGGGCTATGGGGAGAGAGCGGGGCAGTTGGATTTATTTTAGGATTGATACAGGGCTATGGGGAGAGAGCGGGGCAGTGGGATTAGTTTGGGGATTGATACAGGGCTATGGGGAGAGAGCGGGGCAGTGGGATTAGTTTGGGGATTGATACAGGGCTATGGGGAGAGAGCGGGGCAGTGGGATTAGTTTGGGGATTGATACAGGGCTATGGGGACAGAGCGGGGCAGTGGGATTAGTTTGAGGATTGATACAGGGCTATGGGGAGAGAGCGGGGCAGTGAGATTTGTTTGGGGATTGACACAGGGCTATGGGGAGAGAGCGGGGCAGTTGGATTTATTTTAGGATTGATACAGGGCTATGGGGAGAGAGCGGGGCAGTGGGATTAGTTTGGGGATTGATACAGGGCTATGGGGAGAGAGCGGGGCAGTGAGATTAGTTTGGGGATTGACACAGGGCTATGGGGAGAGAGCGGGGCAGTGGGATTAGTTTGGGGATTGATACAGGGCTATGGGGGGAGAGCGGGGCAGTGGGATTAGTTTGGGGATTGATACAAGGCTATGGGGAGAGAGTGGGGCAGTGGGATTAGTTTGGGGATTGATACAGGGCTATGGGGGGAGAGCGGGGCAGTGGGATTAGTTTGGGATTGATACAAGGCTATGGGGAGAGAGTGGGGCAGTGGGATTAGTTTGGGGATTGATACAGGGCTATGGGGAGAGTGCGGGGCAGTGAGATTAGTTTGGGATTGATACAGGGCTATGGGGAGAGAGCGGGGCAGTGGGATTAGTTTGGGGATTGATACAGGGCTATGGGGAGAGAGCGGGGCAGTGAGATTAGTTTGGGGATTGATACAGGGCTATGGGGGGAGAGCGGGGCAGTGGGATTAGTTTGCGGATTGATACAGGGCTATGGGGAGAGAGCGGGGCAGTGGGATTAGTTTGGGGATTGATACAAGGCTATGGGGAGAGAGTGGGGCAGTGGGATTAGTTTGGGGATTGATACAGGGCTATGGGGAGAGTGCGGGGCAGTGAGATTAGTTTGGGATTGATACAGGGCTATGGGGAGAGAGTGGGGCAGTGTTGGAATCCTGTTGGTTTGTGTGTTCCTGATTCTAAGTTGAGTCCAATTCATTAAATATATTGAAGAAGGAGTTGGATATATTTCTTAAGGCTAAGGGGATCAAGGGATATGGGGAGAAGGCAGGGACAGGGTACTGAGTTTGGATGATCAGCCATGATTGCATTGAATGGTGGAGCAGGCTCGAGGGGCCGAATGGCCCACTCCTGCTTCTATGTTTCTACGTTTCTATGATTCTAACAGTCCTCTGTCTCTGCAGTTTGCTGTTGTACAATACTCGGGGATGCAAAGGATTGAGATAGACTTCAAGACATTCCGGGATAATCAGACGGACCTGAAAAACACCATCAAGAAGATTGAGCTGATGGAGAGCGTGACCCTGACAGCCTCTGGGATCAACTTTGTGATGTGAGCATGAAGCCGGTGAGAGGGACGAGGTTGGCAGGGAGAGCAGAGCAGAGCAAGGCTCGAGGCAGGACAGGTTATCAAAGCAGTTAATAAAACATCGAGGCTTAAAATACAAAAACCAGGAAGGTATTGCTAAAATTTTATAAGACACTGGTTCGACCCCAGCTGGAGTATTGTGTCCAATTCTGGGCACCGCACTTTAGGAAGGATGTCAAGTCGTTGGAGAGGGTGCAGAGGAGATTGGCCAGAATAGTACCAGGGATGAGGGACTTCAGTGACGTGGAGAGACTGGAGAAGCTGGGGTTGTTCTCCTTAGAGCAGAGAAGGTTAACGGAGAGATTGACCAGAATGGTATCAGGGATGAGGGACTTCAGTGATGTGGAGAGACTGGAGAAGCTGGGGTTTTTCTCCTTAAAGCAGAGAAGGTTAAGGGGAGATTGACCAGAATGGTACCAGGGATGAGGGACTTCAGTGATGTGGAGAGACTGGAGAAGCTGGGATTGTTCTCCTTAGAACAGAGAAGGTTAAGGGAGATTGACCAGAATGGTACCAGGGATGAGGGACTTCAGTGACGTGGAGAGACTGGAGAAGCTGGGGTTGTTCTCCTTAGAGCAGAGAAGGTTAAGGGGAGATTGACCAGAATGGTACCAGGGGATGAGGGACTTCAGTGATGTGGAGAGACTGGAGAAGCTGGGATTGTTCTCCTTAAAGCAGAGAAGGTTAAGGGGAGATTGACCAGAATGGTACCAGGGATGAGGGACTTTAGTGATGTGGAGAGACTGGAGAAGCTGGGGTTGTTCTCCTTAGAGCAGCGAAGGTTAAGGGGAGATTGACCAGAATGGTACCAGGGATGAGAGACTTCAGTTACATGGAGAGACTGGAGAAGCTGGGATTCTTCTCCTTAGAGCAGAGAAGGTTAAGGGGAGATTGACCAGAATGGTACCAGGGATGAGGGAATTAAGTGATGTGGAGAGACTGGAGATGCTGGGGTTGTTCTCCTTGGAGCAGAGAAGGTTAAGGGGGAGATTGACCAGAATGGTACCAGGGATGAGGGACTTCAGTTACGCAGAGTTACTGGAGAAGCTGGGGTTGTTCTCCTTAGAGCAGAGAAGGTTAATGGAGAGATTGACCAGAATGGTACCAAGGATGAGGGACTTCAGTGATGTGGAGAGACTGGAGAAGCAGGGATTGTTCTCCTTAGAGCAGAGAAGGTTAAGGGGAGATTGACCAGAATGGTACTGGGGATGAGGGACTTCAGTGATGTGGAGAGACTGGAGAAGCTGGGGTTGTTCTCCTTGGAGCAGAGAAGGTTAAGGGGGAGATTGACCAGAATGGTACCAGGGATGAGGGACTTCAGTTACGCAGAGTTACTGGAGAAGCTGGGGTTGTTCTCCTTAGAGCAGAGAAGGTTAATGGAGAGATTGACCAGAATGGTACCAGGGATGAGGGACTTCAGTGATGTGGAGAGACTGGAGAAGCAGGGATTGTTCTCCTTAGAGCAGAGAAGGTTAAGGGGAGATTGACCAGAATGGTACTGGGGATGAGGGACTTCAGTGATGTGGAGAGACTGGAGAAGCTGGGGTTGTTCTCCTTAGAGCAGGGAAGGTTATGGGGAGATTGACCGGAATGGTACCAGGGATGAGGGACTTCAGTGATGTGGAGAGACTGGAAAAGCTGGGGTTGTTCTCCTTAGAGCAGAGAAGGTAAACGGAGAGATTGACCAGAATGGTACCAGGGATGAGGGACTTCAGTGATGTGGAGAGACTGGAGAAGCTGGGGTTGTTCTCTTTTAGAGCAGAGAAGGTTAAGGGGAGATTGACCAGAATGGTACCAGGGATGAGGGACTTCAGTGATGTGGAGAGACTGGAGAATCTGGGGTTGTTCTCCTTGGAGCAGAGAAGGTTAAGGGGGAGATTGACCAGAATGGTACCAGGGATGAGGGACTTCAGTTACGTGGAGTTACTGGAGAAGCTGGGGTTGTTCTCCTTAGAGCAGAGAAGGTTAAGGGGAGATTGACCAGAATAGTACCAGGGATGAGGGACTTCAGTGATGTGGAGAGACTGGAGAAGCTGGGGTTGTTCTCCTTAGAGCAGAGAAGGTTAAGGGGAGATTGACCAGAATGGTATCAGGGGATGAGGGACTTCAGTGATGTGGAGAGATTGGAGAAGCTGGGATTGTACTCCTTAGAGCAGAGAAGGTTAAGGGGAGATTGACCAGAATGGTACTGGGGATGAGGAACTTTAGTGATGTGGAGAGACTGGAGAAGCTGGGGTTGTTCTCCTTAGAGCAGGGAAGGTTAATGGAGAGATTGACCAGAATGGTACCAGGGATGAGGGACTTCAGTGATGTGGAGAGACTGGAGAAGCTGGGGTTGTTCTCCTTAGAGCAGAGAAGGTTAATGGAGGGATTGACCAGAATGGTACCAGGGATGAGGGACTTCAGTGATGTGGAGAGACTGGAAAAGCTGGGATTGTTCTCCTTAGAGCTGGGAAGGTTAACGGAGAGATTGACCAGAATGGTACCAGGGATGAGGGACTTCAGTGATGTGGAGAGACTGGAGAAGCTGGGATTGTTCTCCTTGGGGCAGAGATGGTTAAGGGGAGATTGACCAGAATGGTACCAGGGATGAGGGACTTCAGTTACGTGGAGATACTGGAGAAGCTGTGGTTGTTCTCCTTAGAGCAGAGAAGGTTAAGGGGAGATTGACCAGAATGGTACCAGGGGATGAGGGACTTCAGTGATGTGGAGCGACTGGAGAAGCTGGGATTGTTCTCCTTAGAGCAGAGAAGGTTAAGGGGAGATTGACCAGAATGGTACCAGGGGATGAGGGACTTCAGTGATGTGGAGAGACTGGAGAAGCTGGGGTTGTTCTCCTTAGAGCAGAGAAGGTTAAGGGGAGATTGACCAGAATGGTACCAGGGGATGAGGGACTTCAGTGATGTGGAGAGACTGGAGAAGCTGGGGTTGTTCTCCTTAGAGCAGAGAAGGTTAAGGGGGAGATTGACCAGAATGGTACCAGGGATGAGGGACTTCAGTGATGTGGAGAGACTGGAGAAGCTGGGGTTGTTCTCCTTAGAGCAGAGAAGGTTAAGGGGAGATTTGATAGAGGTATTCAAAATTATGAGGGGTCTGGGCAGAGTAGATTAAGACAAACTGTTCCCATTGGCGGCAGGGTCGAGAACCAGAGGACACAGATTCAAGGTGATTGGCAAAAGAACCAAAGGCGACATGAGGAAAAACTTGTTTAGGCAGCGAGTGGTTCGGATCTGGAATGCGCTGCCTGAGAGGGCGGTGGAAGCAGATTCAATCAAGGCTTTCAAAAGGGAATTGGATGAATACTTGAAGAGAAAAGATTGCAGGGCTGTGGGGAAAGAGCAGGGGGGTAGAGGGACTGACCGGATTGCTCTTGGCAAGAGCCGGCGCAGAGTCGATGGGCCGAACGGACTGCTTCTGTGCTGTGCCTTTCTACGATTCTAAGTCGGGGGGGGGCGGCGGCTAGTGAAGCAGCCTGGCTCCATGTCTCACTGCAATGTGTTTCGCCTTCTTCGCTCCTGCTCCTGTAGGCAGAACGTGTTCACGGAGGAGGCTGGGGCCAGGGAGGGGGCCACGAGACTGCTGATTATCATCACCGACGGGGAGACCACGATCGGAGATCGGAACCTAACCATGATCATTGAGTTAGCGGAGAAGAAGAAGATCGTTCGGTGTGCCATTGGGGTAGGGCAAGGCGTCTGCCTCATGGGTCTGTGATCGTGGGGGAAAGTGTGAGTGTGTGAGTGAGTGTGAGTGAGTGAGTGTGAGTGAGTGAGTGAGAGTGTGTGTGTGTGTGACTGAGTGAGTGAGAGTGAGAGTGAGTGAGTGTGAGTGTGAGTGTGTGTGTGAGAGTGTGAGTGTGTGTGTGAGAGTGTGAGTGTATCTGTGTGTGACTGTGTATGAGTGTGTGAGTGTGAGTGTGTGTGTGAGAGTGAGAGTGAGTGAGTGTGTGACTGAGTGAGTGAGAGTGAGAGTGAGTGAGTGTGAGTGTGTGTGAGTGTGTGTGTGAGAGTGTGAGTGTATCTGTGTGTGAGTGTGTGTGTGAGAGTGTGAGTGTATCTGTGTGTGACTGTGTATGAGTGTGTGAGTGTGAGTGAGTGAGAGAGTGAGTGTGAGTGAGTGTGAGTGTGTGTGTGAGAGTATGTTTGAGTGTGTGTGAGTGTGAGTGTGTGTGAGTGAGTGTGTGAGTGAGTGAGAGAGTGAGTGAGTGAGTGTGAGTGTGTGTGTGAGAGTATGTTTGAGTGTGTGTGTGTGTGAGTGTGAGTGTGTGTGAGTGAGTGTGTGTGAGTGAGTGAGAGAGTGAGTGAGTGAGTGTGAGAGTGAGTGAGTGTGTGAGTGTGTGTGAGTGTGTGAGTGTGTGTGAGTGAGCGTGTGTGTTTGAGTGAGAGTGTGTGAGTGAGAGAGTGAGTGAGTGTGAGTGGGTGTGCGAGAGTGTGAGTGTGTGTGAGTGAGTGTGTGTGAGAGAGTGAGAGAGTGAGTGAGTGTGAGTGTGTGTTTGAGTCTGTGTGTGTATCGTGTGTGTGAGTGAGAGTGAGTGTGTGAGTGTGTGTGAGTGAGCGTGTGAGTGTGTGTGAGTGAGCATGTGAGTGAGTGAGAGAGTGAGTGAGTGTGTGAGAGTGTGTGAGTGAGAGAGTGAGTGAGTGTGAGTGAGTGTGTGAGTGTGTGTGAGTGAGCGTGTGAGTGTGTGTGAGTGAGCGTGTGAGTGAGTGAGAGAGTGAGCGAGTGTGTGAGAGTGTGTGAGTGAGAGAGTGAGTGAGTGTGAGTGAGTGTGCGAGAGTGTGAGTGTATCTGTGTGTGAGTCTGATCGGTCCGAAGTGTTGATGACACTCGTTAACGTGCGGTGCTTTGTTCCAAGGTGGGCGGGAGCTTTTTGCCTGGGAGTAGAGGTTTGAAGGAGTTGGAGATCATCGCGTCTGCACCGAGTTATCTGATCACAGTGAAGAGTTACGATGACCTGCAGAACATCTTTGAGCAAATGAAGTCAAAGATCTACAACATAGAGGGTAAGACTTCAAATCAAAGAGTCTTCGTAAGTGGAGATACGGCCCGGGCGTGGCCCGACAACTCCCCTCCCTCACCCTCACTGGCTCACCCTCCCCAACCAGCAGAAATAGTTTCTCTCTCTATCAACCCTATCTGTTCCCCTTAATATCTTGAAAACTTCGATCAGATCAACCCCTTAACCTTCTAAATTCCAGGGAGTACAACCCTAGTTTGTCCAATCTCTCCTCGTAACTTAACCCTTGAAGTCCGGGTCTCATTCTGGTAAACCTACGCTGCACTCCCTCCAAGGCTGGTCCATCCTCCCTAAGGTGTGGTTCCCAGAACTGCTCACAGTGCTCCAGGTGTGGTCTAACCAGGGTTTTGTACAGCTGCAGCATAACTTCTACCCCCTTGTACTCTAGTCCTCTCGATATAAAGGCCAGCATTCCTTTAGCCTTTTTGATTATTTTCTGTACCTGTTCATGAAATTTTAATGATCTGTGTACCTGGACCCCCAAGTCTCTTTGGAGCTCCACTGTTTCTAGCCTTTCACCATTTAGAAAGTACCCGGTTCTATTCCTTTTACGGTCCAAAGTGGATGACCTCACATTTGCTTACGTTGACATCCATTTGCCACAGGTTGTGCCTGTTCACTTAATCACTCAAGGTTGTGGGTTCAAGTCCCGCTCCAGGGACTTGAGCACATAAAGCTAGGCTGACCCTCCAAGGATGTCTTGCTGCAGTTGTACGGGGCCTTGGCGAGACCACACCTTGAGTATTGTGTGCAGTTTTGGTCGCCTTATCTGAGGAAGGATGTTCTTGCCATGGAGGGAGTTCAGCGAAGATTCACCAGACTGATACCTGGGATGGCAGGAATGACGTATGAGGAGAGATTGGCTCTAAATTTTAGACTATGCCCCCTCGTCCTAGAATCACCAACCAGCAGAAATAGTTTCTCTCTCTCTATCCTATCTATTCCCCTTAATATCTTGAAAGCTTCAATCAGATCACCCCTTAACCGTCTAAATTCCAGGGAATAAAACCCTAGTTTGTGAAACCTCTCCTCGTAACTTAACCCTTGGATTCCAGGTCTCATTCTGGTAAACCTACGCTGCACTCCCTCCAAGGCCAATATAGAAACATAGCAACATAGAAGATAGGAGCAGGAGTAGGCCATTCGGCCCCTCGAGCCTGCTCCGCCATTCAATGAGATCATGGCTGATCATCCAAATTCAGTACCCTGTCCCTGCCTTCTCCCCATATCCCTTGATCCCTTTAGCCTTAAGAAATATATCCAACTCCTTCTTGAATATTTTTAATGATTTGGCCTCAACTGACTTCTGTGGTAGAGAATTCCACAGGTTCACCACTCTCTGGGTGAAGAAATTCCGCCTCATCTCAGTCCTAAATGGCTTACCCCTTATCCTTAGACTGTGACCCCTGGTTCTGGACTCCCCCGCCATTGGGACTATCCTTCCTGCATCTAGTGTAGGGGTTGTTGGTTGGGTGGTCGGTTTGGCCTGGGCCTGACCCAGTGGACGTTTTCGAGGCGTCCCCACACTCCCACTCAGTTCTGACACTGGGATCCTACCAGGCAGCTGATGCGCAGAATAACAAGCTCGAGACAGACAAGCAGGTGAAAGGTTCAAATAATAACGGTTTTATTGAGAGAAAAATAAAACAAAACAAGCAAGCAGAGAAATTAATTGGTTCAACGATACTAAACCAAGGCTACAGCTCTATACACTTTAAAAAGAAAAAAAAAGGAATACTATATATTCAAAACAGAGGGCACGCGAGTGCGGGAAGGAGTACGACACATCAAGGGGTATCGCACATTAACACTCCCCTTAGCCTTATCCCCACCTCCTACACTATCCCTAACCTAGGTCGAACTAAAGGGGGGTCAGGCTCTCATGCTCACCCAACGCATTGGAACAAAGGCCTTTAGGTTGTCCTGGGACTGCAGCTTTAGTTGGTCTGGCCTGGTAAAGTTCAGTGTGCACTGGCCACACACTCTCCCGTCAGTCAGGTAGTGGATCTTCCTCCTTGGCTGGGCGAAAAGGCTTCCCTCCTGGGTCGGGCTGCGCCGTTTAGCGAGGCCCGCTCTGGGCTCCGGTCCGTACCGGGATGGCGCACTCCCTCCCGTGTCTTCCTGGTTCCACTCTGAATCCCTGCCTGAGATGGTGGGCACGGTGGGGGGGAACAGTCAGGTTTAAATCGGGAGGCAGTACGGACCGGGAGCTTCGCCTGCTTACCAAAGCATGGGCCTGCTGCGCATAGCCTTCCCCGTCTTGGAGACTGCTTCTCCCAGTAGAGTCCTCGAAGTTTCCTTTTTGCAGCGAAGTCGCAGGATGAAATCGAAGTGAAGTGTAGAAGCTATCTCTCCCGAAGTGTGTTCCAAGTCGAAGTGTCTCGAACTGCTCTTTCTGTCTGCTTACTAAAAACAGTTATACTCTCTCGATCTGCCTTGCCTCCCCCAGATCGAGAGGTGTCCCAGGTTACTTCGTTAACTGTAAATGGCTGCAAAACGGCCGATTTCCCACTAACGGCCTTATCACCGGCCCTCATTGTTTTTGGTTTCAGTCACACAATGGTGTCTTTGGTGCCTAGTCCTCTAAAACGGTTTCTGATATGATTGGATCTGTTAGGATGGGCACGATGATGGTTTTAACTAGCTTAACCCTGATTGCAGTGCAGTAGGTTCATTGTTCTTACCGGCCTACTGGCGACTTGCTATTACATATTCAATTCCATGTCTGGCCTGGAATCCACATAGGGACTGTGGAATTCCAGGCTCTGTCTCCAGTCTTGTTGCTGGGGAGAAAAATGACTCACTTCCAGCAGCTTTCTGGTCACGTGTCCCAGAACTCCATTTTGTACGTTTAAAAAGTGGCCAACTTTGTTTGATTCGGAAAGCAGGCGAGGTGGGGGAATTTTGCAAACTCCCTACACTAGTCTGTCTAGTCCTGTTAGAATTTTATAAGTTTCAATGAGATCCCCTCTCATTCTTCTAAACTCCAGCGAGTATAAGCCCAATCGATCCAATCTCTCCTCATACGTCATTCCTGCCATCCCAGGTATCAGCCTGGTGAATCTTCGCTGCACTCCCTCCATGGCAAGAACATCCTTCCTCAGATAAGGCGACCAAAACTGCACACAATACTCAAGGTGTGGTCTCACCAAGGCCCTGTACAACTCCAGCAAGACATCCCTGTTCCTGTACTCCAACCCTCTCGCTACGAAGGCCAACATACCATTTGCCTTCTTAACCGCCTGCTGCACCTGCATGCTTACCTTCAGCGACTGGTGCACAAGGACACCCAGGTCTCGTTGCACGTCCCCTTCTCCCAATTTATTGCCGTTCAGATAATAATCTGTCTTCCTGTTTTTGACACCAAAGTGGATAACCTCGCATTTATCCACATTATACTGCAACTGCCATGCATCTGCCCAATCACCCAACCTGTCCAAATCATACTGGAGTTTCTCGGCATCCTCCTCACAGCACACACGCCCACCCAGCTTTGTGTCGTCTGCAAATTTGGAGATATTACATCTAGTTCCCTTGTCTAGATCATTAATATATATTGTGAATAGCTGGGGTCCAAGGACTGATCCCTGCGGTACCCCACTAGTCACTGCCCGCCACTCGGAAAAAGACCCTTTATTCCAACTCTTTGCTTCCTGTCTGCCAACCAGTTCTCTATCCAAGTCAATACCTTGCCCCCAATCCCGTGTGCCTTAATTTTACACATTAATCTCTTATGCGGGACCTTATCGAAAGCCTTCTGAAAGTCCAAATACACCACATCCACTGGTTCTCCCTTATCTATTTTACTAGTTACATCCTCAAAAAATTCCAGTAGATTAGTCAAGCACGATTTACCTTTTGTAAATCCATGTTGACTTTGTCCGATCCGGTCACTGTTTTCCAAGTGCTCTGCTATTACATCTTTTATAATGGACTCTAGCATTTTCCCCACTACCGATGTCAGGCTTACCGGTCTGTAATTCCCCGTTTTCTCTCTACCATCTTTTTTGAATAGTGGGGTAACATTAGCTACCCGCCAATCCATGGGTACTGTTCCAGATTCCATCGAGTGCTGGAAGATGATCAGCAATGCATCTACTATTTCTAGGGCCACTTCTAGGGCACAGCAAGCTCCCACAAACAGCAATGTGATAATGACCAGATAATCTGTTTTTATTATGTTGGTTGAGGGATAAATATTGGCCCCAGGACACCGGGGAGAACTCCTCCCCCTGCTCTTCTTCGAAATAGTGGCTGATGTACCTGAAACCCCAAGTCTTTTAGGGCATCCGCTGTTTCTAGCCTTTCATTGTCTTCTTCAACAACTGTGTAAAATTTCCGTTGTTCCGCAGGAGCTCATAGCGCGACCAACGAGAGTTCTTTCAATTTGGAAATGTCCCAAGGTGGATTCAGCGCCCTCGTCACTGGCGTAAGTGAACTGCATTGTCCTGGGGGTGTGGCGTGGAATGTTCTGGAGCCCGAGTGTGCGCGGGTCAGTGGCGGGTGAGGGGGTTGGGCGAAGAACGCTCTTCAGACGTCAAAGTCCCCCTTTATTGATTTCTCCGAAACTGTCGGAGGGGCAGTACTGAGGGAGCGCTGCACTGTTGGAGGGGCAGCACTGAGGGAGCGCCGCACTGTCGGAGGGTCAGTACTGAGGGAGCGCCGCACTGTCGGAGGGGCAGTACTGAGGGAGTGCCGCACTGTCGGAGGGGCAGTACTGAGGGAGCGCCGCACTGTCGGAGGAGCGGTACTGAGGGAGCGCCGCACTGTCGGAGGGGCAGTACTGAGGGAGTGCCACACTGTCGGAGGGGCGGCACTGAAGGAGCGCCGCACTGTCGGAGGGTCAGTACTGAGGGAGCGCCGCACTGTCGGAGGGGCAGTACTGAGGGAGCGCCGCACAGTCGGAGGGGCAGTACTGAGAGAGCGCTGCACTGTCGGAGGGGCAGTACTGAGGAAGCGCCGCACTGTCGGAGGGGCAGTACTGAGGGAGCGCCGCACTGTCGGAGGGACAGTACTGAGGGAGCGCCGCACTGTCGGAGGGGCAGTACTGAGGGAGTGTTGCACTGTCGGAGGGATAAGGGGGAAGCCATTTAGGACAGATATGAGGAGGAATTTCTTCACCCAGAGAGTGGTGACCCTGTGGAATTCTCTACCACAGGAGACAGTTGAGGCCAATTCATTAAATATATTCAAGAAGGAGTTGGATATATTTCTTAAGGCTAAAGGGATCAAGGGATGTGAGGAGAAGGCAGGGACAGGGTACTGAATTTGGATGATCAGCCATGATCTCATTGAATGGCGGAGCAGGCTCGAGGGGCCGAATGGCCTACTCCTGCTCCTATCTTCTATGTTTCTATGTTTTCCCAACCTATTGCCGTTCAGATAATAATCTGCCTTCCTGTTTTTGCCACCAAAGTGGATAACCTCACATTTATCCACATTATATTGCATCTGCCATGCATCTGCCCAATCACCCAACCTGTCCAAATTATACTGGAGTTTCTCGGCATCCTCCTCACAGCGCACACGTCCACCCAGCTTTGTGTCATCTGCAAACTTGGAGATATTACATCTAGTTCCTTCGTCTAGATCATTTACACATATTCTGAATAGCTGGGGTCCTAGCACCGATCCCTGCGGTACCCCACTAGTCACTGCCTGCCACTCGGAAAAAGACTCGTTTATTGCAACTCTTTGCTTCCTGTCTGCCAACCAGGCCCCCTCATCTAAGCCACTCCTGGACCACACCAACCCACTGCTAAATAGGTTGTTGGAGGTGTGGGGCTGAGGGGAAAAAGTTTGGCGAACGATGGAGATGTTCCTCGAGGTTCAGCCTCGACGTTGGGCCTGGAAATACAGAGATTGACCCTTCCCCCCCCTCTCCCTCAACCCCCACCGACATGTCATCATTTATTAGAGTTTTTTTCTAAATTTCTTTTTATGGGATGTGGGCGTTGCTCGCAAGGCCAGCATTTATTGCCCATCCCTAGTTGCCCTTGAGAAGGTGGTGGTGAGCCGCCTTCTTGAACCGCTGCAGTCCGTGTGGTGAAGGTGCTCCCACAGTGCTGTTAGGGAGGGAGTTCCAGGATTTTGACCCAGCGACGATGAAGAAACGGCCGATATATTTCCAAGTCAGGATGGTGTGTGACTTGGAGGGGAACTTGAAGGTGGTGGTGTTCCCATGCGCCTGCTGCCCTTGTCCTTCTAGGTGGTAGAGGTCACGGGTTTGGGAGGTGCTGCCGAAGAAGCCTTGGCGAGTTGCTGCAGTGCATCTTGTAGATGGTACACACTGCAGCCACGGTGCGCCGGTGGTGGAGGGAGTGAATGTTTAAGATGGTGGATGGGGTGCCGATCAAGCTTCTTGAGTGTTGTTGGAGCTGCACTCATCCAGGCAAGTGGAGAGTATTCCATCACACTCCTTACTTGTGCCTTGTAGATGGTGGAAAGGCTTTGGGGAGTCAGGGGGTGAGACACTCGCTGCAGAATACCCAGCCTCTGACCTGCTCTTGTTGCCACAGTATTTATGTGGCTGGTCCAGTTAAGCTTCTGGTCAATGGTGACCCCCAGGATGTTGATGGTGGGGGATTCGGCGATGGTAATGCCGTTGCATGTCAAGGGGCGGTGGTTAGACTCTCGCTTGTTGGAGATAGTCATTGCCTGGCACTTCTGTGGTGCGACTGTTACCTGCCACTTATCAGTCCGAGCCTGAACGTCGTCCAGGTCTTGTTGCATGCGGGCATGGACTGCTTCATTATCTGAGGAGTTGTGAATGGCGCTGAACACTGTGCAGTCATCAGCAAACATCCCCATTTCTGACCTTATGTTGGAGGGAAGGTCATTGATGAAGCAGCTGAAGATGGTTGGATGAGGATGTAACTAGGAGGGTAGATAAAGGGGAACCAGTAGATGTAGTATATTTGGATTTCCAAAAGGCATTCGATAAGGTGCCACATAAAAGATTATTACACAAGATTAGGGCTCATGGGGTTGGGGGTAATATAGTAGCATGGATTGAGGATTGGTCAACGGACAGAAAACAGAGAGTAGGGATAAACAGGTCTTTTTCGGGTTGGCAGGCTGTAACTAGTGGGGTGCCGCAAGGATCAGTGTTGGGGCCTCAGCTATTCACAATCTATATTAATGACCTAGATGAAGGGACCGAGTGTAATGTATCCAAGTTTGCTGATGATACAAAGCTAGGTGGGACAGTAAGCTGTGAGGAGAACACAAAGAGTTTTCATAGGGGTATAGATAGACTAAGTGAGTGGGCAGTAAGGTGGCAGAAGTGCGATACTCTCTGGAGTTTAGAAGAATGAGAGGGGATCTCATTGAAACATACAAGATTCTGAGGGGGATTGACAGGGTGAATGCTGAGAGGTTGTTTCCCCCTGGCTGGAGAGTCTAGAACCAGGGGTCACAGTCTCAGGATAAGGGATCGGCCATTTAGGACAGAGATGAGGAGGAATTTCTTCATTCGGAGGGTTGTGAATCTTTCTAATTCTCTGTCCCAGAGGGCTGTGAATGCTGAGTCTTTGAGCATTTGAGAAGGCAAATGGTATGTTGGCCTTTGTAGCAAGAGGGTTTGAGTACAGGAACAAGGATGTCTTGCTGCAGTTGTACAGGGCCTTGGTGAGACCACACCTTGAGTATTGTGTGCAGTTTTGGTCGCCTTATCTGAGGAAGGATGTTCTTGCCATGGAGGGAGTGCAGCGAAGATTCACCAGACTGATACCTGGGATGGCAGGAATGACGTATGAGGAGAGATTGGGTCGATTGGGCTTGTACTCACTGGAGTTTAGAAGAATGAGAGGGGATCTCATTGAAACTTATAAAATTTTAACAGGACTAGACAGACTAGATGCAGGAAGGATGTTCCCGATGGTCGGGGAGTCCAGAACCAGGGGTCACAGTCTAAAGATAAGGGGTAAGCCATTTAGGACAGAGATGAGGAGGAATTTCTTCACCCAGAGAGTGGTGAACCTGTGGAATTCTCTACCACAGAAGGCAGTTGAGGCCAATTCGTTAAATATATTCAAGAAGGAGTTGGATATATTTCTTGAGGCTAAAGGGATCAAGGGATATGGGGAGGAGGCAGGGACCGGGTACTGAATTTAGATGATCAGCCATGCTCTCATTGAATGGCGGAGCAGGCTCGAGGGGCCGAATGGCCTACTCCTGCTCCTATCTTCTATGTTTCTATGTTTCTATATTCAAGGCTGAGATCGATAGATTTCTGGACTCTAGGGGAATCGAGGGATATGGAGATCGGGCAGGAAAGTTGGGTTGAGGTCGATGATCAGCCCATGACCGTATTGAATGGCGGAGCAGGCTCGAGGAGCCGTGTGGCCGACCCCCGCCCCTAATTCTTTCTTTCCTTCTTGTGTTCTCGACAGGAGGCCGTTGCCTTTGGGGCTGTGGGGGCTTTCGATTGGTCGGGGGGCCTGGTGGAGTTCAGAGGCAACACGTCGACATTCATCAACGTCTCCAAGGCACAGAGCGACATGAAGAACGCCTATCTAGGTAACCGGGCCTCCTCTGGATATTCGACTGTGGCAGATGCGCGTGGCAGTCAAAGTCTCGGGCGATGGGGTCAAAGGAGAATTCGGCGGCCATTTTGGTGCGCGCAGCAAGATCCCACAATGAGGCGGATGCCCCAGTTAATCTGATACTGGGACTAGTATCCCAGAGGGGTACAGTAGGGTCATAGTTGAGTCCCTAAATGGGGTGCAGGAACAGAGGGATCTGGGGGCACACATTCACAAATCACTCAAAGTAGCAACGCAATTTAATAAGGCCATAAAATAAAAAAACAAACCAAGCACTGGGTTCATTTCCAGAGGGATAGAATAGAAAAGCAGAGAAGTGATGTTAAACTTGTATTGATCCTTGGTTAGACCACACTTGGACCTCTGTGCACAGTTCCAGTCTGGTTAGACCACACTTGGAGCACTGTGCACAGTTCCGGTCTGGTTAGACCACACTTGGAGCACTGTGCACAGTTCCGGTCTGGTTAGACCACACTTGGAGCACTGTGCACAGTTCCGGTCTGGTTAGACCACACTTGGAGCACTGTGCACAGTTCTGGTCTGGTTAGACCACACTTGGAGCACTGTGCACAGTTCTGGTCTGGTTAGACCACACTTGGAGCACTGTGCACAGTTCCGGTCTGGTTAGACCACACTTGGAGCACTGTGCACAGTTCTGGTCTGGTTAGACCACACTTGGAGCACTGTGCACAGTTCCGGTCTGGTTAGACCGCACTTGGAGCACTGTGCACAGTTCTGGTCTGGTTAGACCACACTTGGAGCACTGTGCACAGTTCCGGTCTGGTTAGACCGCACTTGGAGCACTGTGCACAGTTCTGGTCTGGATAGACCACACTTGGAGCACTGTGCACAGTTCCGGTCTGGTTAGACCACACTTGGAGCACTGTGCACAGTTCCGGTCTGGTTAGACCACACTTGGAGCACTGTGCACAGTTCTGGTCTGGTTAGACCACACTTGGAGCACTGTGCACAGTTCTGGTCTGGTTAGACCACACTTGGAGCCCTGTGCTCAGTTCTGGTCTGGTTAGACCACACTTGGAGCACTGTCCACAGTTCTGGTCTCCTAAGACCACACTTGGAGCACTGTGCACAGTTCTGGTCTGGTTAGACCACACTTGGAGCACTATGCACAGTTCTGGTCTGGTTAGACCACACTTGGAGCACTGTGCACAGTTCTGGTCTGCTAAGACCACACTTGGAGCACTGTGCACAGTTCTGGTCTGGTTAGACCACACTTGGAGCACTGTGCACAGTTCTGGTCTGGTTAGACCACACTTGGAGCACTGTGCACAGTTCTGGTCCGGTTAGACCACACTTGGAGCAATGTGCACAGTTCTGGTCTGGTTAGACCACACTTGGGGCACTGTGCACAGATCTGGTCCGGTTAGACCACACCTGGAACACTGTGCACAGTTCTAGTCTGGTTAGACCACTCTTGGAGCACTGTGCACAGTTCTGGTCCGGTTAGACCCCACTTGGAGTACTGTGAACAGTTCTGGTCTGGTTAGACCACATTTGGAGCACTGTGCACATTTCTGGTCTGGTTTGACCATACTTGGAGCATTGTGCGCAGTTCTAGTCTGGTTAGACCACTCTTGGAGCACTGTGCACAGTTCTGGTCCGGTTAGACCACACTTGGAGCACTGTGCACAGTTCTGGTCTGGTTAGACCACACTTGGAGCACTGTGCACAGTTCCGGTCTGGTTAGACCACACTTGGAGTACTCTGCACAGTTCTGGACAGGATAGACCACACTTGGAGCATTGTGCACAGTTCTGGTCTCCTAAGACCACACTTGGACCTCTGTGCACAGTTCTGGTCTAGTTAGACCACACTTGGAGCACTATGCACAGTTCTGGTCTGGTTAGACCACACTTGGAGCACTGTGCACAGTTCCGGTCTGGTTAGACCACACTTGGAGCACTGTGCACAGTTCTGGTCTGGTTAGACCACACTTGGAGCACTGTGCACAGTTCTGGTCCGGTTAGACCACACTTGGAGTGCTGTGAACAGTTCTGGTCTGGTTAGACCACACTTGGAGCACTGTGCACAGTTCTGGTCCAATCAGACCACACTTGGAGTACTGTGAACAGTTCCGGTCTGGTTAGACCACACCTGGAGCACTGTGCACAGTTCTGGTCTGGTTAGACCACACTTGGAGCACAGTTCTGGTCTGGTTAGACCACACTTGGAGCACTGTGCGCAGTTCCGGTCTGGTTAGACCACACTTGGGGCACTGTGCACAGTTCTGGTCCGGTTAGACCACACTTGGAGTACTGTGAACAGTTCTGGTCTGGTTAGACCACATTTGGAGCACTGTGCACAGTTCTGGTCTGGTTAGGCCACACTTGGAGCACTGTGCACAGTTCTGGTCTGGTTAGACCACACTTGGAGCACCGTGCACAGTTCTGGTCCAGTTAGAGCACAATTGGAGCACTCTGCACAGTTCTGGTCTGGTTAGACCACACTTGGAGCACTGTGCACAGTTCTGGTCTGGTTAGGCCACACTTGGAGCACTGTGCACAGTTCTGGTCTGGTTAGACCACACTTGGAGCACTGTGCACAGTTCTGGTCTGGTTAGACCACACTTGGAGCACTCTGCACAGTTCTGTTCTACATGTTATTAAAACGATATAGAGGCACTGGAGAAGGTGCAGATAAGAGATTATAACTGAGCGGTTATATCTATCAGTTCTGGTTGAACAGGCTGGGGCTCTTTTCTCTAGAAAAGAGAAGGCTGAGGGGTGATCTGATCGAGGTTTGTAAGATTATGAAAGTGTTTCGATAGGGTTGATGTGGAGAAGATGTTTCCAGTTGTGGTGGAGGCCAGAACTAGGGGCCATCAACATAAGACAGTCACTAATAAATCCAATAGGGAATTCAGGAGAAGCTTCTTTCCCCAGAGAGTGGTGAGAATGGGGAACTCGCTACCACAGGGAGTGGTTGAGGCGAATAGTAGAGATGCATTTAAGGGGAATCTAGACAAACACATGAGGGAGAAAGGGAGAGAAGGATATGGTGATAGGGTGAGATGAAGAGGGGTGGGAGGAGGCTCGTGTGGAGCAGAAACACCGGCACTGACCAGTTAGGTTAGACCAGGAGGACGTACGGTGTTCAGTTCTGGGCACCACACCTTAGGAAGGATGTATTGGCCTCGGAGGGAGTGCAGCGTAGGTTTACCAGAATGAGACCCGGACTTCAAGGGTTATGTTATGAGGGGAGATTACACACACTAGGGTTGTATTCCCTAGAGTTTAGAAGGTTAAGGGGCGATCTGATCGAAGTTTTCAGGATATTAAGGGGGAACTGATAAGGTAGCTAGAGAGACACTACTTCTGCTGGTTGGGGAGTCTAGGACTAGGGGGCAGAGTCTAAAAATTAGAGCCAGACCTTTCAGGAGTGAAGTTAGGAAACACTTCTACACACAAAGGGTGGGAGAAGTTTGGAACTCTCTTCCGCAAACGGCAGTCGATGCTGGGGGTTAATTGTTAATTTTAAATCTGTGATTGATAGATTTTTGTTAACCCAAGGTATTAAGGGATTCGGGCCAAAGGCGGGTAGATGGAGTTAGGTCGCAGATCAGCCATGATCTCATTGAATGGCGGAGCAGGCTCGAGGGGCTCAATGGCCTCTTCCTGTTCCTATTTTCTCATAAGAACACAAGAAATAGGAGCAGGAGTCGGCCATTCGGCCCCTCGAGCCTGCTCCGCCATTCAATGAGATCATGGCTGATCATCGACCTCAACTCCATTCACCGGCCGATCTCCTATACCTTGATTCCACTAGAGTCCAAAACTCTATCGATCTCAGCCTTGAATACAGAAACATAGAAACATAGAAGATAGGAGCAGGAGTAGGCCATTCGGCCCCTCGAGCCTGCTCCGCCATTCAATGCGATCATGGCTGATCATCCAAATTCAGTACCCTGTCCCTGCCTTCTCCCCATATCCCTTGATCCCTTTAGCCTTAAGAAATATATCTAACTCCTTCTTGAATATATTTAATGAATTGGCCTCCACTGCCTTCTGTGGTAGAGAACTCCACAGGTTCACCACTCTCTGGGTGAAGAAATTCCTCCTCATCTCTGTCCTAAATGACTTACCCCTTATCCTTAGACTGTGACTCCTGGTTCTGGACTCCCCGACCATCGGGAACATCCTTCCTGCATCTAGTCTGTCTAGTCCTGTTAGAATTTTATAAGTTTCAATGAGATCCCCTCTCATTCTCCTAAACTCCAGCGAGTATAAGCCCAATCGACCCAATCTCTCCTCATATGTCATTCCTGCCATCCCAGGTATCAGCCTGGTGAATCTTCGCCACACTCCTTCCATGGCAAGAACATCCTTCCTCAGATAAGGCGACCAAAACTGCACACAATACTCAATATACTCAACGACTGAGCATCCACAGCCCTCAGAGAATTCCAAAGATTCACCACCCTCTGAGTGAAGAAATTCCTCCTCATCTCAGTCCTAAATGGCCGATCCCTTATTCTGAGACAGTGACCGCTGGTTCTAGACTCTCCAGCCAGGGGAAACATCCTCTCAGCATTTACCCTGTCAAACCCTTTAGAGTTTTATATGTTTCAAAACATCAGAATGGTCCTGTCTCTGTTCTGTTGAATGGTAAGTAACTCTGCAGTTATGAATCAGCACCACAGGGGTTGAACGTGCCTCCTCCTGTTCCAATTTTGGAAAGTGTAGATGAGCAGAGAGGCGGCAATAGATTGGGAAAAGGGGAAGTGCAACGAGACCTGGGTGTCCTTGTGCACCAGTCGCTGAAGGTAAGCATGCAGGTGCAGCAGGCGGTTCAGAAGGCAAATGGTATGTTGGCCTTCTTAGCGAGAGGGTTCGAGTACAGGAACAAGGATGTCTTGCTGCAGTTGTACAGGGCCTTGGTGAGACCACACCTTGAGTATTGTGTGCAGTTTTGGTTGCCTTATCTGAGGAAGGATGTTATTGCCATGGAAGGAGTGCAGTGAAGATTCACCAGACTGATACCTGGGATGGCAGGAATGACGTATGAGGAGAGATTGGGTCGATTGGGCTTATATTCGCTGGAGTTTAGAAGAATGAGAGGGGATCTCATTGAAACTTATAAAATTCTAACAGGACTGGACAGACTAGATGCAGGAAGGATGTTCCCGATGGCGGGGGAGTCCAGAACCAGGGGTCACAGTCTAAGGATAAGGGGTAAGCCATTTAGGACAGAGATGAGGAGGAATTTCTTCACCCAGAGAGTGGTGAACCTGTGGAATTCTCTACCACAGAAGGCAGTAGAGGCCAATTCATTAAATATATTCAAGAAGGAGTTAGATATATTTCTTAAGGCTAAAGGGATCAAGGGGTATGGGGAGAAGGCAGGGACAGGGTACTGAATTTGGATGATCAGCCATGATCTCATTGAATGGCGGAGCAGTCTCGAGGGGCCGAATGGCCTACTCCTGCTCCTATCTTCTATGTTTCTATGTTAGACCTTGGTGTCCACATACAGTAATCCCTCAAGGCAGCCGGGCAAGTTGATAAGGTGGTGAAAAAAAGAGTACTTGGGTTTATCAATAGAGGAATGGAATATAAAAGCAACGAGATCACGCTCGAACTGTATAAGTCGCTGTTTAGACCTTGGCTGCCGTGTTGCGGACAATTCTGGGCACCGCGCTTCTAAGGTTGCCTTGTGTTCTGTGATGTTCCCGTACTAGGTTACTCCGCCAAGGCCGCAGTCCAGGGGAACAAGACGCTCTACGTGGTGGGGGCTCCTCGCTACCAGCACAAGGGGAAAGTGATCGTCTTCGAACCGGGCGTCAACGGGAGCCGGTGGCAGACGCGGCAACAGATCGAGGGAGAGCAGGTGCCACGCGACCATTCTGAAAGGGGGCAATCCGGGTCCGAGGTGGGGGGGGGGGGGGGGGGGATGGAATGGAGTCACGAGTTAAAGACAGATTGAGGGACACCCCCTTCCCAACTCTTGTAACGTCCAATTAAAAATAAAACCATCAGCCAATAGGTTCGCATTTACATTTGGCGGCCATTTCGCGCACAGCAAGATCCCACAAAGAGCATAACGTTCCCAGTTGATCGTTTTGGTTTTTTTTTTTTGGAAGGGTTGCTGTCGATTGAGGGAGGGATGGTGGTTCCCCCTGGACACCCAGGAGGGTTTCCAACCCTTGGTTCTCCTTCCAATAGTGTCCAGGAGATCTTTAACACCCAGCTAAACTGGGGTGCGAGCCCCACACACACTCCAGATACTCCAGCCCCCGTAATCCAGGCCAACGCTCCCCGCTTGCCAGTACAGAGGGAGCGCCGCACTTTCGGAGGGTAGTACTGAGGGAGCGCCGCACTGTTGGAGGGGCAGTACTGAGGGAGCGCCGCACTGTCGGAAGGGCAGCACTGAGGGAGCGCCGCACTGTCAGAGAGACAGTCCTGAGGGAGCGCCGCACTGTCGGAGGGGCAGTACTGAGCGAGCGCCGCACTGTCGGAGGGGCAGTACTGAGGGAGCGCTGCACTGTCGGAGAGGCAGTACTGAGGGAGCGCCTCACTGTCGGAGAGGCGGTACTGAGGGAGCGCCGCACTGTCGGAGAGGCAGTACTGAGGGAGTGCTGCACTGTCGGAGGGGCAGTACTGAGGGAGCGCCGCACTGTCGGAGAGGCAGTACTGAGGGAGCGCTGCACTGTCGGAGGGGCAGTACTGAGGGAGCGCCGCACTGTCGGAGGGGCAGTACTGAGGGAGCGCCGCACTGTCTGAGGGTCAGTACTGAGGGAGCGCCGCACTGTCGGAGAGGCAGTACCGAGGGAGTGCCGCACTGTCGGAGGGGCAGTACTGAGGGAGCGCCGCACTGTCGAAGGGGCAGTACTGAGGGAGCGCAGCACCGTCGGAGGGGCAGTACTGAGGGAGCGCCGCACTGTCGGAGGGGCAGTACTGAGGGAGCGCCGCACTGTCTGAGGGTCAGTACTGAGGGAGTGCTGCACTGTCGGAGGTGCAGTAATGAGGGAGCGCCACACTGTCGGAGGGGCAGTACTGAGGGAGCGCCGCACTGTCGGAGGGGCAGTACTAAGGAAGTGCTGCACTGTCGAAGAGGCAGTGCTGAGGGAGTGCCGCACTGTCGGAGGGGCAGTACTGAGGGAGCGCCGCACTGTCTGAGGGTCAGTACTGAGGGAGCGCCGCACTGTCGGAGAGGCAGTACTGAGGGAGTGCCGCACTGTCGGAGGGGCAGTACTGAGGGAGCGCCGCACTGTCGAAGGGGCAGTACTGAGGGAGCGCAGCACCGTCGGAGGGGCAGTACTGAGGGAGCGCCGCACAGTCGGAGGGGCAGTACTGAGGGAGCGCCGCACTGTCGGAGGGGCAGTACTAAGGAAGTGCTGCACTGTCGAAGAGGCAGTGCTGAGGGAGTGCCGCACTGTTGGAGGGGCAGTACTGAGGGAGCGCCGCACTATTGGAGGGTCAGTACTGAGGGAGCACCGCACTGTCGGAGGTGCAGTAATGAGGGAGCACCGCACTGTCAGAGGGGCAGTACTGAGGGAGCGCCGCACTGTCCGAGGTTCAGTACTGAGGGAGTGCTGCAATGTCGGAGGTGCAGTAATGAGGGAGCGCCGCACTGTTGGAGGGGCAGTACTGAGGGAGCGCCGCACTGTTGGAGGGGCAGTACTGAGGGAGCGCCGCACTGTCGGAGGGGCAGTACCGAAGAAGCGCCGCACTGTCGGCGGGGCAGTACTGAGGGAGTGCCGCACTGTCGGAGGGGTGGTACTGAGGGAGTGCTGCACTGTCGGAGGGGCAGTACTGAGGGAGTGCTGCACTGTCGGAGGGGCCGTACTGAGGGAGTGCTGCAATTTCGGAGGGGCAGTACTGAGGGAGCGCCGCACTGCCAGAGGGGCAGTACTGAGGGAGCGCCGCATTTTCGGAGGGGCAGTACTGAGGGAGTGCCGCACTGTTGGAGTGGCAGTACTGAGGGAGCACCGCACTGTCAGAGGGGCAGTACTGAGGGAGTGCCGCACTGTCGGAGGGGCCGTACTGAGGGAGTGCTGCACTGTCGGAGGGGCCGTACTGAGGGAGTGCTGCACTGTCGGAGGGGCAGTACTGAGGGAGTGCTGCACTGTCGGAGGGGCCGTACTGAGGGAGTGCTGCACTGTCAGAGGGGCAGTACTGAGGGAGCTCTGCATTGTCAGAGGTGCTGTCTTTCAGGACGAGATGATACACCGAGGTACCCATCTGCTCTCTGAGGAGGAATCCCGCGCACAGTTTCGGAAGAAGAACAGTGGGGTTGTGTTCTCCCCAACATTCCACCCTCAACCGACACCGTCCAAAAAAAACCAAATGCTGGACATTCAACACTGTTGTGTGTTTGTGTGATCTTGCTGTGCGCAGAATGATTGCCACGTCTCCCCATGTCACAGCCATATTGCTGCCCATTGAGCGAGAAATGATCGGAGAGGCTTCCGATAGATCTTCGTGGTGTTCCCTTCAGTTCTGCATGATCCTTCTCAGGGTAACGGGGACGCACTGAGTTACGTTACCTGCAAGGCTGCTCTCAATACTCCGTCGCCGAGACAGTGATCGATTCTTGGATGCGGGGGGAGGTGGAAGTGGAATCATTCTTGGGGCACCTGGATATTGTGTTGGGGAGACTATGGGATTGTGAAAGAGATAGATCAATCCATTTATGAGTTTGCACTGGTATTGATGGGACAATGTAGAGCGAATTTACTCCGTATCTAACCGATGTTGTACCTGCCCTCGGAGTGTTTGATGGGACAGTGTAGAGGGAGCTTTACTCTGTATCTAACCCGTGTTGTACCTGCCCTGGGAGTGTTTGATGGGACAGTGTAAAGGGAGCTTTACTCTGTACCTGCCCTGGGAGTGTTTGATGGGACAGTGTAGAGGGTGCTTTACTCTGTATCTAACCTGTGTTGTACCTGCCCTGGGAGTGTTTGATGGGACAGTGTAGAGGAAGCTTCACTCTATCTAACCCGTGCTGTACCTGCCCTGGGAGTGTTTGATGGGACAGTGTAGAGGGAGCTTTACTCTGCATCTAACCCGTGTTGTACCTGCCCTCGGAGTGTTTGATGGGACAGTGTAGAGGGAGATTTACTCTGTATCTAACCCGTGTTGTACCTGCCCATGGGAGTGTTTGATGGGACAGTGTAGAGGGAGCTTTACTCTGTATCTAACACCGTGCTGTACCTGCCCTGGGAATGTTTGATTGGACAGTGTAGAGGGAGCTTTACTCTGTATCTAACCCGTGCTGTACCTGCCCTGGGAGTGTTTGATGGGACAGTGTAGAGGGAGCTTTACTCTGTATCTAACCCATGCTGTACCTGCCCTGGGAGTGTTTGATGGGACAGTGTAGAGCGAATTTACTCTGTATCTAACCCGTGTTGTACCTGCCCTGGGAGTGTTTGATGGGACAGTGTAGAGGGAGCTTTGCTCTGTATCTAACCCCGTGCTGTACCTGCCCTGGGAGTGTTTGATGGGACAGTGTAGAGCGAATTTACTCTGCATCTTACCCGTGTTGTACCTGCCCTGGGAGTGTTTGATGGGACAGTGTAGAGGGAGCTTTACTCTGTATCTTACCTGTGCTATACCTACCCTGGGAGTGTTTGATGGGACAGTGTAGAGGGAGCTTTACTCTGTATCTAACCAGTGCTGTACCTGCCCTGGGAGTGTTTGATGGGACAGTGTAGAGGGAGTTTTTCTCTGTATCTAACACCGTGCTGAACCTGCCCTGGGAATGTTTGATGGGACAGTGTAGAGGGAGCATTACTCTGTAACTAACCCGTGCTGTACCTGCCCTGGGAGTGTTTGATGGGACAGTGTAGAGAGAGTTTACTCTGTATCTAACCCGTGTTGTACCTGCCCTGGGAGTGTTTGATGGGACAGTGTAGAGGGAGTTTTTCTCTGTATCTAACACCGTGCTGAACCTGCCCTGGGAATGTTTGATGGGACAGTGTAGAGGGAGCATTACTCTGTAACTAACCCGTGCTGTACCTGCCCTGGGAGTGTTTGATGGGACAGTGTAGAGAGAGTTTACTCTGTATCTAACCCGTGTTGTACCTGCCCTGGGAGTGTTTGATGGGACAGTGTACAGGGAGCTTTACTCTGTATCTAACCCGTGCTGTACCTGCCCTGGGAGTGTTTGATGGGACAGTGTAGAGGGAGCTTTTCTCTGTATCTAACACCGTGCTGTACCTGCCCTGGGAAGGTTTGATGGGACAGTGTAGAGGGAGATTTACTCCGTAACTAACCCGTGCTGTACCTGCCCTGGGAGTGTTTGATGGGACAGTGTAGAGGGAGCTTTACTCTGTATCTAACATGTGCTGTACCTGCCCTGGGAGTGTTTGATGGGGACAGTGTAGAGGCAGCTTTACTCTGTATCTAACCCGTGCTGTACCTGCCCTGTGAGTGTTTGATGGGACAGTGTAGAGGGAGATTTACTCCGTAACTAACCCGTGCTGTACCTGCCCTGGGAGTGTTTGATGGGACAGTGTAGAGGGAGATTTACTCCGTAACTAACCCGTGCTGTACCTGCCCTGGGAGTGTTTAATGGGACAGCGTAGAGGGAGCTTTACTCTGTATCTAACCCCGTGCTGTAGCTGCCCTGGGAGTGTTTGATGGGACAGTGTAGAGAGAGTTTACTCTGTATCTAACCCGTGTTGTACCTGCCCTGGGAGTGTTTGATGGTACAGTGTAGAGGAAGCTTTACTCTGTATCCAGCTCGTGCTGTACCTGCCCTGGGAGTGTTTGATGGGACAGTGTAGAGGGAGCTTTACTCTGTATCTAACCCATGCTGTACCTGCCCTGGGAGTGTTTGATGGGACAGTGTAGAGGGAGCTTTACTCTGGATCTAACCGGTGCTGTACCTGCCCTTGGAGTTTTTGATGGGACAGTGTAGAGGGAGTTTCCTCTGTATCTAACCTGTGCTGTACCTGCCCTGGGAGTGTTTGATGGGACAGTGTTGAGGGAGCTTTACTCTGTATCTAACCCGTGCTGTAACTGCCCTGGAAGTGTTTGATGGGACAGTGTAGAGGGAGCTTTACTCTGTATCTAACCCATGCTGTACCTGCCCTGGGAGTGTTTGATGGGACAGTGTAGAGGGAGCTTTACTCTATATCTAACCCGTGCTGTACCTGCCCTGGGAGTGTTTGATGGGACAGTGTAGAGGGAGCTTTACTCTGTATCTAACCCGTGCTGTCCCTGCCCTGGGAGTGTTTGATGGGACAGTTTAGAGGGAGCTTTACTCTGTATCTAACCCATGCTGTACCTGCCCTGGGATTGTTTGATGGGACAGTGTAGAGGGAGCTTTACTCTGTATCTAACCCATGCTGTACCTGCCCTGGGATTGTTTGATGGGACAGTGTAGAGGGAGCTTTACTCTGCATCTATCCCATGCTGTACCTGCCCTGGGAGTGTTTGATGGGACAGTGTGGAGGGAGCTTTATTCTATATCTAACCCGTGCTGTACCTGTCCTGGGACTGTTTGATGGGACAGTGTAGAGGGAGCTTTACTCTGTATCTAACCTGTGCTGTACCTGTCCTGGGAGTGTTTGATGGGACAGTGTAGAGGGAGCTTTACTCTGTATCTAACCCGTGCTGTACCTGCCCTGGGAGTGTTTGATGGGACACTGTAGAGGGAGCTTTACTCTGTATTGAAGTTTTCCAATTGTGTTCCAGATTGGCTCGTACTTCGGATCGGAGCTGTGCACCCTGGATCTTACTGGCGATGGAGAGACTGATTTACTCCTGATTGGCGCCCCTCTGTATCATGACCAGGGATTCGGGGGAATAGTGATTGTCTACACAATGTCTCCTGAGGTAAGGATCCACATCCAATCTTGAGATCCAAGAAATGAATGAGCCAGGAGGGCATTAATGAAGAAGAGAGTCTAACTAACGCCGCTTGACATTCAACAGCAACACCATCACCTTCAAGTTCCCCTCCAAGTCGCACACCATCGTGACTTGGAAATATATCGGCTGTTCCTTCATCGTCGCTGGGTCAAAATCCTGGAACAGGACCAAGAAACCGTATAATGAGCCGTATATTTTTTTCCTGCTCATACCGGCATTGTGCTTTGAGCTGGCCCTGTAGAGGGCCCAAATTGTTGTTAAGTAAACACAGCCCGAGGTCAGTCAGAGTTGAATTTTTTTTTATTTATTCCAACTGCCATGCATCTGCCCAATAACCCAACCTGTCCAAATCATACTGGAGTTTCTCGGCATCCTCCTCACAGCACACACGCCCACCCAGCTTTGTGAGACCATTCAGCCCATCGTGTCCGCGCCGGCCAAGAAAGAGCTCGCCAGCCTAATCCCACTTCCCAGCTCATGGTCCGTAGCCCTGCAGGTTAGAGTATCCCAAGTGCACACCCAAGTACTTTTTAAATGTGATGAGGGTTTCTGTCTCTACCACCATTTCAGGCAGTGAGTTCCAGACCCCCACCACCCTCTGGGTGAATAAAGTTCTCCTCAACTCCCCTCCAAACCTTCCACCAATTACTTTAAATCTATGGCCCCCTGGTCATTGACTCCTCTGCTTTGGGAATTAGGTCCTTCCTATCCACTCTATCCAGGCCGCTCATAATTTTATACACCTTTTATAAAGCGCTGGTTAGGCCACAACTGGAGTATTGCGTCCAGTTCTGGTCACCACACTTTAGGAAGGATGTGAAGGCCCTTGAGAGGGTGCAGAGGAGATTTACCAGAATGGTTCCGGGGATGGGGGATCTTAGCTACAAGGACAGGTTGGAGAAGCTGGATTTGTTTTCATTAGAGCAAAGGAGGTTGAGGGGTGATTTGATAGAGGTGTACTAGATTATGATGGGTTTGGACAGGCTAGACGGGGAAAGGCTGTTCCCACTATCAAATCAAATCAAATCAACATTTATTGTCATTGTTAGTGCACAAGTGCAGTACAACGAAATGTAGGCTTGCGGCTCCCGAGAGTGTACATTTAGATTAAGACATTTAAACATTCAACATACATTTGGCTTGTAATACATTAACATAAACCTAACCATAATAAAGTGCATTGGCAGATGTGCAGGCTTTAGAGTTTATTTGTGGAGTTCAGTAGGATGACAGCCCTGGGAAAGAAGCTGTTCCTAAATCTGGTCGTACGGGTGCGAATGCATCTGTAGCGTCTCCCAGATGGCAGGAGGGCGAACAGACTGTGGCTGGGGTGGGTAGGGTCTTTGATGATGGACCGTGACCTCCGTAAACAGCGTTTCTGGTATATGTGCTCTATGGTCGGTAGCCGGGTGCCGGTAATGCGTTGGGCAGTTTTGACTACCCGCTGCAGGGCTTTCCGGTCATAGTAGCTACAGCTGCCATACCATACTGTGATACAGTTTGTCAGGATGCTCTCTATAGTGCAGCGGTTAAAGTTAGAGAGGATCAGGGGTGACAGGTTACATCCCTTCAGCCTCCTTAGGAAATATAGGCGCTGCTGGGCCTTCTTCACCAGAGAGGAGGTATTGAGGGACCAGGAGAGGTCTTCCGTGATGTGGACTCCGAGGAACTTAAAGCTGTCCACCCTTTCCACCACAGCCCCATTGATGTGGATGGGGGTGTGACTTCCGCCTTTAGACTTCCTGAAGTCCACAATGATTTCTTTGGTTTTCTTGATGTTCACTAGTTGATGGTACAAGGACTAGGGGACACAGAATTAAGGTTTCGGGCAAGAGATACAGGGAAGACGTGAGGAAAAACTTCTCCTCAACTCCCCACTAATCCTTCTACCAATTACATTAAATCTGTGTCCCCTGGTTATTGACCCCTCTGCTAAGGGAAATAGGTCCTTCCTATCCACTCTATCTCGGCCCCACATAATGTTGTACACCTCAATTAGGTCTCCCCACAGCCTCCACTGTTCCAAAGAAAACAACCCCAGCCTATCCAATCTTTCCTCATCGCTAATATTCACCAGTTCTGGCAACATCATTGTAAATCTCCTCTGTAACCCCTCTAGCGCAATCACATCCTTCCTGTAATGTGTGATGTGCCTCAATAATTCCGAGACTCGATGTTAGCAGAACAAAAACAAGGCTTTTATTAACTTAGAAAGTAACACGTAAGAGAGAGAGATGTCTTCCTTCTGGAGACTGAGGCCAGACTGAAGCTAGCTTACAAACGGGGCCAGGTATGGGCGGAGCCCTACACACAGCACATTCCAGCACATTCCAGTATACAATACAGCACATTCCAGTACACAATACAATGAGGTCTGGGGGAAGGGAAATGACACTGAAACCGATCTCAGTCACAGGCAGTGGTGAGTGGAATATTTCATCACAATGTGGTGACCAGGACTGCCATGGAGAGAGTGCAGCGAAGATTCACCAGACTGATAGCTGGGATGGCAGGAATGACGTATGAAGAGAGATTGGATCGATTGGGCTTATATTCGCTAGAGTTTAGAAGAATGAGAGGGGATCTCATTGAGACTTATAAAATTCTAACAGGGCTGGACAGACTAGATGCAGGAAAGATGTTCCCGATGGCGGGGGAGTCCAGAACCAGGGGTCACAGTCTAAGGATAAGGGGTAAGCCATTTAGGACTGAGATGAGGAGGAATTTCTTCACCCAGAGAGTGGTGAACCTGTGGAATTCTCTACCACACAAGGCAGTAGAGGCCAATTCATTAAATATATTCAAGAAGGAGTTGGATATATTTCTTGAGGCTAAAGGGATCAAGGGATATGGGGAGAAAGCAGGGACAGGGTACTGAATTTGGATGATCAGCCATGATCTCATTGAATGGCGGAGCGGGCTCGAGGGGCCGAATGGCCTACTCCTGCTCCTATCTCCTATGTTTCAATGTTTCTATGCATGCAGTATTCTAGCTGTGGCCTAACTAGTTCGAGCATAACCTCCCTACTGTCAACAAGGGCAGACGTCAATGACGAAGCCCAACACCACCTTCAGTGTGCCAGTGCAGCCTTCGGTCGCCTGAGGAAGAGAGTGTTTCAAGACCAGGACCTCAAACCCTGCGCTAAGCTCATGGTCTACAGAGCAGCAGTGATACCTGCCCTGCTGTATGCCTCAGAGACATGGACCATGTACAGCAGGCACCTCAAAGCCCTGGCGAGGTACCACCAACGCTGCCTCCGCAAGATCCTGCAAATCCATTGGCACCAACGTCAGTGTTCTTGCTCAGGCCAACATCCCCAGCATCGAAGCTTTGACCACGCTCGATCAGCTCCGATGGACGGGTCACATTGTCTGCATGCCCGATACGAGACTCCCAAAACAAGCGCTCTACTCGGAGCTCCGGCACGGCAAGAGAGCCCCAGGTGGGCAGAGGAAACGCTTCAAGGACACCCTCAAAGCCTCCTTGAAAAAGTGTAACATCCCCACCGACACCTGGGAATCCCTGGCCCAAGACCGCACAAAGTGGAGGAGAAGCATTCGGGAAGGCGCCGAACACCTCGAGTCTCTTCGCCGGGAGCAAGCGGAAGCCAAGCGCAGACAGCGCAAGGAGCGCACGTCAACCCAGGCACCCCACCCACCCACCCCTTCAACCACCGTCTGCCCCACCTGTGACAGAGACTGTAGGTCCCGCATTGGACTCATCAGTCACCTGAGAACTCATTTTTAATGTGGAAGCAAGTCATCCTCGGTTCCGAGGGACTGCCTAAGAAGACGAATAACCTCCCTGATGTGACATCTGCAGTGTGACGTCTCTAGTGTGACGTCCGGCTGCACTGGTCTGCAGTTTTAGACAAATGGTTTATTTGAATGTAAACGCGTTGTGACTCTCTTGCGACGCTTCAGTCACCGGTTTACCCTTTCCACAGATTCACCTCTTCTCTCGCTCTCTCTCTCTCTCTCTCTCTCTCTCTCTCCAGGGCGAGTTCTCCTGCCCCCAGTCACTCCGCGGGGACGAGGGGAACGGGCTGGGCCGGTTCGGGAGCGCCATCGCGGCCCTGCGGGACCTGAACGGGGACGGGCTGGGAGACGCGGCCATCGGAGCCCCACTGGAGGACGAGCATCGCGGGAGTGTCTACATCTACCACGGGGAGAGGAGCGGAATCAGTCCCAGATACAGCCAGGTCAGAGGTCAGCCCGGGACACCGGGTCAGAGGGCAGCCCGGGGGCACCGGGTCAGAGGTCAGCCCAGGGCACCGGGTCAGGGGTCAGTCCGGGGCACTGGGTCAGGGGTCAGCCCGGGGCACCGGGTCAGAATTCAGCCTGGGCCACCGGGTCAGGGGTCAGCCCGGGGCACCGGGTCAGGGCTCAGCCTGGGACACCGGGTCAGAGGTCAGCCCGGGACACCGAGTCAGCCCGGGGCACTGGGTCAGAGGTCAGCCCGGGGCACCGGGTCAGGGCTCAGCCCGGGGCACCGGGTCAGAGGTCAGCCTGGGGCACCAGGTCAGAAGTCAGCCTGGGCCACCGGGTCAGAGGTCAGCCCGGGGTACCAGGTCAGGGCTCAGCCCGGGACACTGGGTCAGAGGTCAGCCCGGGACACCGAGTCAGCCCGGGACACCGGGTCAGAGGTCATCCCAGGACACCGGGTCAGAGGTCAACCCGGGCCACCGGGTCAGAGGTCAGCCTGGGACATCGGGTCAGAGGTCAGCCTGGGGCACCGGGTCAGGGCTCAGCCAGGTCAGGGGTCAGCAGAGGGACCAGCCCCTGTATTAATTTGAGTCCTTGAACTAAATTGGGCCCTGAATTAATTGAGGCCAGTTTATTAATTGAGGCCTGTGTAATAATTGAGGCCTGTGTAATAATTGAGGCCTGTTTATTAATTGAGGCCTGTATAATAACTGAGGCCTGTTTATTAATTGAGGCCTGTATAATAATTGAGGCCTGTTTATTAATTCAGGCCTGTTTATTAATTGAGGCCTGTATAATAATTGAGGTCTGTTTATTAATTGAGGCCTGTTTATTAATTGAGGCCTGTATAATAATTGAGGCCTGTATAATAATTGAGGTCTGTTTATTAATTGAGGCCTGTTTATTAATTGAGGCCTGTGTAATAATTGAGGCCTGTGTAATAATTGAGGCCTGTGTAATAATTCAGGCCTGTTTATTAATTGAGACCTGTATAATAATTGAGGTCTGTGTAATAATTGAGGCCTGTTTATTAATTGAGGCTCGGTCCTTCCCTTCATTTCCCTCTGCTCCAATACCCAGAGAATCGCGGGTGTCCAGGTGTCCACAGGCTTGCGGTACTTCGGCCAATCACTGCACGGCTCCATGGACGTGACCAGGGACGGTCTGACGGACATCGTCGTGGGAGCGTTGGGGAAGGCCGTGCTTTTCCGGTGAGAACATAAGAATTAGGAGCAGGAGTCGGCCATTCGGCCCCTCGAGCCTGCTCCACCATTCAATGAGATCATGGCTGATCTTCGACCTCATCTCCACTTTCCCACCCGATCTCCATATCCCTTGATTCCCCTAGAGTCCAAAAATCTATTGATCTCAGCCTTGAATATATTCAACGACTGAGCCTCTTCAGCCCTCTGGGGTAGAGAATTCCAAAGATTCCCCACCCTCTGAGTGAAGACATTTCTCCTCATCTCAGTCCTGAATGGCCGACCCCTTATTCTGAGGCTGTGACCCCCGTGTTCTAGACTCCCTAGCCAGAGGAAACATCCTCTCTGCATCTACCCTGTCAATCCCCTTCAGAATCTTGTATGTTTCAATGAGATCACCTTTCATTCTTCTAAACTCCAGAGAGTATCGGCCTAGTCTACTCAATCTCTCCTTATAGGACAATCCCCTCATCCCAGGAATCAGTCTGGTGAACCTTCGTTGCACTCCCTCTATGGCAAGTATGCAACATTCTGCAAATCCATTGGCAGGATAGGCGTACCAACGTCAGTGTTCTCGCTCAGGCCAACATCCCCAGCATTGAAGCTCTGACCGCGCTCAGTCAGCTCCGATGGACGGGTCACATTGTCCACATTCCCGATACGAGACTCCCAAAACAAGCGCTCTACTCAGAGCTCCGACACGGCAAGAGAGCCCCGAGTGGAGAGAGGAAATGCTTCAAGGACACCCTCAAAACCTCCTTGAAAAAGTGTAACATCCCCACCGACACCTGGGAGAAGTGGAGGAGAAGCATCCGGGAAGGCGCCGAACACCTCCAGTCTCTTCGCCGGGAGCAAGCGGAAGCCAAGCACAGGCAGCGCAAGGAGCGCACGTCAACCCAAGCACCCCACCCACCCGCCCCTTCAACCACCGTCTGCCCCGCCTGTGACAGAGACTGTAGGTCCCGCATTGGACTCATCAGTCACCTGAGAACTCATTCTTAATGTGGAAGCAAGTCATCCTCGGTTCCGAGGGACTGCCTAAGAAGAAGGGATATGGCAAGTATATCCTTCCTTAGGTAAGGAGACCAAAACTGTACACAATACTCCAGGTGTGGTCTCACCAGGGCCCTATATAATTGCAGTAAGACGTCTTTACTCTTATACTCCAATCCCTCTGTAATAAAGGCCAACATACCATTTGAAACATAGAAAGATAGAAGCATAGAAGATAGGAGCAGGAGTAGGCCATTCGGCCCCTCGAACCTGCTCCGCCATTTAATGAGATCATGGCTGATCATCCAAATTCAGTACCCTGTCCCCGCCTTCTCCCCATATCCCTTGATCCATTTAGCCTTAAGAAATATATCCAACTCCTTCTTGAATGTATTTAATGAATTGGCCTCTACTGCCTTCTGTGGTAGAGATTTCCACAGGTTCACCACTCTCTGGGTGAAGAAATTCCTCCTCATCTCTGTCCTAAATGGTTTACCCCTTATCCTTAGACTGTGACCCCTGGTTCTGGACTCCCCGACCATCGGGAACATCCTTCCTGCATCTAGTCTGTCCAGTCCTGTTAGAATTTTATAAGATTCAATGAGATCCCCTCTCATTCTTCTAAACTCCAGCGAGTACAAGCCCAATCGACCCAATCTCTCCTCATACGTCATTCCTGCCATCCCAGGTATCAGCCTGGTGAATCTTCGCTGCACTCCCTCCATGGCAAGAACATCCTTCCTCAGATAAGGTGACCAAAACTGCACACAATACTCAAGGTGTGGTCTCACCAAGGCCCTGTACAACTGCAGCAAGACATCCTTATTCCTGTACTCAAACCCTCTCGCTACGAAGGCCAACATACCATTTGCTTTCCTAATTACTTGCTGTACCTGCATGTTAACTTTCAGTGATTCGTGTACAAGGACACCCAGGTCCCTCTGCACACCAACATTTCCCAGCCTCTCACCATTTAAAAAGCTGTAGCCTCGTGCAACTCGCACTCAGGACCTCTCACCCGCGCCCCGCTCCCGACTACCCCCCCTCCTCTCCCCCGCCCCATCCACCCCCCATCACCTCACCAAAGGGCAACCAGTCCCACTTGTAGGCAGGGTATCAGAGACAGGGAAAAGAGGGCAGTGAGGCTTCATAGAGCGGGACCAGGGATTGGGGAGGGTAGAGTTCTGGGCATCCCATGACAGGAAGGGCTGTCAGAGCCCTGGTACTTCCATTGATCTCATCGCTGTCGGTGGGATCTTGCTGTGCGCAACATTGGCTGCCCTTCCCCTTCCCCGCACCTCCCCACCCCCCCCCGCCATAACAGGGACAACCTGGGTGTAAGCGGTTGGGTGTGAAGTGCCTTCTGGAGCTTCTAGGAGTTGAGCGAAGGACCTCGATTGTGTTGGTCAGTCTATAGTCAGCATGGCTTTGTCAAGGGAAGATCATGTCTGACTAATTTGATTGAATTTTTCGAGGGGGTGACTAGGTGTGTGGATGAGGGTAGTGCAGTGGATGTGGTATACATGGATTTCAGTAAGGCTTTTGACAAAGTCCCGCATGGGAGACTGGTCAGGAAGGTAAGAGCCCATGGGATCCAGGGTGCCTTGGCACATTGGATCCAAAACTGGCTGAGTGGCAGGAGGCAGAGGGTGATGGTCGAAGGTTGTTTTTGTGACTGGAAGCCTGTGTCCAGTGGGGTACCTCAGGGATCGGTGCTGGGTCCCTTGCTGTTTGTAGTGTACATTAATGATTTGGATGTGAATGTAAAAGGTATGACCAGTAAGTTCGCAGATGACACGAAAATTGGTGGGGTGGTAAATAGCAAGGAGGGTAGCCTCAGTCTGCAGGACGATATAGATGGGTTGGTCAGATGGGCGGAACAGTGGCAAATGGAATTTAACCCTGAAAAGTGTGAGGTGATGCATTTTGGAGGGACTAACAAGGCAAGGGAATACACGATGAACGGTAGGACCCTAGGAAGGACAGAGGATCAGAGGGACCTTGGTGTGCATGTACATAGATCCCTGAAGGCAGCAGAACAGGTGGATAAGGTGGTTAAAAAGGCATATGGGATACTTGCCTTCATTAGCCGAGGCATAGAATATAAGAGCAGGGAGGTGATGATGGAGCTGTATAAAACGCTGGTTAGGCCACAGCTGGAATACTGTGTGCAGTTCTGGTCGCCACACTATCGGAAGGATGTGATTGCATTGGAGGGAGTGCAGAGGAGATTCACCAGGATTGTTACCTGGGCTGGAGCGCTTCAGCTATGAAGAGAGACTGGACAGGCTGGGGTTGTTTTCCTTGGAGCAGAGAAGGCTGAGGGGGGACCTGATTGAGGTGTACAAAATGATGAGGGGCATAGATAGGGTAGATAGAAAGGAGCTTTTCCCCTGAGTAGAGGGGTCAATAACCAGGGGGCATAGTTTCAAGGTAAGGGGCAGGAGGTTTAGAGGGGATTTGAGGGAGAACTTTTTCACCCAGAGGGTGGTTGGAATCTGGAACTCACTGCCTGAAAGGGTGGTAGAGGCAGGAACCCTCACAACATTCAAGAAGCATTTGGATGAGCACTTGAAACGCCATAGCATACAAGGCTACGGACCAAGTGCTGGAAAATGGGATTGGAATAGACAGGGCTTGATGGCCGGCGTGGACATGATGGGCCGAAGGGCCTCTTTCGGTGCTGTATAACTCTATGACTCTATGACTCTATCTCCCCAGGTTAGTTAGTGAAGTCACTGAAGCCATTGGGAGGAACTGAAAGAAATCAGTATTTGTAGGGAAATGGTGTTCGGGAAATTGATGGGATTGAAGGCCGATAAATCCCCAGGGCCTGATAATCTACATCCTAGGGTACTTAAGGAAGTGGCCCTAGAAATAGTGGATGTATTGCTGGTCATCTTCCAAAGTTCTACAGACTCTGGAACAGTTCCCATGGATTGGAGGGTAGCTAATGTTACCCCACTGTTCAAAAAAGGTGGTAAAGAGAAAACGGGGAATTACAGACCGGTAAGCCTGACATCGGTAGTGGGGAAATTGCTCGAGTCCATTATAAAAGATGTAATAGCAGAACACTTGGAAAACAGTGACAGGATCGGACAAAGTCAACATGGAATTACAAAAGGTAAATCGTGCTTGACTAATCTACTGGAATTTTTTGAGGATGTAACTGGTAAAATAGATAAGGGAAAACCAGTGGATGTGGTGTATTTGGACTTTCAGAAGGCTTTCGATAAGGTCCCGCATAAGAGATTAGCGTGTAAAGTTAAGGCACATGGGATTGAGGGCAAGGTACTGACTTGGATAGAGAACTGGTTGGCAGATAGAAAGCAAAGAGTTGGAATAAACGGGTCTTTTTCGGAGTGGCAGGCAGTGACTAGTGGGGTACCGCAGGGATCGGTGCTAGGACCCCAGCTATTCACAATATATATTAATGATCTAGACGAGGGAACTAGATGTAATATCTCCAAGTTTGCAGACGACACAAAGCTGGGTGGACGTGTGTGCTGTGAGGAGCATGCCGAGAAACTCCAGTATGATTTGGACAGGTTGGGTGATTGGGCAGAAGCATGGCAGATGCAATATAACGTGGATAAATGCGAGGTTATCCACTTTGGTGGCAAAAACCGGAAGGCAGATTATTATCTGAACGGCAATAGATTGGGAAAAGGGGAAGTGCAACGAGACCTGGGTGTCCTTGTGCACCAGTCGCTGAAGGTAAGCATGCAGGTGCAGCAGGCAGTTAAGAAGGCAAATGGTATGCTGGCCTTCATAGCGAGAGGATTCGAGTACAGGAGCAAGGATGTCTTGCTGCAGTTGTACAGAGCCTTGGTGAGACCACACCTTGAGTATTGTGTGCAGTTTTGGTCGCCTTATCTGAGGAAGGATGTTCTTGCCATGGAGGGAGTGCAGCGAAGATTCACCAGACCGATACCTGGGATGGCAGGAATGACGTATGAGGAGAGATTGTGTCGATTGGGCTTATATTCGCTAGAGTTTAGAAGAATGAGAGGGGATCTCATTGAAACTTATAAAATTCTAACAGGACTGGACAGACTAGATGCAGGAAGGCTGTTCCCGATGGCGGGGGAGTCCAGAACCAGGGGTCACAGTTTAATGATAAGGGGTAACCATTTAGGACTGAGATGAGGAGGAATTTCTTCACCCAGAGAGTGGTGAACCTGTGGAATTCTCTACCACACAAGGCAGTTGAGGCCAATTCATTGAACATATTCAAGAAGGAGTTGGATATATTTCTTAAGGCTAAAGGGATCAAGGGATATGGGGAGAAGGCAGGGACAGGGTACTGAATTTGGATGATCAGCCATGATCTCATTGAATGGCGGAGCAGGCTCGAGGGGCCGAATGGCCTACTCCTGCTCCTATCTTCTATGTTGCTATGTTTCTATAAGCCTTCAAAAAGCGGACTGGTGAAAATCTAGAAACAGCGGAGGTCCTAAGAGACCTGGGTTTCAGGTACATCGTTCATTAAAACATCATGGACCTATGACGGTGCTAACCCAACCTAGAGAGCTAGAATACAAGGGGGTAGAAGTTATGCTGCAGCTGTACAAAGCCCTGGGTAGACCACACCTGGAGCACTGTGAGCAGTTCTGGGCACCACACCTTCGGAAGGATATATTGGCTTTGGAGGGAGTGCAGCGTAGGTTTACCAGAATGAGACCTGGACTCCAAGGGTTGTTACGAGGAGAGATTACACAAACTAGGGTTGTACTCCCTAGAATTTAGAAGGTTAAGGGGTGATCTGATCGAAGTTTTCAAGATATTAAGTCTTATGTTCATTAATAAATAGACATTCTTATTATGAACACAGCTAGATTTTGCTAGTTACTTTATTGAGCACATGTGGACTAGGTACAGTATCTGTAGAGGCTTCCATCTTGACTGCTGCCTTGTGGGTAGCCTAGTGCCTCATGGGTAATGTAGTCTTAATATATATACAGCTGGGTAGTGTAGTCTAATACATATAGCTATATACAGCTCTACACAGCTCTATGGCTCCACCTAGTGTTCACTATAGAATGACATGTTATTGATCATTACATTAAGGTGAACAGATAGAGAGAAACTATTTCCGCTGGTTGGGGAGTCTAGGACTAGGGGGCAGAGTCTAAAAATTAGAGTCAGACCTTTCAGGAGTGAAGTTAGGAAACACTTCTACACACAAAGGGTGGATTTAAGATACAGATCAACCACGATCTGATTGAATGGCAGAACAGGCTTGAGGTTCATCAATGACCTTCCCTCCAACATAAGGTCAGAAGTGGGGATGTTCGCTGATGATTGCAAAGCGTTCAGTTCCACTCGCAACTCCTCCGACAATGAAGCAGTCCGTGCCCACATGCAGCAAGACCTGGACGATGTTCAGGCTTGGGCTGGTAAGTGGCAGGTAGCATTCGCGCTGCACAAGTGCCAGGCAATGACTATCTCCCACAAGCAAGAGTCTAACCACCGACCCTTGACATTCAACGGCATTACCATCGCCGAATCCCCCACCATCAATATCCTGGGGGGTCACCATTGACCAGAAACTTAACTGGACCAGCCACATAAATACTGTGGCAACAAGAGCAGGTCAGAGGCTAGGTATTCTGCGGCGAGTGTCTCACCTCCTGACTCCCCAAAGCCTTTCCACCATCTACAAGGCACAAGTCAGGAGTGTGATGGAATACTCTCCACTTGCCTGGATGAGTGCAGCTCCAACAACACTCAAGAAGCTCGACACCATCCAGGACAAAGCAGCCCGCTTGATTGGCACCCCATCCACCACCTTAAACATTCACTCCCTCCACCACCGGCGCACCGTGGCTGCAGTGTGGACCATCTACAAGATGCACTGCAGCAACTCGCCAAGGCTTCTTCGGCAGCACCTCCCAAACCCGCGACCTCTACCACCTAGAAGGACAAGGGCAGCAGGCGCGTGGGAACACCACCACCTCCAAGTTCCACCTCCAAGTCACACACCATCCTGACTTGGAAGTATATCGGTCGTTCCTTCATCGTCGCTGGGTCAAAATCCTGGAACTCCCTCCCTAACAGCACTGTGGGAGTACCTTCACCACACGGACTGCAGCGGTTCAAGAAGGCGGCTCACCACCACCTTCTCAAGGGGCAACTAGGGTTGGGCAATAAATGTCGGCCTTGCCAGCGACGCCCACATCCCATGAATAAATAAAAACAAACAGGCTCGAGGGGTTGAATGGCCTCCTCCGGTTCCTATATTCCCAGTATTGAGTGCGAACTCCTCTCAGTAGAGTGTTCCTTGACCTTAATCTTCCCTTCCAGCTCTAGGCCAGTGATGAACGTGAATGCCAACATATCCATCAGCCCAGAGGAAATCCCGCTGTGGAATTTCGTATGCTCGGAGAGTTCCATTGATGCTAACAGTGCTGTGAGCAACCTAACTGTCTGCTTCAACGTGACTCTAGTGACCTCTGGTATCCAAGGTACTTTATCCTTCATTTTGAAACCCTCCGCACCCACAGGAACGTGCGTATCTCTCTATCTCTCTCTCTCCTCCTCCTCCGACAGTGGGATGCTCCCTCAGTGCTGCCGCTCCGACAGTTCAGCACTCCCTCAGTACTGCCACTCCGATAGTGCGGTGCTCCATCAGTACTGCCCCTCCGACAGTGCGGCGCTCCCTCAGTACTGGCCTCCGACAGTTCGGTGCTCCCTCACTACTGCCCCTCCAACAGTGCGGCATTCCCTCAGTACTGCCCCTTCGACAGCGCGGCGCTCTCTCAGTACTGCCCCTCCGACAGTGCGGCGCTCCCTCAGTACTGCCCCTCCGACAGTGCGGCGCTCCCTCAGTACTGCCCCTCCGACAGTGCGGCGTTCCCTCAGTACCGCCCCTCCGACAGTGCGGCGCTCCCTCAGTACTGCCCCTCCGACAGTGCGGCGCTCCCTCAGCACTGCCCCTCCGACAGTGCGGCGCTCCCTCAGTACTGCCCCTCCGACAGTGCGGTGCTCCCTCAGTACTGCCCCTCCGACAGTGCGGCGCTCCCTCAGTACTGCCCCTCCGACAGTGTGGCACTCCCTCAGTACTGCCCCTCCGACAGTGCGGCGCTCCCTCAGTACTGCCCCTCGACAGTGCGGCGTTCCCTCAGTACTGCCCCTCCGACAGTGTGGTGCTCCCTCAGTACTGCCCCTCCGACAGTGCGGCGCTCCCTCAGTACTGCCCCTCCGACAGTGCAGCACTCCCTCAGTACTGTCCCTCCGACAGTGCGGCGCTCCCTCAGTACTGCCCCTCCGACAGTGCGGTGCTCCCTCAGTACTGCCCCTCCGACAGTGCGGCGCTCCCTCAGTACTGCCCCTCCGACAGTGTGGCACTCCCTCAGTACTGCCCCTCCGACAGTGCGGCGCTCCCTCAGTACTGCCCCTCGACAGTGCGGCGTTCCCTCAGTACTGCCCCTCCGACAGTGCGGCGCTCTCTCAGTACTGCCCCTCCGACAGTGCAGCACTCCCTCAGTACGGACCCTCCGACAGTGCGGCGCTCCCTCAGTACTGCCCCTCCGACAGTGCGGCGCTCCCTCAGTACTGCCCCTCCGACAGTGTGGCGCTCCCTCAGTACTGCCCCTCCGACAGTGCAGCGCTCCCTCAGTACTGCCCCTCCGACAGTGTGGCGCTCCCTCAGTACTGCCCCTCCGACAGTGCGGCGCTCCCTCAGTACTGCCCCTCTGACAGTGCGGCGCTCCCTCAGTACTGCCCCTCCGACAGTGCGGCGCTCCCTCAGTACTGCCCCTCCGACAGTGCGGCGCTCCCTGAGTACGGACCCTCCAACAGTGCAGCGCTCCCTCAGTACTGCCCCTCCGACAGTGCAGCACTCCCTCAGTACTGCCCCTCCAACAGTGCGGCGCTCCCTCAGTACGGACCCTCCAACAGTGCGGCGCTCCCTCAGTACTGACCCCCCGACAGTGCGGCGCTCCCTCAGTACTGCCCCTCCGACAGTGTGGTGCTCCCTCAGTACTGCCCCTCCGACAGTGCCGCTCGTTTGGGATGCGAATCCAGCAATTGAGGGATGCAGTCATCTCCCCAGACTTGTGACGACTTTATCCAGGTTGACTAACTTATCTTCCTCCTCCCACCGCATTCAGGAGAGCTCCGCGCCAACTTAACGTACCACTTGGAGTTAGATTCAACCAGGCCGGGGCACAGGGTCACGTTCGAGACGGCTGAGAGACCCTTCACCAGGCACCTGATCGTTAGTGAGGGCGTACACTGCAGGGAACATCAGATCCTCGTCCCGGTGAGTTCCTTGCTTCGAACTGTGGTACCTCGGCCTCAGGCCCACGGCCTAAACTAAATGACAGGCCGCAGAGAAGGAGTTGGCACGAGGGATCTGTCATCTCTTCTTCTTAGGCAGTCCCTCGGGAACTGAGGATGACTTGCTTCCACATTAAAAATTAGTTCTCAGGTGACTGATGAGTCCAATGCGGGACCTACAGTCTCTGTCACAGGTGGGGCAGACGGTGGTTGAAGGGGCGGGTGGGTGGGGTGCTTGGGTTGACGTGCGCTCCTTGCGCTGTTTGCACTTGGCTTCCGCTTGCTCCCGGCAAAGAGACTCGAGGTGTTCGGCGCCTTCCCGGGTGCTTCTCCTCCACTTTGTGCGGTCTTGGGCCAGGGATTCCCAGGTGTCGATGGGGATGTTACACCTTTTCCAAGGAGGCTTTGAGGGTGTCCTTGAAGTGTTTCCTCTGCCCACCTGGGGCTCCCTTGCCGTGCCGGAGCTCCGAGTAGAGTGCTTGTTTTGGGAGTCTCGTATCGGGCATGCGGACAATGTGACCCATCCATCGTAGCTGATCGAGCGTTGGTCAAAGCTTCAATGCTGGGGATGTTGGCTTGAGCAAGAACACTGACGTTGGTGCGCCTATCCTGCCAATGGATATGCAGGATCTTGCGGAGGCAGCATTGGTGCAGATGACACAAAGCTGGGTGGGCGTGTGTGCTGTGAGGAGGATGCTGAGAAACTCCAGTATGATTTGGACAGGTTGGATGATTGGGCAGATGTATGGCAGATGCAGTATAATGTGGATGAATGCGAGGTTATCCACTTTGGTGGCAAAAACAGGAAGGCAGATTATTATCTGAACGGCAATAAATTGGGAGAAGGGGAAGTGCAACGAGACCTGGGTGTCCTTGTGCACCAGTCGCTGAAGGTAAGCATGCAGGTGCAGCAGGCGGTTAAGAAGGCAAATGGTATGCTGGCCTCCGTAGTGAGAGGATTCGAGTACAGGAACAAGGATGTCTTGCTGCAGTTGTGCAGTGCCTTGGTGAGACCACACCTTGAGTATTGTGTGCAGTTTTGGTCGCCTTATCTGAGGAAGGATGTTCTTGCCATGGAGGGAGTGCAGCGAAGATTCACCAGACTGATACCTGGGATGGCAGGAATGACGTATGAGGAGAGATTGGGTCGATTGGGCTTATACTCGCTGGAGTTTAGAAGAATGAGAGGGGACCTCATTGAAACTTATAAAATTCTAACAGGACTAGACAGACTAGATGCAGGAAGGATATTCCCGATGGCGGGGGAATCCAGAACCAGGGGTCACAGTCTAAGGATAAGGGGTAAGCCATTTAGGACAGAGATGAGGAGGAATTTCTTCACCCAGAGAGTGGTGAACCTGTGGAATTCTCTACCACAGAAGGCAGTTGAGGCCAATTCATTAAGTACATTCAAGAAGGAGTTGGATATATTTCTTAAGGCTAAGGGTATCAAGGGGTATGGGGAGAAAGTAGGGACAGGGTACTGAATTTTGATGATCAGCCATGATCGCATTGAATGGCAGAACTGGCTCGAGGGGCCGAATGGCCTACTCCTGCTCCTATCTTCGGTGTTTCTATGTTTCTTGCCTTCCATCCTATCACAGACCTTTCCTTTTGTGCTTTACTCCCCTCCCCCCCTTTCCCTGCCCCGGCACTTGCTTAAGAACCTGTTCCATCTCCAGCTTTTTCCAGTTCTGACGAAGGGTCATTGACCTGAAACGTTAACTCTGTTTCTTGCTCCACAGATACTGCCTGACCTGCTGAGTATTTCCAGCATTTTCTGTTTTTATTTAAAAATCTATCAATCTCAGTTTTGTCATTTTCAATTGACCCCCAGCCTCAACAGCTTTTTGGGGGAGGGAGTGCTTCCTGACATCACCGCTGAACGGCCTGGCTCTAATTTTAAGGTTCCGCCCCCTTGTTCTGGACTCCCCCTCACCAGAGGAAATAGTTTCTCTCTCGCTACCCTATCGAATCCTTTTAATCATCGTAAACACCTCGATTAGATCACCCCTTAATCTTCTAAACTCGAGGGAATACAAGCCCAGTCTGTGCAACCTGTCCTCATAACCCTTTTAGCCCCTGGGAGTACAGGAGTAAAGAAGTCTTACTGCAATTATATAGGGCCTTGGTGAGACCACACCTGGAGTACTGTGTACAATTTTGGTCTCCTTACCTAGAGGGAGTGCAGCGAAGGTTCACGAGATTGATTCCTGGGATGGCGGGACTGTCGTATGAGAAGAGATTGAGTAAACTAGGCCTGTATTCACTTGGTGTGGAGATGCCGGAGTTGGACTGGGGTGGACAAATGTAAGAAGTCACACAACACCAGGTTATAGTCCAACAGTTTTATTTGAAATCACAAGCTTTCGGAGCGCTGCTCCTTCATCAGGTGAAGTGGAGAGATGCATATAGACACAGATTATATAGTCAGAGAATAATGCCAGATGGTTACAGGTAATCTTTCTAACTGCCATTTATCACACCTCGGCTGAGAGATAATCACAGCAATCAAAGGTGTGAATGGTGTCCAAACAGGTGAGTCAGGAAAACATTACATCAAAGAACAATGAGGTGGGTCACAAGGGGTCAAATGTTGCAGATGCTGGGGTCTGTATGAAAAACAAAAAACAGACAAAAAACATTTTCTTTGCTGGAAATCACAGCAGGTGTGTAGAGAGAACAAGCCAACGACGACTCGAGTCTGGATGACCCTACGTCAGGTGGGGTTAATTGTAGCGTGACATGAACCCAAGATCGCGGTTGAGGCCGTCCTCATGAGTGCAGAACTTGGCTATCAGTTTCTGCTCTACGATTTTGCGATGTCGTGTGTCTCGAAGGCTGCCTTGGAGAATGCTTACCCAAAGATCGGAGGCTGAATGTCCTTGACCGCTGAAGTGTTCCCGACTGGGAGGGAACACTCCTGCCTGGCGATTGTTGCGCGGTGTCCGTTCCTCCGTTGTCGCAGTGTCTGCATGGTCTCGCCGATGTACCATGCTCCGGGGCATCCTTTCCTGCAACGTATGAGGTAGACAACGTTGGCCGAGTCACATGAGTATGTACCATGTACCTGGTGGGTGGTGCCCTCACGTGTGATGATGGTATCTGTGTTGATGATCTGGCATGTATTGCAGAGGTTGCCGTGGCAGGGTTGTGTGGTGTCGTGGTCGCTGTTCTCCTGAAAGCAGTCAGAAAGATTACCTGTAACCAACTGGCATTATTCTCTGACTATATAATCTGTGTCTATAGGCATCTCTCCACTTCACCTGATGAAGGAGCAGCGCTCCGAAAGCTTGTGATTTCAAATAAAACTGTTGGACTATAACCTGGTGTTGTGTGACTTCTTACATGTATTCACTTGAATTTGGAAGAATGAGAGGGGATCTCATTGAATCATACAAAATTATTACAGGGCTTGATAGGGTGGATGCTGGGAGAATGTTTCCCTTGGCTGGGGAGTCTAGAACCAGGGGCCACAGCCTCAGGATAAAGGGTCGGCCATTCAGGACTGAGATGAGAAGAAATTTCTTCACACAGAGGGTGGCGAATCTTTGGAATTCTCTACCCCAGAGGGCTGTGGAGGCTCAGTCATTGGGTAGATTCAAAGCAGAAGTCGTTAGGTTTCTGACTAGTAAGGGCATCAAGGGATATGGCGATGGGGCCAGTGAATGGAGTTGAGGCAGAAGATCAGCCATGATCTCATTGAATGGCGGAGCAGGCTCGAAGGGCTGAATGGCTGACTCCTGCTCTTATTTCTTAGGTTCTTATGGTGAATCAGTGCTGCACCCCCTCCAAGGCCAGTATATCCTTCCTGAGGTGTGGGGCCCAGGACTGAAGGCAGTTACTCCAGATGGGATCTGACCAGAGCTTTATATAAACTGTAGCACAACTTCCATCCCATATGGAATAAACGGGTCTTTTTCCGAGTGGCAGGCAGTGACTAGTGGGGTACCGCAGGGATCGGTCCTTGGACCCCAGCTATTCACAATATATATTAATGATCTAGACGAGGGAACTAGATGTAATATCTCCAAGTTTGCAGATGACACAAAGCTGGGTGGGTGTGTATGCTGTGAGGAGGATGCCGAGAAACTCCAGGATGATTTGGACAGGTTGAGTGATTGGGCAGAAGCATGGCAGATGCAATATAACGTGGATAAATGCGAGGTTGTCCACTTTAGTGTCAAAAACAGGAAGGCAGATTATTATCTGAATGGCAATAGATTGGGAGAAGGGGAAGTGCAACAAGACCTGGGTGTCCTTGTGCACCAGTCGCTGAAGGTAAGCATGCAGGTGCAGCAGGCGGTTAAGAAGGCAAATGGTATGCTGGCCTTCATAGTGAGAGGATTCGAGTACAGGAACAAGGATGTCTTGCTGCAGTTGTACAGAGCCTTGGTGAGGCCACACCTTGAGTATTGTGTGCAGTTTTTGTCGCCTTATCTGAGGAAGGATGTTCTTGCCATGGAAGGAGTTCAGCGAAGATTCACCAGGCTGATACCAGGGATGGCAGGAATGACGTATGAGGAGAGATTGGGTCGATCGGGCTTATACTCGCTGGAGTTTAGAAGAATGAGAGGGGATCTCATCGAAACTTATAAAATTCTGTCAGGACTAGACAGACTAGATGCAGGAAGGATGTTCCCGATGGCGGGGAGTCCAGAACCAGGGGTCACAGTCTAAGGATAAGGGGTAAGCCATTTAGGACAGAAATTAGGAGGAATTTCTTCACCCAGAGAGTGGTGAACCTGTGGAATTCTCTACCACAGAAGGCAGTAGAGGCCAATTCATTAAATATATTCAAGAAGGAGTTGGATATATTTCTTAAGGCTAAAGGGATCAAGGGATATGGAGAGAAAGCAGGGACAGGGTACTGAATTTGGATGATCAGCCATGATCTCATCGAATGGCGGAGCAGGCTCGAGGGGCCGAATGGCCGAGTCCTGCTCCTATCTTCTATGTTTCTATTGTAATCCATCCCTCTGGTGATAAAGGCCAACCTCCCATTCGCCTTTTTAAGATACTTTTTGCACCTTGTCCACTGGCTTTTAGTGATTTCTCTACAGGGACCCCTAAATCTCTCTGCTGCCCCACAGTTCCCAGCTCCTCGCCATTTAGAGATTAGGATTCTGAGTATTGACAGGGTAGACGCTGAGAGGTTGTTTCCCCTGGCGAGGGAGTCTAGAACCAGGGGTCACAGTCTCAGGATAAGGGGCCGGCCATTTAGGACTGAGATGAGGAGTAATTTCTTCACTCAGAGGGCGGTGAATCTTTGGAATTCTCTACCCCAGAGGGCTGTGGAGGCTCAGTCGTTGAGTATATTCAAGGCTGAGATCGATAGATTTTTGGACTCTCGGGGAATCGAGGGATATGGAGATCGGGTGGGAAAGTGGAGATGAGGTCGAAGATCAGCCTTGATCTTATTGAATGGCGGAGCAGGCTCGAGGGGCCGAATGGCCGACTCCTGCACCTACTTTGGGTCCAAAGTGGTTGACTTCACACTTTCCCCACGTTGACTTCTATCTGCCACAGTTTTGCCCGCTCGCTCAATCTGTCGATGTCCCTGCTCCCATCTGCACTACTTACGGTGCCAGCTAACGTGGTGTCGTCAGCAAACTGAGATACACGGCTCTCTATTCCTTCACCCAAGTCATTGATAAATATAGTGAAAAGCTGAGGCCCCAGTACAGATCCCAGGGGGACAGCACTAGTCACCTCCTGCCAATTGGAGTTCAGACCCATTATCCCTACTCGCTGTCTCATAGAAACATAGAAGATAGGAGCAGGAGTAGGCCATTCGGACCCTCGAGCCTGCTCCGCCATTCAATGAGATCATGGCTGATCATCCAAATTCAGTACCCTGTCCCTGCTTTCTCCCCATATCCCTTGATCCCTTTAGCCTTAAGAAATATATCTAACTCCTTCTCGAATATATTTAATGAATTGGCCTCAACTGCCCTCTGTGGTAGAGAATTCCACAGGTTCACCACTCTCTGGGTGAAGAAATTCCTCCTCATCTCTGTCCTAAATGGCTTACCCCTTATCCTTAGACTGTGACCCCTGGTTCTGGACTCCCCCCGCCACCGGGAACATACTTCCTGCATCTAGTCTGTCTAGTCCTGTTAGAATTTTATAAGTTTCAATGAGATCCCCTCTCATTCTTCTAAACTCCAGCAAGTATAAGCCCAATCGACCCAATCTCTCCTCATATGTCATTCCTGCCATCCCAGGTATCAGTCCTAACCAATTCCCTACCCACCTCAATAGGTGGCCTCCAATTGCAAGCCCTCTGGATTTCGATGAAAGTCTTTTATGTGGAACCTTATCAAAAGCCTTCTGGAAGTCCATATAACTAACATCCATAGACACTCCCTTATCTACCGTGTTAGATGCCGCCTCATAAAATCCAACTAAATGGTACAATATTAACGGGTGTGCGGGAACAGAGAGACCTGGGGGTGTACGTACACTAATCTTTGAAGGTGGCAGGACAAGTTGCGAAGGCTGTTAAACAAACATATGAGATCCTTGGCTTTATAAGTAGAGGTATTGAGTATAAAAGCCAGAAATTTATTGCTAAATCTTTTATAAAACACTGGTTCAGCCCCGGTTGGAGTATTGTGTTCAATTCTGGGCACCGCACTTTAGGAAGGATGTCAAGTCCTCAGAGAGGGTGCAGAGGAGATTGACCAGAATGGTACCAGGGATGAGGGGCTTCAGTGATGTGGAGAGACTGGAGAAGCTGGGGTTGTTCTCCTTAGAGCAGAGAAGGTTAAGGGGCGATTGACCAGAATGGTACCAGGGATGAGGGGCTTCAGTGATGTGGAGAGACTGGAGAAGCTGGGATTGTTCTCCTTAGAGCAGAGAAGGTTAAGAGGAGATTGACCAGAATGGTACCAGGGATGAGAAACTTCAGTTATGTGGAGAGCCTGGAGAAGCTGGGTTTGTTCTACTTAGAGCAGAGAAGGTTAAGGGGGAGATTGACCAGAATGGTACCAGGGATGAGGGACTTCAGTGATGTGGAGAGACTGGAGAAGCTGGGATTGTTCTCCTTAGAGCAGAGAAGGTTAAGAGGAGATTGACCAGAATGGTACCAGGTTTGAGGGACTTCAGTGATGTGGATAGACTGGAGAAGCTGGGATTGTTCTCCTTAGAACAGAGAAGGTTAAGGGAGAGATTGACCAGAATGGTACCAGGGATGAGGGACTTCAGTGATGTGGAGAGACTGGAGAAGCTGGGGTTGTTCTCCTTAAAGCAGAGAAGGTTAAGGGGAGATTGATCAGAGTGTTATCAGGGGTGAGGGACTTCAGTGACGTGGAGAGACTGGAGAAGCTGGGATTGTTCTCCTTAGAGCAGAGAAGGTTAAGGGGAGATTGACCAGAATGGTTCCAGGGGATGAGGGACTTCAGTGATGTGGAGAGACTGGAGAAGCTGGGGTTGTTCTTCTTAGAGCAGAGAAGGTTAAGGGGAGATTGACCAGAATGGTACCAGGGATGAGGGACTTCAGTGATGTGGAGAGACTGGAGAAGCTGGGATTGTTCTTCTTAGAGCAGAGAAGGTGAAGGGGAGATTTAATCGAGGTATTCAAAATCATGAATGGTTTCGATAGAGTAAATAAGGAGAAACTGTTTCCAGTGGCAGGAGGGTTGGTAACCAGAGGACACAGATTTTAGGTGATTGGCAAAAGAACCAGAGGGAGAGATGAGGAGAATGTTTTTACACAGCGAATTGTTGTGATCTGGAATGCGCTGCCTGAAAGGGCGGTGGGAGCAGATTCAATAGTAACTTTCAAAAGGGAATTGGATAAATACTTGAAGGGAAAAATATCTGCAGGGCTCTGGGGGGAGAGCAGCGGGGAGAGGGACTAATTGGAGAGCTTGACCAAAGAGCCGGCACAGGCACGATGGGCCGAATGGCCTCCTCCTGTGCGGTATCGTTCGATGATACGGCGATTGGGATGAACGGCCATCGTTCCCGTGAGCCTGTTGAATTGTTTTTGGAACCTGTCCACGAGCTGGGACACATTCCGCCGCTGCCCTTCACGATTTTTCTTGCTATCTCTACCTAGGTTTGTGTCGAGGACTACCTCTCCCCCGTCGAGCTGAACATCACCTTCGCGCTCACGCCTCTCCCCATCGCTGGGGTGAAGGACCTGGAGCCCATCTTAAATGTGCAATCCATCAGGACACTGTCGGAGCTGGTAAGAGTTGGGGGGAAAGTGGACGAGAGGGGTCCTACACTTTTCAGCTTTTGATCAAGGTATAGGCGAGGCTTAAAACAAGGACAACCTTCCTTCATCCAGCGCCTTTCATGTAAAACTGAAGGGATTATTACTAGTCCTAGCCCCTTTAGGGCTACCCCAGATCAGGCGTATTCCTCACACGTTCGAGGTAACCAAATCCTAAAAACGCTTAATTGGGTCTAAAGGTCTGGACTATCTCTCCCTAAAGGAAAGGAACAACCTGAAAATGTTACCGTCCTCCAGAAAGCACTTTTAATAAGTTTGGCTAGACTGTAATGTTATGAGGGTTCGGAAAAACTCCCCCAGAATTCTGCAACTCCTCACCAAAGAGTGTGCAGAGATTGAGTTCGCGAGTTTGATACAGAAGTGAGACAATTCTAAAAATATATAGATTTATTAAAGAACCGACATATAATTTACAGTTGGTGAGTCAATCGCAACATTAACAGTTCCAAAAAAAAAGCTTACTATTCTATTATCAGAGAACCTACTCTCAAATCTTAACTTTGCTACAGTTTTACAGTTCTTAGTTTTATTCAGGATATCCACCAAAATCAAATACAGTACCTTTGATCCCGGAGGTACAAAGAGTTGGAGACTTACAGAGCTGGCTCTGAAGCCGAGAATCGCTTTGCCCCTTTAAGCGAGTCTACTATCCCATTTGAGAGTTCAATATTTATACCCTTTTCCAGTGGTATTTCCTTTAAGGTTTTCTGCTGATGTAAGCTAATTCTCTCTGGTCATTTTTCTGCTGACCCCTGCAATTCTTACAGTCACCTCAGCTGGTAGCACTACAGAACCATGTCTCTCCTCTAGGTGTTCAAAGTTTATCGTAAAAAACGGTGTAACAGCAGGTGCGCTTTACTTGGTATCATTTTTATGAAGGCAGATGTTTGTTACCTTTATGTGCTTCTTTATGAGGTGTAAATTATACAGGGTGAACTATTGTCTTGTTCCCAAAGGTTCAGACTGTCAGGTGCCTTTAACCTTCTGTTTCAATAAGGTTATTGATTCAGTGTCAACAACTTATCTTATCTCAATAGCCAGAATGCTATCACCGCTTTTTCATAGTTAGGTTTCTAGATTTCCAGACCCAGTTTGTCATGTTTTAATAAAGCCAGAATTCTTTCATAGAATGGTATATTTTTCTGAATAGGTAATATGACTTATTCCTTCAACAAACCTCCCAGGGTGCTTCACAGGCGCGTAAATCAGACAAAATTCAACACCGAGCCACATAAGGAGATATTAGGCACAGGTGACCCAAAGCTTGGTCGAAGAGGGAGGTTTTTAAGGAGCGTCTTAAAGGAGGAGAGAGAGGCGGAGAGGTTTAGGGAGGGAATTCCAGAGCTCGGGGCCCAGGCAGCTGAAGACACGGCCGCCAATGGTGGAGCGATGGAAATCGAGGGATGCTCAAGAGGCCATAATTGGAGCGCAGAGATCTCGGAGGGTGGTAGGGGCTGGAGGAGGTTACAGAGATAGGGAGGGTGGTAGGGGCTGGAGGAGGTTACAGAGATAGGGAGGGTGGTAGGGGCTGGAGGAGGTTACAGAGATAGGGAGGGTGGTAGGGGCTGGAGGAGGTTACAGAGATAGGGAGGGTGGTAGGGGCTGGAGGAGGTTACAGAGATAGGGAGGGTGGTAGGGGCTGGAGGAGGTTACAGAGATAGGGAGGGTGGTAGGGGCTGGAGGAGGTTACAGAGATAGGGAGGGTTGTAGGAGCTGGAGGAGGTTACAGAGATAGGGAGGGTTGTAGGGGCTGGAGGAGGTTACAGAGATAGGGAGAGTTGTAGGGGGCTGGAGGAGGGTACAGAGATAGGGAGGGTGGTAGGGGCTGGAAGAGGTTACAGAGATAGGGAGGGTTGTAGGGGCTGGAGGAGGGTACAGAGATAGGGAGGGTTGTAGGGGCTGGAGGAGGTGACAGAGATAGGGAGGGTTGTAGGGGCTGGAGGAGGTTACAGAGATAGGGAGGGTGGTAGGGGCTGGAGGAGGTTACAGAGATAGGGAGGGTTGTAGGGACTGGAGGAGGTTACAGAGATAGGGAGTGTTGTAGGGACTGGAGGAGGTTACAGAGATAGGGAGGGTTGTAGGGGCTGGAGGAGGTTACAGAGATAGGGAGTGTTGTAGGGACTGGAGGAGGTTACAGAGATAGGGAGGGTTGTAGGTGCTGGAGGAGGTTACAGAGATAGGGAGTGTTGTAGGGACTGGAGGAGGTTACTGAGATAGGGAGGGTGGTAGGGGCTGGAGGAGATTACAGAGATAGGGAGGGTTGTAGGGACTGGAGGAGGTTACAGAGATAGGGAGGGTTGTAGGGACTGGAGGAGGTTACAGAGATAGGGAGGGGTGTAGGGACTGGAGGAGATTACAGAGATAGGGAGGGTTGTAGGGACTGGAGGAGGTTACAGAGATAGGGAGGGTTGTAGGGACTGGAGGAGGTTACAGAGATAGGGAGTGTTGTAGGGACTGGAGGAGGTTACAGAGATAGGGAGGGTTGTAGGGGCTGGAGGAGGTTACAGAGATAGGGAGGGTGGTAGGGGCTGGAGGAGGTTACAGAGCTAGGGAGGGTTATAGGTGCTGGAGGAGGTTACAGAGATAGGGAGTGTTGTAGGGACTGGAGGAGGTTACTGAGATAGGGAGGGTGGTAGGGGCTGGAGGAGGTTACAGAGATGGAGGGGGTGTAGGAGCTGGAGGAGGTTACAGAGATAGGGAGGGTTGTAGGTGCTGGAGGAGGTTACAGAGATAGGGAGGGGTGTAGGGGCTGGAGGAGGTTACAGAGATAGGGAGGGTTGTAGGGGCTGGAGGAGGTTACAGAGATAGGGAGGGTGGTAGAGGCTGGAGGAGGTTACAAAGATAGGGAGGGTTGTAGGGGCTGGAGGAGGTTACAGAGATAGGGAGGGTTGTAGGGGCTGGAGGAGGTTACAGAGATAGGGAGGGTTGAAGGGGCTGGAGGAGGTTACAGAGATAGGGTGGGTTGTAGGGGCTGGAGGAGGTTACAGAGATAGGGAGGGCTGTAGGGGCTGGAGCAGGTTACAGAGATAGGGAGTGTTGTAGGAGCTGGAGGAGGTTACAGAGATAGGGAGGGTGGTAGGGGCTGGAGGAGGTTACAGAGATAGGGAGGGGTGTAGGGGCTGGAGGAGGTTACAGTGATAGGGAGGGTTGTAGGGGCTGGAGGAGGTTACAGAGATATGGAGGGTGGTAGGGGCTGGAGGAGGTTACAGAGATAGGGAGGGTTGTAGGGGCTGGAGGAGGTTACAGAGATAGGGAGGGTGGTAGGGGCTGGAGGAGGTTACAGAGATAGGGAGGGGTGTAGGGGCTGGAGGAGGTTACAGAGATAGGGAGGGTAGTAGGGGCTGGAGGAGGTTACAGAGATAGGGAGGGTGGTAGGGGCTGGAGGAGATTACAGAGATAGGGTGGGTTGTAGGGCTGGAGGAGGTTATAGAGATAGGGAGGGTGGTAGGGGCTGGAGGAGGTTACAGAGATAGGGAGGGTTGTAGGGGCTGGCGGAGGTTACAGAGATAGGGAGGGTTGTAGGGGCTGGAGGAGGTTACAGAGATAGGGAGGGTGGTAGGGGCTGGAGGAGGTTACAGAGATAGGGAGGGTGGTAGGGGCTGGAGGAGGTTACAGAGATAGGGAGGATGGTAGGGGCTGGAGGAGATTACAGAGATAGGGAGGGTTGTAGGGGCTGGAGGAGGTTACAGAGATAGGGAGGGTGGTAGGGGCTGGAGGAGGTTACAGAGATAGGGAGGGTTGTAGGGGGCTGGAGGAGGTTACAGAGATAGGGAGGGTGGTAGTGGCTGGAGGAGGTTACAGAGATAGGGAGGGTGGTAGGGGCTGGAGGAGATTACAGAGATGTAAGAAGTCACACAACACCAGGTTATAGTCCAACAGCTTTATTTGAAATCACAAGCTTTCGGAGCGCTGCTCCTTCGTCAGGTGAAGTGGAGAGATGCCTATAGACACAGCTTATATAGTCAGAGAATAATGCCAGATGATTACAGGTAATCTTTCTAACTGCCATTTATCACACCTCGGCAGAGAGATAATCACAGCAATCAAAGGTGTGAATGGTGTCCAAACAGGTCTGTCAGGAAAACATTACATCAAAGAACAATGAGGTGGGGTCACAAGGGGTCAAATGTTGCAGATGCTGGGGTCCGTATTAAAAACAAAAAACAGACAAAAAAACATTTTCTTTGCTGGAAATCACAGCAGGTCTGGCCGCATCTGTGTAGAGAGAACAAGCCAACGGCGACTCGAGTCTGGATGACCCTGCATCAGGTGGGGTTACATGTAGCGTGACATGAACCCAAGATCGCGGTTGAGGCCGTCCTCATGATTGCGGAACTTGGCTATCAGTTTCTGCTCTACGATTTTGCGTTGTCGTGTGTCTCGAAGGCCGCCTTGGAGAATGCTTACCCGAAGATCGGAGGCTGAATGTCCTTGACTGCTGAAGTGTTCCCCGACTGGGAGGGAACACTGCTGCCTGGCGATTGTTGCGCGGTGTCCGTTTATCCGTTGTTGCAGTGTCTGCATGGTCTCGCCGATGTACCATGCTCCGGGGCATCCTTTCCTGCAATGTATGAGGTAGACAACGTTGGCCGAGTCACATGAGTATGTACCATGTACCTGGTGGGTGGTGCCCTCACGTGTGATGATGGTATCTGTGTTGATGATCTGGCATGTCTTGCAGATGTTGCCGTGGCAGGGTTGTGTGGTGTCGTGGTCACTGTTCTCCTGAAAGCTGGGTAATTTGCTGCGAACGATGGTCTGTTTGAGGTTAGGCGGCTGTTTGAAGGCGAGTAGTGGAGGTGTGGAGATGGCCTTAGCGAGGTGTTCGTCATCATCGATGACATGTTGAAGGCTGCGAAGAACATGGCGTAGTTTCTCCGCTCCGGGGAAGTACTGGATGACGAAGGATACTCTGCTGGTTATGTCCCGTGTTTGTCTTCTGAGGAGGTCTATGCGATTTTTTGCTGTGGCCCGTCGGAACTGTCGATTGACGAGTCGAGCTTCATATCCCATTCTTACGAGGGCGTCTTTCAGCATCTGCAGGTGTCCATCATGGTCCTAGAATGGACTATTGCAAAGAAGCATACCGACAACTGGACAACCAGGAACACTGCAGACAGTTACCCGCAGATCCGACCAAAGAACACACCCGGCAACTCAACAGACTGATCAAGACCTTCGATCCAGACCTTCAAAGCATCCTACGCGCTCTCATCCCACGTACTCCCCGCGTGGGAGACTTCTACTGCCTCCCAAAGATACACAAAGCCAACACACCCGGACGTCCTATCGTATCAGGCAACGGAACCCTGTGTGAGAACCTCTCTGGATACGTCGAGGGCATCCTGAAACCCATTGTACAGGGAACCCCAAGCTTCTGTCGTGACACTACAGACTTCTTACAGAAACTCAGCATCCACGGACCAGTTGAACCAGGAACACTCCTCGCCACGATGGACGTCTCGGCACTCTACACCAGTATCCCCCACGATGACGGCATCGCTGCGACAGCCTCAGTACTCAACACCAACAACAGCCAATCTCCAGACCCCATCCTACAACTCATCCGCTTCATTCTTGACCACAATGTCTTCACCTTCGACAACCAGTTCTTTACCCAAACACACGGAACAGCCATGGGGACCAAATTCTCACCCCAATACGCCAACATCTTCATGCACAAGTTCGAGCAAGACTTCTTCGCTGCACAGGACCTCCAACCAACGCTATACACCAGATACATCGACGACATTTTCTTCCTATGGACCCACGGCGAAGAATCACTGAAAAGACTACACGATAACATCAACAAGTTCCATCCCACCATCAAACTCACCATGGACTACTCCTCAGAATCGGTTTCATTCTTGGACACACAAACCTCCATCAAAGACGAACACCTCAGCACTTCACTCTACCACAAGCCCACGGACAACCTCAGGATGCTCCACTTCTCCAGCTTCCACCCTAACCACGTTAAAGAAGCCATCCCCTATGGAAAAGCCCTGCGAATACACAGGATCTGCTCAGACGAGGAGGAACGCGATGGACACCTACAGACGCTAAAAGATGCCCTCGTAAGAATGGGATATGAAGCTCGACTCGTCGACCAACAGTTCCGATGGGCCACAGCAAAAAATCGCATAGACCTCCTCAGAAGACAAACACAGGACACAACCAACAGAGTACCCTTCATCGTCCAGTACTTCCCCGGAGCGGAGAAACTATGCCATGTTCTTCGCAGCCTTCAACATGTCATCGATGACGACGAACACCTCGCTAAAGCCATCCCCACGCCTCCACTACTCGCCTTCAAACAGCCGCCTAACCTCAAACAGACCATCGTTCGCAGCAAATTACCCAGCTTTCAGGAGAACAGCGACCACGACACCACACAACCCTGCCACGGCAACCTCTGCAAGACATGCCAGATCATCAACACAGATACCATCATCACACGTGAGGACACCACCCACCAGGTACATGGTACATACTCATGTGACTCAGCCAACGTTGTCTACCTCATACGTTGCAGGAAAGGCTGTCCCGGAGCATGGTACATTGGCGAGACCATGCAGACACTGCAACAACGGATGAACGGACACCGCGCAACAATCGCCAGGCAGCAGTGTTCCCTCCCAGTCGGGGAACACTTCAGCAGTCAAGGACATTCAGCCTCCGATCTTCGGGTAAGCATTCTCCAAGGCGGCCTTCGAGGCACACGACAACGCAAAATCGTCGAGCAGAAACTGATAGCCAAGTTCCGCACTCATGAGGACGGCCTCAACCGGGATCTTGGGTTCAAGTCATGCTACATGTAACTCCACCTGACGTAGGGTCATCCAGACTCGAGTCATCGTTGGCTGGTTCTCTCTACACAGATGCGGCCGGACCTGCTGTGATTTCCACGAAAAAAAAAATGTTGTCTGTTTTTTGTTTTTCATACAGACCCCAGAATCTGCAACATTTGACCCCTTGTGACCCCTCCTCATTGTTCTTTGATGTAATGTTTTCCTGACTGACCTGTTTGGACACCATTTACATCTTTGATTGCTGTGATTATCTCTCTGCCGAGGTGTGATAAATGGCAGTTAGAAAGATTACCTGTAACCATCTGGCATTATTCTCTGACTATATAATCTGTGTCTATATGCATCTCTCCACTTCACCTGATGAAGGAGCAGCGCTCCGAAAGCTTGTGATTTCAAATAAAGCTGTTGGAATATAACCTGGTGTTGTGTGACTTCTTACATTTGTCCACCCGAGTCCCACACCGACATCGCCACACCATGGTTACAGAGATAGGGAGGGTTGTACGGGCTGGAGCTGGTTACAGAGTTTAGGGAGGGTTGTAGGGGCTGGAGGAGGTTACAGAGATAGGGAGGGGTGTAGGGGCTGGAGAGGTTACAGAGATAGGGAGGGTTGTAGCGGCTGGAGGAGGTAACAGAGATAGGGAGGGTGGTAGGGGCTGGAGGAAGTTACAGAGATAGGGAGGGTTGTAGGGGCTGGAGGAGGTTACAGAGATAGGGAGGGTTGTAGGGGCTGGAGGAGGTTACAGAGATAGGGAGGGTTGTAGGGGCTGGAGAGGTTACAGAGATAGGGAGGGTGGTAGGGGCTGGAGGAGGTTACAGAGATAGGGAGGGTGGTAGGGGCTGGAGGAAGTTACAGAGATAGGGAGTGTTGTAGGGGCTGGAGGAGGTTACAGAGATAGGGAGGGTGGTAGGGGCTGGAGGAGGCTACAGAGATAGGGAGGGTGGTAGGGGCTGGAGGAGGTTACAGAGATAGGGAGGGTGGTTAGGGGCTGGAGGAGGTTACAGAGATAGGGAGGGTGGTAGGGGCTGGAGGAGGTTACAGAGATAGGGAGGGTTGTAGGGGCTGGAGGGGGTTACAGAGATAGGGAGGGGTGTAGGGGCTGGAGGAGGTTACAGAGATAGGGAGGGTGGTAGGGGCTGGAGGAGGTTACAGGGATAGGGAGGGTTGTAGGGGCTGGAGGAGGTTACAGAGATAGGGAGGGTTGTAGGGGCTGGAGGAGGTTACAGAGATAGGGAGGGTTGTAGGGGCTGGAGGAGGTTACAGAGATAGGGAGGGTTGTAGTGGCTGGAGGAATTTACAGAGATAGGGAGGATTGTAGGAGCTGGAGGAGGTTACAGAGATAGGGAGGGTGGTAGGGGCTGGAGGAGGTTACACAGATAGGGAGGGTTGTAGGAGCTGGAGGATGTTACAGAGATAGGGAGGGTGGTAGGGGCTGGAGGATGTTACAGAGATAGGGAGGGTTGTAGGGGCTGGAGGAGGTTACAGAGATAGGGAGGGTTGTAGGGGCTGGAGGAGTTCATGTTGTTTGAGGGATAAATATTGACCCCAGCACACCGGGGAGAACTCCACTTTGCTCTTCTTCCAATAGGACCATGGAACCTTTAATGTCCACATAAGAGAGCAGACGGGGTCCTCGGTTTAACGTTGCATCCGAAAGACAGTACCTCTGAGAGTGCGGCACTCCCTCAGTACTGCCCCTCCGACAGTGCGGCGCTCCCTCAGTACTGCCCCTCCGACAGTGCGGCGCTCCCTCAGTACTGCCCCTCCGACAGTGCGGCGCTCCCTCAGTACTGCCCCTCCGACAGTGCGGCGCTCCCTCAGTACTGCCCCTCCGACAGTGCGGCGCTCCCTCAGCACTGCCCCTCCGACAGTGCGGCGCTCCCTCAGCACTACCCCTCCGAAAGTGAGGCGCTCCCTCAGTACTGCCCCTCCGACAGTGCGGCGCTCCCTCAGCACTGCCCCTCCGACAGTGCGGCGCTCCCTCAGTACTGCCCCTCCGACAGTGCGGCGTTCCCTCAGTACTGCCCCTCCGACAGTGCGGCGCTCCCTCAGTACTGCCCCTCCGACAGTGCTGCGCTCCCTCAGTACTGCCCCTCCGACAGTCTGGTGCTCCCTCAGTACTGCCCCTCCGACAGT
>NW_028225179.1:33089294-33246794 GCF_052327205.1 Somniosus microcephalus | reverse complement strand
AAAAACATATACACCAAACAAAAAATGGGAAAATATTCGCTTGTTTCATTGACTTCAAGAAAGCTTTTGACTCTATTTGGCACGAAGGGCTCTATTACAAACTTCTTCAGTGTGGAATAGGGGGCAAAGTCTATGACCTTATTAAATCGATGTATCTGAAAAATAAATGCGGTGTCAAAATTGGAGACAAACGCACCGGTTTCTTCACCCAGAGAAGAGGCGTCCGGCAGGGTTGCAATTTGAGTCCGACCCTGTTCACCATATACATAAATGAGTTAGCAGACAAGCTGGAGCAAAGCGAGTCACCGGGTCTCTGTCTCCTGGATGAGGAAGTGAGGTCCCTGTTCTATGTGGACGACCTGGTTCTGCTGTCTCCCACAGAACAGGGATTACAGCAACATTTAGACCTACTCGACAAATACTGCCAAAATTGGGCCCTGACAGTAAATCTAAAGAAAACCAACATCATGATTTTTCAAAAAAGGCCCAGATGTCAGGAAAACAAATACCAGTTTATTCTCAGTGATACCATCATAGGACACACTATGAGATACACTTACCTTGGTCTAACCATTACAGCATCAGAGAGCTTCAACATAGCAGTGAATGCACTAAAAGAAAAAGCCCGAAGAGCCCTATATGCAATAAAAAGAAAATTCTACAACATCCAAATTCCAATCAAAATCTGGCTCAAAATATTTGATAGTATAATCCTGCCCATTGCGCTGTATGGTAGTGAAGTATGGGGCCCACTCAATCACCATAGCTACACTAAATGGGAAAAACACACAATAGAAGCCCTACATGCAGAATTTTGCCGAAGCATTCTTCGCACCCAAAGGAAAACACCAACAAATGCATGTAGAGCCGAACTAGGCAGATACCCACTGATAATAAACATCCAAAAACGAGCACTAAACTTTCTAAATCACCTCAAATCTAGTTCCCCAGACACCCTTCATTTTAAAGCCATCCAGACCCAAGAGCTGAACCCAGAAACGAGTCCCCTGAGTCAGATGTTACTGAAACTAAGTTCTCCTACCCAGCCAGACCCTGACCAGTCCCAGACCAACACTGCTCCCCAAACACCAATCCGAGTGAACCAAATCATTAAACAATGCAAAGAAACCTACCTGGAACATTGGAACAAAATAACCAAAAGCCAAAGCAGATTAGAATGCTACCGGGCCCTAAAAAGAGAATATAAACTGGCAGACTATCTCTCGACCATCAGAGACACAAAACAGAGACAGACCCTCACCAGATACAGACTAAGCGACCACCAACTGGCAATTGAAAAAGGAAGATACAAGAAATCCTGGCAACCTAAAGAAAATAGAATATGTGATCACTGTCTGGCCGGCGAGGTTGAGACAGAGGTGCACTTCCTCCTAAAATGCGAAAAATTCAACAAGACAAGAAACATATATTTTGACAAGCTCAGCCTTACAACCCCAGATTTCAAAGAATTGGATGACCTGTCAAAATTAAGAATAGTCCTGGGGGAGGGAGACAGACCATATCTTGGTGCCCAATATGTAACAACATGTCACAACCTGAGGAACAGTGAGTGACTATCGAGCACACCCATAGCATATATACTCTAAAAATGTTTAAATTAATACCGAATGTACCCAACGACTGTTTTAAATTAATACTGAATGCACCCAACGAGGGTCAACGACTGTTAAAATTAATACTCTGTACCCAACGAGGGTCAAAAACGTTTGACACCTACAGATTGTTGGAAACCTGTACTTTTTGTTATGTAAGCTTTGGCAACATGGTTCCCTGTAAACTTTCATGCCAATAAAGCATTTGAATTTGAATTTGAATTTGACAGAGAGAGAGAGAGACAGAGAGAGAGAGACAGAGAGAGAGACACAGAGAGAGAGAGGTAGAGAGAGAGAGAGAGAGAGGCAGACAGAGAGAGAGAGAGAGACAGAGAGACAGAGAGAGACAGAGAGACAGAGAGAGAGAGACAGAGAGAGAGTGAGAGAGACAGAGACAGAGAGAGAGACAGAGAGAGAGAGAGAGCGAGAGAGAGAGACAGAGAGAGAGACAGAGAGAGAGAGAGACAGAGTGAAAGAGACAGAGAGAGAGACAGAGTGAGAGAGACAGAGACAGAGAGACAGAGAGAGAGAGACAGAGAGAGACAGAGAGAGAGACAGAGAGAGAGACAGAGAGAGAGAGACAGAGAGAGAGAGAGAGACAGAGAGAGAGACAGAGAGAGAGAGTGACAGAGAGACAGAGAGAGAGACAGAGAGACAGAGAGAGAGAGAGACAGAGAGACAGAGAGAGAGAGACAGAGAGAGAGAGACAGAGAGAGAGACAGAGAGAGACAGAGAGAGAGAGAGAGCAAGCGAGGTTCTCCACTTTGGTCGGGGGAACAGAAAAGCAAAATATTATTGAAATGGAGAAAGGTTGCAAAAAGTGATCTGGGGGTCCTCGTACATGAAACACAGAGTTAGCAGCAGGTACAGCAAGTAATTAGGAAGGCTAATGGAATGTTGGCCTTTATTGCAAGGGGGATGGAGTATACAAGTAGGGAAGTCTTGCTACAACTGTACAGGGCGTTAGCGAGACTACACAAGGGTATTTGAGGTAGAAGAACAGAACATAAGAAATAGGAGCAGGAGTCGGCCATTCGGCCCCTCGAGCCTGCTCCGCCATTCAATAAGATCAAGGCTGATCTTCTACCTCAACCTTACTTTCCCACCCGGTCTCCATATCCCTCGATTCCCCTAGAGTCCAAAAATCTATCGATCTCTGTCTTGAATATACTCAACGACTGAGTCTCCACAGCCCTCTGGGGCAGAGAATTCCAAAGATTCACCGCCCTCTGAGTGAAGAAATCCCTCCTCATCTCGGCCCTCAATGGCCGACCCCTTATCCTGAGACTGTGACCCCTGGTTCTAGACTCTCCAGCCAGGGGGAAACAACCTCTCAGCATCGACCCTGTCAATCCCTCTCAGAATCTTGTATGTTTCGATGAGATCACCTCTCATTCTTCTAAACTCCAGAGAGTATCGGCCCATTCTACACAATCTCTCATCATAGGACAACCCTCTCATCCCAGGGATCAACCTAGAAGATCAGCCATGATCTATTTGAACGGCGGAGCAGGCTCAAAGGGCCTAATGGCCGACTCCTGCTCCTAATTCTTATGATGGCCAGTGCCCGGGTTTTTTTTTAACCTCCCCTCTCCCCTCTCCCCCATCTTCTGTTCTTTATTAACGTTTTTCTCCGATGCAGGGTGAAGAGCCTCATGGTGGGAAATTCTGGCATTGCCGAGGTCAACATCTTCGTGGAGAATCTTGGTGAAGATTCGTACAAAACGGTGGTGACTTTGTACCACCCGCCTGGCTTCATGTTCAGGAAGCTCAGCAACAATCAGGTAAAGGTGGTCCTTCTGCCAGCGCATTTCACACTTCAGCCTGCATCCATTAAATAAACAGCTAGAGCCGTCTTTTGTGATTCAATATGATAGAATTCTTCATTAAGATGGAGAGTGAAGTAGTTGACTCAGAGACTAGGGTCCTGAATTTAAATAAAGGGAACTACGATTGTATGAGGCGCGAGTTGGGTAGGATTGATTGGGGAATGTCACTTAAAGGGTTGACGGTGGATGGGCAATGGCAAACATTCAAAGACCGCATGGATGAACTACAGAATTTGTTCATCCCTGTTTGGCATAAAAATAAAACAAAAAAGGTGATTGAACTGTGGCTGACAAGGGAAATTAGGGATAGCATAAGATCTAAGGAGAGAACACATAAATTGGCCAGAAAAAGCAGTAAACCTGAGGATTGGGAGCAGCTTAGGATTCAACAAAGGAGGACAAAGGGATTAATTAAGAAAGGGAAAATAGAATATGAGAGTAAGCTTTCAGGGAACATAAAAACTGACTGTAAAAGCTTCCATAGATATGTGAAGAGAAAAAGATTGGTGAAGTCAAGTGTAGGTTCCTTGCAGTCAGAATCAGGGGAATTTATAATGGGGAACAAAGAAATGGCAGACCAATTAAATACATACTTTGGTTCTGTCTTCACAAAGGAGGACACAAATAACCTCCCAGAGATGCCGGGGAACATAGGGTCTGATGAGAGGGAGGAACTGAATGAAATCAGTATTTGTCAGGAAATGGTGTTAGGGAAATTGACGGGATTGAAGGCCGATAAATCCCCAGGACCTGATAATCTACATCCTAGGGTACTTAAGGAAGTGGCCCTAGAAATAGTAGATGCATTGCTGGTCATCTTCCAAAATTCGATAGACTCTGGAACAGTACCCATGGATTGGAGGGTAGCTAATGTTACCCCACTGTTCAAAAAAGGTGGTAGAGAGAAAGCGGGGAATTACAGACCGGTAAGCCTGACATCGGTAGTGGGGAAAATGCTAGAATCCATTATAAAAGATGTAATAGTAGAGCACTTGGAAAACAGTGACAGGATCGGACAAAGTCAACATGGATTTACAAAAGGTAAATCGTGCTTGACTAATCTACTGGAATTTTTTGAGGATGTAACTGGTAGAATAGATAAGGGAGAACCAGTGGATGTGGTGTATTTGGACTTTCAGAAGCCTTTCGATTAGGTCCCGCATAAGAGATTAGCGTGTAAAGTTAAGGCACATGGGATTGGGGGCAAGGTATTGACTTGGATAGAGAACTGGTTGGCAGACAGGAAGCAAAGAGTTGGAATAAACGGCTCTTTTTCCGAGTGGTAGGCAGTGACTAGTGGGGTACCGCAGGGGTCAGTCCTTGGACCCCAGCTATTCACAATATATAGTAATGATCTAGACGAGGGAACTAGATGTAATATCTCCAAGTTTGCAGACGACACAAAGCTGGGTGGGCGTGTGTGCTGTGAGGAGGATACTGAGAAACTCCAGTATGATTTGGACAGGTTGGGCGATTGGGCAGAAGCATGGCAGATGCAGTATAACGTGGATAAATGCGAGGTTATCCACTTTGGCGTCAAAAACAGGAAGGCAGATTATTATCTGAATGGCAATAGATTGGGAGAAGAGGTAGTGCAACGAGACCTGGGTGTCCTTGTGCACCAGTCGCTGAAGGTAAGCATGCAGGTGCAGCAGGCGGTTAAGAAGGCAAATGGTATGTTGGCCTTCGTAACGAGAGGGTTTGAGTACAGGAACAAGGATGTCTTGCTGCAGTTGTACAGGGCCTTGGTGAGACCACATCTTGAGTATTGTGTGCAGTTTTGGTCGCCTTACCTGAGGAAGGACGTTCTTGCCATGGAGGGAGTGCAGCGAAGATTCACCAGGCTGATACCTGGGATGGCAGGAATGACGTATGAGGAGAGATTGGGTCGATTGGGCTTATACTCGCTGGAGTTTAGAAGAATGAGAGGGGATCTCATTGAAACTTATAAAATTCTAACAGGACTGGACAGACTAGATGCAGGAAGGATGTTCCCGATGGCGGGGGAGTCCAGAACCAGGGGTCACAGTCTAAGGATAAGGGGTAAACCATTTAGGACAGAGATAAGGAGGAATTTCTTCACCCAGTGAGTGGTGAACCTGTGGAATTCTCTACCACAGAAGGCAGTTGAGGCCAATTCATTAAATATATTCAAGAAGGAGTTAGATATATTTCTTAAGGCTAAAGGGATCAAGGGATATGGGGAGAAAGCAGGGACAGGGTGCTGAATTTGGATAATCAGCCATGATCTCATTGAATGGCGGAGCAGGCTCGAGCAGCCGAATGGCCCACTCCTGCTCCTATCTTCTATGTTTCTATGTTTCTCTGTTAGAGAATTGAAGCTGGGGTTTATTTTTGCATTCCAGAATGATTATTGAATAATGAGCACTTTTGACAGACGAGAGCAGGACCCGATAGTGCTTTATGTGGTCCAGCCAGATCTGGCTGTGAATGGCCAAACCAGTTGTCCGCCATATCCGTTGAAGACTGCGTCCCTTGGATTTAAGGGAGCGAAGATGAGGGCCGTACCAGGGGGAATGATCAGGGTGAGAGAGTGTAATGGTTTTAGTAGGGACGAAGGCATCAAAAGCGGTGGTGGGGTTGTGTGGTTGAGCAGATCGGTAGCTGCAGAAATGTCATGGTGAATGGAGGGCCAGAGGCTGGACAGCTGGGATTTCATAAGGGCAGTTGTATGAGAGTTGGGAGAGAGTTTTTTTCCAGGGACGGACACAGAAGGAAGCATGGTTGGAGGGGGGGAGGGGGGATGTGGGTGGAGAGCGATACAAATCAAATCAACTTTTATTGTCATTGTTAGTGCACAAGTGCAGTACAACGAAATGTAGGCTTGCGGCTCCCGAGAGTGTACATTTGGATTAAGACATTTAAACATTCAACATACATTTGTCTTGTAGTATATTAACATAACATAACCATAATAAAGTGCATTGGCAGATGTGCAGGCTTTAGAGTTTGTTTGTGGAGTTCAGTAGGATGACAGCCCTGGGAAAGAAGCTGTTCCTAAATCTGGTCGTACGGGTGCGAATGCATCTGTAGCGTCTCCCAGATGGCAGGGGGGCGAACAGACTGTGGCTGGGGTGGGTAGGGTCTTTGATGATGGTCCGTGACCTCCGTAGACAGCGTTTCTGGTATATGTGCTCCATGGTCGGTAGCCGGGTGCCGGTAATGCGTTGGGCAGTTTTGACTACCCGCTGCAGGGCTTTCCGGTCATAGTAGCTACAGCTGCCATACCATACTGTGATACAGTTTGTCAGGATGCTCTCTATTGTGCAGCGGTAAAAGTTAGAGAGGATCAGGGGTGACAGGTTACATCCCTTCAGCCTCCTTAGGAAATATAGGCGCTGCTGGGCCTTCTTCACCAGAGAGGAGGTATTGAGGGACCAGGAGAGGTCTTCTGTGATGTGGACTCCGAGGAACTTAAAGCTGTCCACTCTTTCCACCACAGCCCCATTGATGTGGATGGGGGTGTGACTTCCGCCTTTGGACTTCCTGAAGTCCACAATGATTTCTTTGGTTTTCTTGTTGTTAAGGGCCAGGAAGTGGTCAGAGAGGGCCTTATCTGCGGAATGACACAATGGAGTGGCGAGGCCACGAGAGATGGCAAGGTCGAGGGGGTGGCCATGCATATGGGTTGGGGCGAGTTGACATGGAGGGAGAGATTAAAGGAGGATAGGAGGCTGGTGAACTCAGAGGAGAGAGAGAGAGAGCACAATAAGTTGAGATGGTGGTTGAAATCACCGAGGATGAGAAGGCGCTCGGTGCAGAGGCCGAGGGAGGAGAGCGGTGAAGATATCGCAGTAATAAAAATGTTATGGTATTTGGGCGATAGAGAACGAGAATTTTCAGTAAGAGGCTAGCAGCACAGGAGGAGGCCATTCGGCCCGTCGTGCCTGTGTCAGCTGTTTGACAGGGCAGTCGTCTTTAGTCCCACATCCCCACATTTTCTCCGTAACCCTGTAGGTCTCTCATCCTCGAGAACCCATCTAACTCCAGCACCTTTTGAGATCGAGCGTTCCCGACCCCCACAACTCGCCGAGTGAAAACGTTTCCCCTCCTCTCCCCTCGTGATCTTTTACCAATGAATTTTGAATCGACGACCTCTGGTTATAAACATAGAAACATCGAAGATAGGAGCAGGAGTAGGCCATTCGGCCCCTCGAGCCTGCTCCACCATTCAATGAGATCATGGCTGATCATCCAAATTCAGTACCCGGTCCCTGCCTTCTCCCCATACCCCTTGATCCCTTTAGCCTTAAGAAATATATCTAACTCCTTCTTGAATATATTTAATGAATTGGCCTCAACTGCCTTCTGTGGTAGAGAATTCCACAGGTTCACCACTCTCTGGGTGAAGAAATTCCTCCTCATCTCAGTCCTAAATGGCTTACCCCTTATCCTTAGACTGTGACCCCTGGTTCTGGACTCCCCCGCCATCGGGAACATCCATCCTGCATCTAGTCTGTCCAGTCCTGTCAGAATTTTATAAGTTTCAATGAGATCCCCTCTCATTCTTCTAAACTCCAGCGAGTATAAGCCCAATCGACCCAATCTCTCCTCTTACGTCATTCCTGCCATCCCAGGTGTCAGTCTGGTGAATCTTCGCTGCGCTCCCTCCATGGCAAGAACATCCTTCCTCAGATAAGGCGACCAAAACAGCACACAATACTCAAGATGTGGTCTCACCAAGGCCCCGTACACAAGGACACCCAGGTCTCGTTGACCCATTGGCCAGAGGGAATAATCTTTCACAATCTACTCTGTCCAAACCTCGCGTCGTCTTGAAGACCTCGATTCGGTCACCTCTCCACCTTCTCTGTTCCCGGGGAGAACAGTCCCAACGTTTCCAACCTCTCCTCATCTCTGAAGTTCCCCTCATTCCCTGGTCACATCCCGGTAAACCTTCTCTGTACCCTTTCTAAGTCCCTTACATCTTTCCTGAAGTGTGGTGCCCAGAATTGTCCACAACACTCTAGCTGAGGCTTAACCAGCGATTTATAAAGTTCCAGACTAGAGATTTGGAAGGCAAAGGAAATGATCTTTCATTTATAACACTGAACAGTACAGCACAGAAGGAGGCCATTCGGCCCATCGAGTCTGTGCCGGCTCTTTAGAAGAGCGATACAGTCAGTCCCACTCCCCCGCTCTTTCCCCATATCCCTGCAATTTGTTCTCCTTCAGGTATTTATCCAATTCCCTTTGGAAGGCTCCTATTGAATCTGTCTCCACCGCCCTATCGGGCAGCGCATTCCAAATCCTAACCACTCGCTGCGTAAACAAGTTTTTCCTCATGCCCCTCTGGTTCTTCTGCCAATCGCCTTAAACCTGTGTCCTCTGTTTCTCGACCCTTCCGCCAATGGGAACAGTTTCTCTCCATCTACTCTGTCCAGACCCCTCATGATTTTGAACGCCTCTATCAAATCTCCTCTTAACCTTCTCTGCTCTAAGGAGAACAACCCCAGCTTCTCCAGTCTCTCCACATCACTGAAGTCCCTCATCCCTGGTCCCGTTCTGGTCAATCTCCCCTTAACCTTCTCTGCTCTAAGGAGAACAACCCCAGCTTCTCCAGTCTCTCCACATCACTAAAGTCCCTCATCCCCTGGTACCATTCTGGTCAATCTCCCCTTAACCTTCTCTGCTCCAAGGAGAACAACCCCAGCTTCTCCAGTCTCTCCACATCACTGAAGTCCCTCATCCCTGGTACCATTCTGGTCAATCTCCCCTTAACCTTCTCTGCTCTAAGGAGAACAACCCCAGCTTCTCCAGTCTCTCCACATCACTGAAGTCCCTCATCCCTGGTACAATTCTGGTCAATCTCTCCCTTAACCTTCTCTGCTCTGAGGAGAACAACCCCAGCTTCTCCAGTCTCTCCACATCACTGAAGTCCCTCATCCCTGGTACCATTCTGGTCAATCTCCCCTTAACCTTCTCTGCTCTAAGGAGAACAACCCCAGCTTTTCCAGTCTCTCCACATCACTGAAGCCCCTCATCCCTGGTACCATTCTGGTCAATCTCTCCCTTAACCTTCTCTGCTCCAAGGAGAACAACCCCAGCTTCTCCAGTCTCTCCACATCACTGAAGTCCCTCATCCCTGGTACCATTCTGGTCAATCTCCCCTTAACCTTCTCTGCTCTAAGGAGAACAACCCCAGCTTCTCCAGTCTCTTCACATCACTGAAGTCCCTCATCCCCTGATACCATTCTGGTCAATCTCTCCCTTAACCGTCTCTGCTCTAAGGAGAACAACCCCAGCTTCTCCAGTCTCTCCACATCACTGAAGTCCCTCACCCCCTGGTACCATTCTGGTCAATCTCCCCTTAACCTTCTCTGCTCTAAGGAGAACAACCCCAGCTTCTCCGGTCTCTCCACATCACTGAAGTCCCTCATCCCTGGTACCATTCTGGTCAATCTCCCCTTAACCTTCTCTGCTCTAAGGAGAACAACCCCAGCTTCTCCAGTCTCTCCACATCACTGAAGTCCCTCATCCCTGGTACCATTCTGGTCAATCTCCCCTTAACCTTCTCTGCTCTAAGGAGAACAACCCCAGCTTCTCCAGTCTCTCCACCTCACTGAAGTCCCTCATCCCTGGAACCATTCTGCTCAATCTCTCCCTTAACCTTCTCTGCTCTAAGGAGAACAACCCCAGCTTCTCCAGTCTCTCCACATCACTGAAGTCCCTCATCCCTGGTACCATTCTGGTCAATCTCCCCTTAACCATCTCTGCCCCAAGGAGAACAATCCCAGCTTCTCCAGTCTCTCCACATCACTGAAGTCCCTCATCCCTGGTACCATTCTGGTCAATCTCCCCTTAACCATCTCTGCCCCAAGGAGAACAATCCCAGCTTCTCCAGTCTCTCCACATCACTGAAGTCCCTCATCCCCTGGTATCATTCTGGTCAATCTCCTGTGCACCCTCGCCAAGGCCTTGACATCCTTCCTAAAGTGCGGTGCCCAGAATTGGACACAAACGCCAGCTGGGGCCTAACCAGTGTTTTATAAAGGTTCATCATAACTTCCTTGTTTTTGTACTCCATACCTCTATTTATGAAACCCAGGATCCCTATTTTTATTAACTATAGCGCCTTATAACTATATATAGTACCTTACACCCCCTCAGGATGTCCCAAAGCCCCTTTCACCACCTCAGGAGATCCCAAAGCCCCTTTCACCACCTCAGGGCATCCCAAAGCCCCTTTCACCATCTCCGGACGTCCCAAAGCCCCTTTTACCACCTCAGGATGTTCCAAAGCCCCTTTCACCATCTCAGGATGTCCCAAAGCCCCTTTCACCACCTCAGGACGACCCAAAGACCCTTTCACCATCTCAGGACGTCCCAAAGCCCCTTTCACCACCTCAGGGCATCCCAAAGCCCCTTTCACCATCTCAGGATGTCCCACAGCCCCTTTCACCATCTCAGGAGATCCCAAAGACCCTTTCACCATCTCAGGATGTCCCAAAGCCCCTTTCACCACCTCAGGATGTCCCACAGCCCCTTTCACCATCTCAGGATGTCCCAAAGCCCCTTTCACCAGCTCAGGATGTCCTAAAGCCCCTTTCACCACCTCAGGACGTCCCAAAGCCCCTTTCACCACCTCAGGAGATCCCAAAGCCCCTTTCACCACCTCAGGATGTCCCAAAGCCCCTTTCACCATCTCAGGACGTCCCAAAGCCCCTTTCACCACCTCAGGACGTCCCAAAGCCCCTTTCACCACCTCAGGACATCCCAAAGACCCTTTCCCCATCTCAGGTGATCCCAAAGCCCCTTTCACCATCTCAGGATGTCCCAAAGCCCCTTTCACCCCCTCAGGACATCCCAAAGCCCCTTTCACCACCTCAGGATGTCCCAAAGCCCCTTTCACCCCCTCAGGACATCCCAAAGCCCCTTTCACCACCTCAGGATGTCCCAAAGCCCCTTTCACCATCTCAGGACGTCCCAAAGCCCCTTTCACCATCTCAGGATGTCCCAAAGACCCTTTCACCACCTCAGGATGTCCCAAAGCCCCTTTCACCACCTCAGGACCTCCCAAAGCCCCTTTCACCATCTCAGGAGATCCCAAAACCCTTTTCACCATCTCCGGACGTCCCAAAGCCCCTTTCACCACCTCAGGATGTCCCAAAGCCCCTTTCACCACCTCAGGATGTCCCAAAGCCCCTTTCACCATCTCAGGACGTCCCAAAGCCCCTTTCACCACCTCAGGATGTCCCAAAGACCCTTTCACCATCTCAGGAGATCCCAAAGCCCCTTTCACCACCTCAGGATGTCCCACAGCCCCTTTCACCATCTCAGGATGTCCCAAAGCCTCTTTCACCACCTCAGGATGTCCCAAAGCCCCTTTCACCCCCTCAGGACATCTCAAAGACCCTTTCACCATCTCAGGATGTCCCAAAGCACCTTTCACCACCTCAGGACGACCCAAAGACCCTTTCACCACCTCAGGATGTCCCAAAGCCCCTTTCACCACCTCAGGATGTCCCAAAGCCCCTTTCACCACCTCAGGACGTCCCAAAGCCCCTTTCACCATCTCAGGACGACCCAAAGACCCTTTCACCACCTCAGGATGTCCCAAAGCCCCTTTCACCATCTCAGGATGTCCCAAAGCCCCTTTCACCACCTCAGGACGTCCCAAAGCCCCTTTCACCATCTCAGGATGTCCCATAGCCCCTTTCACCACCTCAGGGTGTCCCAAAGCCCCTTTCACCACCTCAGGATGTCCCAAAGCACTTCACAGCCAATGAAGTACTTTTTGAAGTGTAGTCACTGTTGTAATGTAGGAAACGCGGCAGCCAATTTGCGCACAGCAAGCTCCCACAAACAGCAATGAGATAAAGGACTAGACAATCTGTTTTTGTAGTGATGTTGGTTGAGGGATAAATATTGGCCCCAGGACACCGGGGGAGATCTGCCCTTAATACTTCTTCCAATAGTGGTCATTGGATCTTACCTGAGAGGTTTAGCGTCTCATCTGAGAGACAGGAGCTGTACAAAACGCTCGTTAGGCCACAGCTGCAACACTGTGTGCAGTTCTGGTCGCCACACTATAGGAAGGATTTGATTGCATTGGAGAGGGTGCAGAGGAGATTCACCAGGATGTTACCTGGGCTGGAGCGCTTCAGCTATGAAGAGAGACTGGACAGGCTGGGGTTGTTTTCCTTAGAGCAGAGAAGGCTGAGGGGGGACCTGATTGAGGTGTACAAAATTATGAGGGGCATAGATAGGGTAGATAGAAAGGAACTTTTCCCCTTAGTAGAGGGGTCAATAACCAGGGGGCATAGTTTCAAGGTAAGGGGCAGGAGGTTTAGAGGGAATTTGAGGAAAAACTTTTTCACCCAGAGGGTGGTTGTAATCTGGAACTCACTGCCTGAAAGGGTGGTAGAGGCAGGAACCCTCACAACATTCAAGAAGCATTTAGATGAGCACTTGAAACGCCATAGCAAACAAGGCTAGGGACCAAGTGCTGGAAAATGGGATTAGAATAGACAGGGCTTGATGGCCGGCGCGGACACGATGGGCCGAAGGGCCTCTTTCTGTGCTGTGTAACTTAATGGCCTAGAAATCCGGTCGAGGCCCAAACGGGGCGCCAAGCTCGCCTGGGCGCCGGAATTACCGCTGCGATCGGAGCAGTTGCGACCGCCGGAAATTCAGCTTGAGCGCCCCAAGAGGGAGACGGGGCGAGGCTCGAGGCGCTCCGCGTCCCTCTTAGGGCGCTGAAACTGAATATCGCAGCGCAACGTGCCGCAGCGCCACACGCTGCGGCACGGCGCGCTGCGGTACTGCAGGCCTTCCTCCCACTGTTAAGGGGGAGGTGCCTGCAACAGCGCGATCTCAGAAAACAGCCGGCACTGCCGCTGGGTGCGATCAGGAGGCCGGGGACGGAGCTGCTGGCAGGCGCCCGCCGAAAGAAACGGCCGCCCGGCACCTCCGCCTTAATTTGCGCCACTCCCGCCACAGGTAGGCCCCGTGAACCGGGCGCGATTTCCGGCCAGATTAGCGGAGGCGGACGCAAACATATATGGCGATCAGGGCGGTAGCGGGGTGCTGCACACACCGATGACATCATCGGTGGCGGCGCGGCGCTCCAGGCTAACGCCGCCATTAGCGCCCCCGATAAATAACGCGGGAGGCACGGCCAGTGGCGCTACAGCCACTGAGTGCCCTCTTTAGGCGCTAACTGGTGGTGCAGCCCACCGAATTTCCAGGCCAATGACTCTATGACACTATGGGCGAAAAATTCAGTTGGTTTGCGCCTCCCGTTAGCGACTAGCGCCCGGGTGCGGCTATGTTTGCGCCGCTCGCGAAATTAACGAGACATTTTGTGGCGGCGCTAAACACTACCGCCACGATCTCCTGCGCCCGTAGATCGTGACGTCAGTCGAGCGTGCAACGCCCCGGTAGCGCCCCGGACCACTTATTGAGTGGCGCCCCCTGCCTTACGCCTGCCCGACTGCAAGAAGTGCTCCCGGGGAGCATTTTGCAGTCGGGAAGGGACTGGGGGGAGCGCTATTTAAAGGCGGCCGCTTCCTGCCTTTCTTTGTCGGCGACATGTTTGCACCACGCATTCTGAGAGAGAGAGAGAGACTTCTGGAGAGATTCAACGCTGTGTGAAGGAGTTTTGGGTACTGAGCAGCACTTTGCAGGTTCATTTTGATTTGCCCTTCCTGGTATCGATTTAGAAGAGACTGTGGGGACTGCACTCTGAGCTCTTCCCCTGGACCTCTCCATTGTTCTTTCCAGCAGATTTGATGTACAGGTCTCTCCAGGCCGAGATTCAAGGCTGCAATGAGTAGGGTGTGGATGGAAAGCGAGATCGACCCTCCCCTTTAAGAACTGGCCGGCGACAGTATGTCTGTGTTCCATTGCTGACTGACATCACATGAGCTTCGCCAGCGCTCTGAGGTAGCGCCTCGCTCCTCGGCGTTAGCGCCTTAAGAGAGCTGTGTAGTGCCTGATTTAGCGCTCCAATCACCTCCAGGGGCGATAGAAGCCAAGTTTGCAGTCGGAGGTGATAATTAGCGCCAGGCGTTGAACTCTGTGCACGGCCGATAATCGCGCCCCAAACGGGGCGATACCGAATTTTTCCCTCTATGACTCCCTCTATGACAAGGACCAGTGCTGATTAATCTTGTAACCTCATCTCTCTCCAGACTACGCAGGTACACTGTGCCGCCAAACTCAACTCAACTGGGAACCAATCTGGGATCTTCTCCTGTAATATCAGTCACCCCATCTTCAGGAGTGGCGGAATGGTAGGCTTCAATCTTTGTAATCATAGAAACATAGAAGATAGGAGCAGGAGTAGGCCATTCGGCCCCTCGAGCCTGCTCCGCCATCCAATGCGATCATGGCTGATCATCCAAATTCAGTACCCTGTCCCTGCTTTCTCCCCATATCCCTTGATCCCTTTAGCCTTAAGAAATATATCCAACTCCTTCTTGAATATATTTAATGAATTGGCCTCTACTGCCTTCTGTGGTAGAGAATTCCACAGGTTCACCACTCTCTGGGTGAAGAAATTCCTCCTCATCTCAGTCCTAAATGACTTACCCCTATCCTTAGACTGTGACCCCTGGTTCTGGATTCCCCGACCATCGGGAACATCCTTCCTGCATCTCGTCTGTCCAGTCCTGTTAGAATTTTATAAGTTCCAATGAGATCCCCTCTCATTCTTCTAAACTCCAGCGAGTACAAGCCCAATCGACCCAATCTCTCCTCATACGTCATTCCTGCCATCCCAGGTATCAGCCTGGTGAATCTTCGCTGAACTCCTTCCATGGCAAGAACGTCCTTCCTCCGATAAGGCGACCAAAACTGCACACAATACTCAAGGTGTGGTCTCACCAAGGCCCTGTACAACTGCAGCAAGACTTCCTTGTTCCTGTACTCAAATCATCTGCCGAACCCCTCTGGCCCGACATAGGAACAGGAGGAGGCCCATTCTGCCCCTCGAGCCTGTTCCCCGGCCATTCGATCAGGTCGAGGCTGATCGGTACAATCCCAGTCAAGGTTCCGGGGATGAAGAGATTGTCTGAAGGGGAGAGATTGAATAGAATGGGCCGATATTCTCCGGAGTTTAGAAGAATGAGAGGCGAACTCATTGCAAAGTATAAAATTCTTTGAGGGATTGACAGGGTCGATGCCGACTGGCTGTTTCCCCTGGCTGGGGAGTCTAGAACCAGGGGGCATAGGCTTAGGATAAGGGTCGGCCATTTAGGACTGAGAGGCGGAGGAATTTCTTCACTCAGAGGGTGGTGAATCTTTGGAATTCTCTACCCCAGAGGGCTGTGGAGGCTCAGTCGTTGAGTATATTCAAGACAGAGATCGAAAGATTTTTGGACTCTAGGGGATCGGGCAGGAAGGTAGAGCTGAGGTCGAAGATCAGCCATGATCTTATTGAATGGTGGAACAGGCTTGAAGGGCCGAATGGCCTACTCCTGCTCCTATTTACCTTAATCATTCACCCCATCCACCACCGGCACACCGTGGCTGCAGCGTGTACCATCTACAAGATGCACTGCAGCAACTCGCCAAGGCTTCTTCGGCAGCACCTCCCAAACCCGCGACCTCTTCCACCTAGAAGGACAAGGGCAGCAGGCGCACGGGAACACCACCACCTCCAAGTTCCCCTCCAAGTCACACACCATCCTGACTTAGAAGTATATCGCTGTTCCTTCATCGTCGCTGGGTCAAAATCCTGGAACTCCCTCCCTAACAGCACTGTGGGAGCACCTTCACCACACGGACTGCAGCGGTTCAAGAAGGCGGCTCACCACCACCTTCTCAAGCTCCACCTCCGCACGCCATCCTGACTTGGAATGGTATTGGCCTTGGAGAAGGTGCAGAAGAGATTGAACAGAATGGTACCAGGGATGAGGGGCTTCAGTGATGTGGAGAGACTGGAGAAGCTGGGGTTGTTCTCCTTGGAGCAGAGAAAGTTAAGGGGAGATTGACCAGAATGGTACCAGGGATGAGGGGCTTCAGTGATGTGGAGAGACTGGAGAAGCTGGGGTTGTTCTCCTTAGAGCAGAGAAGGTTAAGGGAGAGATTGACCAGAATGGTACCAGGGATGAGGGGCTTCAGTGATGTGGAGAGACTGGAGAAGCTGGGGTTGTTCTCCTTGGAGCAGAGAAGGTTAAGGGACAGATTGACCAGAATGGTACCAGGGATGAGGGGCTTCAGTGATGTGGAGAGACTGGAGAAGCTGGGGTTGTTCTCCTTGGAGCAGAGAAGGTTAAGGGAGAGATTGACCAGAATGGTACCAGGGATGAGGGACTTCAGTGATGTGGAGAGACTGGAGAAGCTGGGGTTGTTCTCCTTAGAGCAGAGAAGGTTAAGGGGAGATTGACCAGAATGATACCAGGGATGAGGGACTTCAGTGATGTGGAGAGACTGGAGAAGCTGGGGTTGTTCTCCTTAGAGCAGAGAAGGTTAAGGGGAGATTGACCAGAATGATACCAGGGATGAGGGACTTCAGTGATGTGGAGAGACTGGAGAAGCTGGGGTTGTTCTCCTTGGAGCAGAGAAGGTTAAGGGAGAGATTGACCAGAATGGTACCAGGGATGAGGGACTTCAGTGATGTGGAGAGACTGGAGAAGCTGGGGTTGTTCTCCTTAGAGCAGAGAAGGTTAAGGGAGAGATTGACCAGAATGGTACCAGGGATGAGGGGCTTCAGTGATGTGGAGAGACTGGAGAAGCTGGGATTGTTCTCCTTAGAGCAGAAAAGGTTAAGGGACAGATTGACCAGAATGGTACCAGGGATGAGGGGCTTCAGTGATGTGGAGAGACTGGAGAAGCTGGGTTTGTTCTCCTTGGAGCAGAGAAGGTTAAGGGAGAGATTGACCAGAATGGTACCAGGGATGAGGGACTTCAGTGATGTGGAGAGACTGGAGAAGCTGGGGTTGTTCTCCTTAGAGCAGAGAAGGTTAAGGGGAGATTGACCAGAATGATACCAGGGATGAGGGACTTCAGTGATGTGGAGAGACTGGAGAAGCTGGGGTTGTTCTCCTTAGAGCAGAGAAGGTTAAGGGGAGATTGACCAGAATGATACCAGGGATGAGGGACTTCAGTGATGTGGAGAGACTGGAGAAGCTGGGATTGTTCTCCTTAGAGCAGAAAAGGTTAAGGGACAGATTGACCAGAATGGTACCAGGGATGAGGGGCTTCAGTGATGTGGAGAGACTGGAGAAGCTGGGTTTGTTCTCCTTGGAGCAGAGAAGGTTAAGGGAGAGATTGACCAGAATGGTACCAGGGATGAGGGACTTCAGTGATGTGGAGAGACTGGAGAAGCTGGGGTTGTTCTCCTTAGAGCAGAGAAGGTTAAGGGGAGATTGACCAGAATGATACCAGGGATGAGGGACTTCAGTGATGTGGAGAGACTGGAGAAGCTGGGGTTGTTCTCCTTAGAGCAGAGAAGGTTAAGGGGAGATTGACCAGAATGATACCAGGGATGAGGGACTTCAGTGATGTGGAGAGACTGGAGAAGCTGGGGTTGTTCTCCTTGGAGCAGAGAAGGTTAAGGGAGAGATTGACCAGAATGGTACCAGGGATGAGGGGCTTCAGTGATGTGGAGAGACTGGAGAAGCTGGGGTTGTTCTCCTTGGAGCAGAGAAGGTTAAGGGACAGATTGACCAGAATGGTACCAGGGATGAGGGGCTTCAGTGATGTGGAGAGACTGGAGAAGCTGGGGTTGTTCTCCTTGGAGCAGAGAAGGTTAAGGGAGAGATTGACCAGAATGGTACCAGGGATGAGGGACTTCAGTGATGTGGAGAGACTGGAGAAGCTGGGGTTGTTCTCCTTAGAGCAGAGAAGGTTAAGGGGAGATTGACCAGAATGATACCAGGGATGAGGGACTTCAGTGATGTGGAGAGACTGGAGAAGCTGGGGTTGTTCTCCTTAGAGCAGAGAAGGTTAAGGGGAGATTGACCAGAATGATACCAGGGATGAGGGACTTCAGTGATGTGGAGAGACTGGAGAAGCTGGGGTTGTTCTCCTTGGAGCAGAGAAGGTTAAGGGAGAGATTGACCAGAATGGTACCAGGGATGAGGGACTTCAGTGATGTGGAGAGACTGGAGAAGCTGGGGTTGTTCTCCTTAGAGCAGAGAAGGTTAAGGGAGAGATTGACCAGAATGGTACCAGGGATGAGGGGCTTCAGTGATGTGGAGAGACTGGAGAAGCTGGGATTGTTCTCCTTAGAGCAGAAAAGGTTAAGGGACAGATTGACCAGAATGGTACCAGGGATGAGGGGCTTCAGTGATGTGGAGAGACTGGAGAAGCTGGGTTTGTTCTCCTTGGAGCAGAGAAGGTTAAGGGAGAGATTGACCAGAATGGTACCAGGGATGAGGGACTTCAGTGATGTGGAGAGACTGGAGAAGCTGGGGTTGTTCTCCTTAGAGCAGAGAAGGTTAAGGGGAGATTGACCAGAATGATACCAGGGATGAGGGACTTCAGTGATGTGGAGAGACTGGAGAAGCTGGGGTTGTTCTCCTTAGAGCAGAGAAGGTTAAGGGGAGATTGACCAGAATGATACCAGGGATGAGGGACTTCAGTGATGTGGAGAGACTGGAGAAGCTGGGGTTGTTCTCCTTGGAGCAGAGAAGGTTAAGGGAGAGATTGACCAGAATGGTACCAGGGATGAGGGACTTCAGTGATGTGGAGAGACTGGAGAAGCTGGGATTGTTCTCCTTAGAGCAGAGAAGGTTAAGGGAAAGATTGACCAGAATGGCACCAGGGATGAGGGACTTCAGTTACCTTAAACATTCACTCCCTCCACCACCGGCGTACCGTGGCTGCAGTGTGTACCATCTACAAGATGCACTGCAGCAACCCGCCAAGGCTTCTTCGGCAGCACCTCCCAAACCCGTCACCTCTTCCACCTAGAAGGACAAGGGCAGCAGGCGCACAGGAACACCACCACCTCCAAGTTCCACCTCCAAGTCACACACCATCCTGACTTGGACATATATCGGCCGTTCCTTCATCGTCGCTGGGCCAAAATCCTGGAACTCCCTCCCTAACAGCGCTGTGGGAGCACCTTCACCACACAGGACTGCAGCGGTTCAAGAAGGCGGCTCACCACCACCTTCTCAAGGGCAATTAGGGATGGGCAATAAATGCTGGCCTTGCCATCGACGCTCACCTCCTGCGGATGAATTTTTTAAAAATTCTTATGATTCACCCAACAGACTTTGTGAATTATTTTGATGTTTTAAAGGCAATGTTTGCTGCAACGTTTGAAATCTCCGATGACTCGACCTGGGAGGAGACCGTGCCGCTTAAAGTCGAGGCGAACAGGTAGGCCGCGTGCTCTGCAAGGAAGATGAGCGAGTTCCTGATCTCGGTCCGGTCACGAGGGAAGAGAGGGGATGGGGGTAGGGGAGTGGGGCAGCAGAGTGGGCAGAAGCAATGGGGGAGCGTTAAAGGTTTATTACGATGGTAGAGGGCTGAACATGGACCCCCTCACCTCCCGTCTAGACCAGCAGACGAGACTCAGCGAGAATAAGGAGTCCTGCTGCGGGCGCCAAACAGTCAGCATCTAAACCCATGCTGTACCTGCCCTGGGAGTGTTTGATGGGGCAGTGTAGATGGAGCTTTACTCTGTATCTAATCCGTGCTGTACCTGCCCTGGGAGTGTTTGATGAGACAGTGTAGAGGGAGATTTACTCTGTATCTAACCCGTGCTGTACCTGCCCTGGGAGTGTTTGATGGGACAGTGTAGAGGGAGCTTTACTCTGTATCTAACCCATGCTGCACCTGCCCTGGGAGTGTTAGATGGAGCAGTGTAGAGGGAGCTTTACTCTGTATCTAACCCGTGCTGTACCTGTCCTGGGAGTGTTTGATGGGACAGTGTAGAGGGAGTTTTACTCTGTATCTAACCTGTGCTGTACCTGCCCTGGGAGTGTTTGATGGGACAGTGTAGAGGGAGCTTTACTCTGTATCTAACCCGTGCTGCGCCTGCCCTGCGAGTGTTTGATGGGGCAGTGTAGAGGGAGCTTTACTCTATATCTAACCCGTGCTGTACCTGACCTGGGAGTGTTTGGTGGGACAGTGTAGAGGGAGCTTTACTCTTTATCTAACCCGTGCTGTACCTGCCCTGGCAGTATTTGATGGGAAAGTGTAGAGGGAGCTTTACTCTGTATCTAACCTGTGCTGTACCTGCCCTGTGAGTGTTTAATGGGACAGTGTAGAGGGAGCTTTACTCTGTATCTAACTCCATGCTGTACCTGCCCTGGGAGTGTTTGATGGGGACAGTGTAGAGGGAGCTTTACGCTGTATCTAACTCAATGCTGTACCTGCCCTGGGAGTGTTTGATGGGACAGTGTAGAAGGAGCTTTTCTCTGTATCTAACCCTTGCTGTACCTGCCCAGGGAGTGTGTGATGGGACAGTGTAGAGGGAGCTTTACTCTGTTTCTAACCCTGTGCTGTACCTGCCCTGGGAGTGTTTGATAGGACAGTGTAGAGGGAGCTTTACTCTGTATCTAACCCCGTGCTGTACCTGCCCTGGGAGTGTTTGATTTGACAGTGTAGAGGGAGCTTTACTCTGTATCTAACCTGTGCTGTACCTGCCCTGGGAGTGTTTGATGGGACTGTGCAGAGGGAGCTTTACTCTGTATCTAACCCGTGCTGTACCTGCCCTGGAAGTGTTTGATGGGACTGTGTAGAGGGAGCTTTACTCTGTATCTAACCCCGTGCTGTAACTGCCCTGGGAGTGTTTGATTTGACAGTGTAGAGGGAGCTTTACTCTGTATCTAACCTGTGCTGTACCTGCCCTGGGAGTGTTTGATGGGACTGTGTAGAGGGAGCTTTACTCTGTATCTAACCTGTGCTGTACCTGCCCTGGGAATGTTTGATGGGGACAGTGTAGAGGGAGCTTTACTCTGTATCTAACCCGTGCTGTACCTGCCCTGGGAATGTTTGATGGGGACAGTGTAGAGGGAGCTTTACTCTGTATCTAACCCGTGCTGTACCTGCCCTGGGAATGTTTGATGGGGACAGTGTAGAGGGAGCTTTACTCTGTATCTAACCCTGTGCTGTACCTGCCCTGGGAGTGTTTGATGGGGACAGTGTAGAGGGAACTTTACTCTGTATCTAACCCGTGCTGTACCTGCCCTGGGAGTGTTTGATGGGACAGTGCAGAGGGAGCTTTACTCTGTATCTAACTCCGTGCTGTACCTGCCCTGGGAGTGTTTGATGGGGACAGTGTAGAGGGAGCTTTACTCTGTATCTAACCCGTGCTGTACCTGCCCTGGGAGTGTTTGATGGGACAGTGTAGAGGGAGCTTTACTCTGTATCTAACCCGTGCTGTACCTGCCCTGGGAGTGTTTGATGAGACAGTGTAGAGGGAACTTTACTCTGTATCTAACCCGTGCTGTACCTGCCCTGGGAGTGTTTGATGGGACAGTGTAGAGGGAGCTTTACTCTGTATCTAACCCGTGCTGTACCTGCCCTGGGAGTGTTTGATGAGACAGTGTAGAGGGAGCTTTACTCTGTATCTAACCCGTGCTGTACCTGCCCTGGGAGTGTTTGATGAGACAGTGTAGAGGGAACTTTACTCTGTATCTAACCCGTGCTGTACCTGCCCTGGGAGTGTTTGATGGGACAGTGTAGAGGGAGCTTTACTCTGTATCTAACCCGCGCTGTACCTGCCCTGGGAGTGTTTGATGAGACAGTGTAGAGGGAACTTTACTCTGTATCTAACCCGTGCTGTACCTGCCCTGGGAGTGTTTGACGGGACAGTGTAGAGGGAGCTTTACTCTGTATCTAACCCGTGCTGTACCTGCCCTGGGGGTGTTTGATGGGTACAGTGTAGAGGGAGCTTTATTCTGTATCTAACCCGTGCTGTACCTGCCCTGGGAGTGTTTGATGGGACAGTGTAGAGGGAGCTTTACTCTGTATGTAACCCGTGCTGTACCTGCCCTGGGAGTGTTTGATGGGACAGTGTAGAGGGAGCTTTACTCTGTATGTAACCCGTGCTGTACCTGCCCTGGGAGTGTTTGATGGGACAGTGTAGAGGGAGCTTTACTCTGTATGTAACCCGTGCTGTACCTGCCCTGGGAGTGTTTGATGGGGACAGTGTAGAGGGAGCTTTACTCTGTATGTAACCCGTGCTGTACCTGCCCTGGGTGTGTTTGATGGGACAGTGTAGAGGGAGCTTTACTCTGTTTCTAACCCTGTGCTGTACCTGCCCTGGGAGTGTTTGATGGGGACAGTGTAGAGGGAGCTTTACGCTGTATCTAACTCAATGCTGTACCTGCCCTGGGAGTGTTTGATGGGACAGTGTAGAAGGAGCTTTTCTCTGTATCTAACCCTTGCTGTACCTGCCCAGGGAGTGTGTGATGGGACAGTGTAGAGGGAGCTTTACTCTGTTTCTAACCCTGTGCTGTACCTGCCCTGGGAGTGTTTGATAGGACAGTGTAGAGGGAGCTTTACTCTGTATCTAACCCCGTGCTGTACCTGCCCTGGGAGTGTTTGATTTGACAGTGTAGAGGGAGCTTTACTCTGTATCTAACCTGTGCTGTACCTGCCCTGGGAGTGTTTGATGGGACTGTGCAGAGGGAGCTTTACTCTGTATCTAACCCGTGCTGTACCTGCCCTGGAAGTGTTTGATGGGACTGTGTAGAGGGAGCTTTACTCTGTATCTAACCCCGTGCTGTACCTGCCCTGGGAGTGTTTGATTTGACAGTGTAGAGGGAGCTTTACTCTGTATCTAACCTGTGCTGTACCTGCCCTGGGAGTGTTTGATGGGACTGTGTAGAGGGAGCTTTACTCTGTATCTAACCTGTGCTGTACCTGCCCTGGGAATGTTTGATGGGGACAGTGTAGAGGGAGCTTTACTCTGTATCTAACCCGTGCTGTACCTGCCCTGGGAATGTTTGATGGGGACAGTGTAGAGGGAGCTTTACTCTGTATCTAACCCGTGCTGTACCTGCCCTGGGAATGTTTGATGGGGACAGTGTAGAGGGAGCTTTACTCTGTATCTAACCCTGTGCTGTACCTGCCCTGGGAGTGTTTGATGGGGACAGTGTAGAGGGAACTTTACTCTGTATCTAACCCGTGCTGTACCTGCCCTGGGAGTGTTTGATGGGACAGTGCAGAGGGAGCTTTACTCTGTATCTAACTCCGTGCTGTACCTGCCCTGGGAGTGTTTGATGGGGACAGTGTAGAGGGAGCTTTACTCTGTATCTAACCCGTGCTGTACCTGCCCTGGGAGTGTTTGATGGGACAGTGTAGAGGGAGCTTTACTCTGTATCTAACCCGTGCTGTACCTGCCCTGGGAGTGTTTGATGAGACAGTGTAGAGGGAACTTTACTCTGTATCTAACCCGTGCTGTACCTGCCCTGGGAGTGTTTGATGGGACAGTGTAGAGGGAGCTTTACTCTGTATCTAACCCGTGCTGTACCTGCCCTGGGAGTGTTTGATGAGACAGTGTAGAGGGAGCTTTACTCTGTATCTAACCCGTGCTGTACCTGCCCTGGGAGTGTTTGATGAGACAGTGTAGAGGGAACTTTACTCTGTATCTAACCCGTGCTGTACCTGCCCTGGGAGTGTTTGATGGGAAAGTGTAGAGGGAGCTTTACTCTGTATCTAACCCGCGCTGTACCTGCCCTGGGAGTGTTTGATGAGACAGTGTAGAGGGAACTTTACTCTGTATCTAACCCGTGCTGTACCTGCCCTGGGAGTGTTTGACGGGACAGTGTAGAGGGAGCTTTACTCTGTATCTAACCCGTGCTGTACCTGCCCTGGGGGTGTTTGATGGGTACAGTGTAGAGGGAGCTTTATTCTGTATCTAACCCGTGCTGTACCTGCCCTGGGAGTGTTTGATGGGACAGTGTAGAGGGAGCTTTACTCTGTATGTAACCCGTGCTGTACCTGCCCTGGGAGTGTTTGATGGGACAGTGTAGAGGGAGCTTTACTCTGTATGTAACCCGTGCTGTACCTGCCCTGGGAGTGTTTGATGGGACAGTGTAGAGGGAGCTTTACTCTGTATGTAACCCGTGCTGTACCTGCCCTGGGAGTGTTTGATGGGGACAGTGTAGAGGGAGCTTTACTCTGTATGTAACCCGTGCTGTACCTGCCCTGGGTGTGTTTGATGGGACAGTGTAGAGGGAGCTTTACTCTGTATCTAACCCATGCTGTACCTGCCCTGGGAGTGTTTGATGGGGACAGTGTAGAGGGAGCTTTACTCTGTATCTAACCCGTGCTGTACCTGCCCTGGGAGTGTCTGATGGGACAGTGTAGAGGGAGCTTTACTCTGTATCTAACCCCGTGCTGTACCTGCCCTGGGAGTGTTTGATGGGGACAGTGTAGAGGGAGCTTTACTCTGTATCTAACCCCGTGCTGTACCTGCCCTGGGAGTGTTTAACGGGACAGTGTAGAGGGAGCTTTACTCTGTATGTAACCCGTGCTGTACCTGCCCTGGGAGTGTTTGATGGGGACAGTGTAGAGGGAGCTTTACTCTGTATCTAACCCATGCTGTACCTGCCCTGGGAGTGTTTGATGGGACAGTGTAGAGGGAGCTTTACTCTGTATCTAACTCCATGCTGTACCTGCCCTGGGAGTGTTTGATGGGGACAGTGTAGAGGGAGCTTTACGCTGTATCTAACTCAATGCTGTACCTGCCCTGGGAGTGTTTGATGGGACAGTGTAGAAGGAGCTTTTCTCTGTATCTAACCCTTGCTGTACCTGCCCAGGGAGTGTGTGATGGGACAGTGTAGAGGGAGCTTTACTCTGTTTCTAACCCTGCGCTGTACCTGCCCTGGGAGTGTTTGATAGGACAGTGTAGAGGGAGCTTTACTCTGTATCTAACCCCGTGCTGTACCTGCCCTGGGAGTGTTTGATTTGACAGTGTAGAGGGAGCTTTACTCTGTATCTAACCTGTGCTGTACCTGCCCTGGGAGTGTTTGATGGGACTGTGCAGAGGGAGCTTTACTCTGTATCTAACCCGTGCTGTACCTGCCCTGGAAGTGTTTGATGGGACTGTGTAGAGGGAGCTTTACTCTGTATCTAACCCCGTGCTGTACCTGCCCTGGGAGTGTTTGATTTGACAGTGTAGAGGGAGCTTTACTCTGTATCTAACCTGTGCTGTACCTGCCCTGGGAGTGTTTGATGGGACTGTGTAGAGGGAGCTTTACTCTGTATCTAACCTGTGCTGTACCTGCCCTGGAATGTTTGATGGGGACAGTGTAGAGGGAGCTTTACTCTGTATCTAACCCGTGCTGTACCTGCCCTGGGAATGTTTGATGGGGACAGTGTAGAGGGAGCTTTACTCTGTATCCAACCCGTGCTGTACCTGCCCTGGGAATGTTTGATGGGGACAGTGTAGAGGGAGCTTTACTCTGTATCTAACCCTGTGCTGTACCTGCCCTGGGAGTGTTTGATGGGGACAGTGTAGAGGGAACTTTACTCTGTATCTAACCCGTGCTGTACCTGCCCTGGGAGTGTTTGATGGGACAGTGCAGAGGGAGCTTTACTCTGTATCTAACTCCGTGCTGTACCTGCCCTGGGAGTGTTTGATGGGGACAGTGTAGAGGGAGCTTTACTCTGTATCTAACCCGTGCTGTACCTGCCCTGGGAGTGTTTGATGGGACAGTGTAGAGGGAGCTTTACTCTGTATCTAACCCGTGCTGTACCTGCCCTGGGAGTGTTTGATGAGACAGTGTAGAGGGAACTTTACTCTGTATCTAACCCGTGCTGTACCTGCCCTGGGAGTGTTTGATGGGACAGTGTAGAGGGAGCTTTACTCTGTATCTAACCCGTGCTGTACCTGCCCTGGGAGTGTTTGATGAGACAGTGTAGAGGGAGCTTTACTCTGTATCTAACCCGTGCTGTACCTGCCCTGGGAGTGTTTGATGAGACAGTGTAGAGGGAACTTTACTCTGTATCTAACCCGTGCTGTACCTGCCCTGGGAGTGTTTGATGGGACAGTGTAGAGGGAGCTTTACTCTGTATCTAACCCGCGCTGTACCTGCCCTGGGAGTGTTTGATGGGACAGTGTAGAGGGAGCTTTACTCTGTATCTAACCCCGTGCTGTACCTGCCCTGGGAGTGTTTGATGGGACAGTGTAGAGGGAGCTTTACTCTGTATCTAACCCGTGCTGTACCTGCCCTGGGAGTGTTTGATGGGACAGTGTAGAGGGAGCTTTACTCTGTATGTAACCCGTGCTGTACCTGCCCTGGGAGTGTTTGATGGGGACAGTGTAGAGGGAGCTTTACTCTGTATGTAACCCGTGCTGTACCTGCCCTGGGTGTGTTTGATGGGACAGTGTAGAGGGAGCTTTACTCTGTATCTAACCCATGCTGTACCTGCCCTGGGAGTGTTTGATGGGGACAGTGTAGAGGGAGCTTTACTCTGTATCTAACCCGTGCTGTACCTGCCCTGGGAGTGTCTGATGGGACAGTGTAGAGGGAGCTTTACTCTGTATCTAACCCCGTGCTGTACCTGCCCTGGGAGTGTTTGATGGGGACAGTGTAGAGGGAGCTTTACTCTGTATCTAACCCCGTGCTGTACCTGCCCTGGGAGTGTTTAACGGGACAGTGTAGAGGGAGCTTTACTCTGTATGTAACCCGTGCTGTACCTGCCCTGGGAGTGTTTGATGGGGACAGTGTAGAGGGAGCTTTACTCTGTATCTAACCCATGCTGTACCTGCCCTGGGAGTGTTTGATGGGACAGTGTAGAGGGAGCTTTACTCTGTATCTAACTCCATGCTGTACCTGCCCTGGGAGTGTTTGATGGGGACAGTGTAGAGGGAGCTTTACGCTGTATCTAACTCAATGCTGTACCTGCCCTGGGAGTGTTTGATGGGACAGTGTAGAAGGAGCTTTTCTCTGTATCTAACCCTTGCTGTACCTGCCCAGGGAGTGTGTGATGGGACAGTGTAGAGGGAGCTTTACTCTGTTTCTAACCCTGTGCTGTACCTGCCCTGGGAGTGTTTGATAGGACAGTGTAGAGGGAGCTTTACTCTGTATCTAACCCCGTGCTGTACCTGCCCTGGGAGTGTTTGATTTGACAGTGTAGAGGGAGCTTTACTCTGTATCTAACCTGTGCTGTACCTGCCCTGGGAGTGTTTGATGGGACTGTGCAGAGGGAGCTTTACTCTGTATCTAACCCGTGCTGTACCTGCCCTGGAAGTGTTTGATGGGACTGTGTAGAGGGAGCTTTACTCTGTATCTAACCCCGTGCTGTACCTGCCCTGGGAGTGTTTGATTTGACAGTGTAGAGGGAGCTTTACTCTGTATCTAACCTGTGCTGTACCTGCCCTGGGAGTGTTTGATGGGACTGTGTAGAGGGAGCTTTACTCTGTATCTAACCTGTGCTGTACCTGCCCTGGGAATGTTTGATGGGGACAGTGTAGAGGGAGCTTTACTCTGTATCTAACCCGTGCTGTACCTGCCCTGGGAATGTTTGATGGGGACAGTGTAGAGGGAGCTTTACTCTGTATCCAACCCGTGCTGTACCTGCCCTGGGAATGTTTGATGGGGACAGTGTAGAGGGAGCTTTACTCTGTATCTAACCCTGTGCTGTACCTGCCCTGGGAGTGTTTGATGGGGACAGTGTAGAGGGAACTTTACTCTGTATCTAACCCGTGCTGTACCTGCCCTGGGAGTGTTTGATGGGACAGTGCAGAGGGAGCTTTACTCTGTATCTAACTCCGTGCTGTACCTGCCCTGGGAGTGTTTGATGGGGACAGTGTAGAGGGAGCTTTACTCTGTATCTAACCCGTGCTGTACCTGCCCTGGGAGTGTTTGATGGGACAGTGTAGAGGGAGCTTTACTCTGTATCTAACCCGTGCTGTACCTGCCCTGGGAGTGTTTGATGAGACAGTGTAGAGGGAACTTTACTCTGTATCTAACCCGTGCTGTACCTGCCCTGGGAGTGTTTGATGGGACAGTGTAGAGGGAGCTTTACTCTGTATCTAACCCGTGCTGTACCTGCCCTGGGAGTGTTTGATGAGACAGTGTAGAGGGAGCTTTACTCTGTATCTAACCCGTGCTGTACCTGCCCTGGGAGTGTTTGATGAGACAGTGTAGAGGGAACTTTACTCTGTATCTAACCCGTGCTGTACCTGCCCTGGGAGTGTTTGATGGGACAGTGTAGAGGGAGCTTTACTCTGTATCTAACCCGCGCTGTACCTGCCCTGGGAGTGTTTGATGGGACAGTGTAGAGGGAGCTTTACTCTGTATCTAACCCCGTGCTGTACCTGCCCTGGGAGTGTTTGATGGGACAGTGTAGAGGGAGCTTTACTCTGTATCTAACCCGTGCTGTACCTGCCCTGGGAGTGTTTGATGGGGACAGTGTAGAGGGAGCTTTACTCTGTATCTAACCCATGCTGTACCTGCCCTGGGAGTGTTTGATGGGGACAGTGTAGAGGGAGCTTTACTCTGTATCTAACCCGTGCTGTACCTGCCCTGGGAGTGTTTGATGGGGACAGTGTAGAGGAAGCTTTACTCTGTATCTAACCCGTGCTGTACCTGCCCTGGGAGTGTTTGATGGGACAGTGTAGAGGGAGCATTACTCTGTATCTAACCCGTGCTGTACCTGCCCTGGGAGTGTTTGATGGGGACAGTGTAGAGGGAGCTTTACTCTGTATCTAACCCATGCTGTACCTGCCCTGGGAGTGTTTGATGGGGCAGTGTAGAGGGAGCTTTACTCTGTATCTAACCCGTGCTGTACCTGCCCTGGGAGTGTTTGATGGGGACAGTGTAGAGGGAGCTTTACTCTGTATCTAACCTGTGCTGTACCTGTCCTGGGAGTGTTTGATGGGACAGTGTAGAGGGAGCTTTACTCTGTATCTAACCCGTGCTGTACCTGCCCTGGGAGTGTTTGATGGGACAGTGTAGAGGGAGCTTTACTCTGTAAGTAACCCGTGCTGTACCTGCCCTGGGAGTGTTTGATGGGACAGTGTAGAGGGAGCTTTACTCTGTATGTAACCCGTGCTGTACCTGCCCTGGGAGTGTGTGATGGGGACAGTGTAGAGGGAGCTTTACTCTGTATCTAATCCATGCTGTACCTGCCCTGGGAGTGTGTGATGGGGACAGTGTAGAGGGAGCTTTACTCTGTATGTAACCCGTGCTGTACCTGCCCTGGGAGTGTTTGATGGGACAGTGTAGAGGGAGCTTTACTCTGTATCTAACCCTGTGCTGTACCTGCCCTGGGAGTGTTTGATGGGGACAGTATAGAGGGAGCTTTACTCTGTATCTAACCCGTGCTGTACCTGCCCTGGGAGTGTTTGATGGGGACAGTGTAGAGGGAGCTTTACTCTGTATCTGACCCATGCTGTACCTGCCCTGGGAGTGTTTGATGGGGACAGTGTAGAGGGAGCTTTACTCTGTATCTAACCCGTGCTGTACCTGCCCTGGGAGTGTTTGATGGGACAGTGTAGAGGGAGCTTTACTCTGTATCTAACCCGTGCTGTACCTGCCCTGGGAGTGTTTGATGGGACAGTGTAGAGGGAGCTTTACTCTGTATCTAACCCGTGCTGTACCTGCCCTGGGAGTGTTTGATGGGGACAGTGTAGAGGGAGCTTTACTCTGTATCTAACCCATGCTGTACCTGCCCTGGGAATGTTTGATGGGGACAGTGTAGAGGGAGCTTTACTCTGTATCTAACCCGTGCTGTACCTGCCCTGGGAATGTTTGATGGGGACAGTGTAGAGGGAGCTTTACTCTGTATGTAACCCGTGCTGTACCTGCCCTGGGAATGTTTGATGGGGACAGTGTAGAGGGAGCTTTACTCTGTATCTAACCCGTGCTGTACCTGCCCTGGGAGTGTTTGATGGGACAGTGTAGAGGGAGCATTACTCTGTATCTAACTTGTGCTGTAGCAACCCTGGGAGTGTTTGATGGGACAGTGTAGAGGGAGCTTTACTCTGTATCTAACCCGTGCTGTACCTGCCCTGGGAGTGTGTGATGGGACAGTGTAGAGGGAGCTTTACTCTGTATCTAACCCGTGCTGTACCTGCCCTGGGAGTGTGTGATGGGACAGTGTAGAGGGAGCTTTACTCTGTATCTAACCCCGTGCTGTACCAGCCCTGGGAGTGTTTGATGGGACAGTGTAGAGGGAGCTTTACTCTGTATCTAACCCGTGCTGTACCTGCCCTGGGAGTGTTTGATGGGACAGTGTAGAGGGAGCTTTACTCTGTATGTAACCCGTGCTGTACCTGCCCTGGGAGTGTTTGATGGGACAGTGTAGAGGGAGCTTTACTCTGTATCTAACCCGTGCTGTACCTGCCCTGGGAGTGTGTGATGGGGACAGTGTAGAGGGAGCTTTACTCTGTATCTAACCCGTGCTGTACCTGCCCTGGGAGTGTTTGATGGGACAGTGTAGAGGGAGCTTTACTCTGTATGTAACCCGTGCTGTACCTGCCCTGGGAGTGTTTGATGGGACAGTGTAGAGGGAGCTTTACTCTGTATCTAACCCGTGCTGTACCTGCCCTGGGAGTGTGTGATGGGACAGTGTAGAGGGAGCTTTACTCTGTATCTAACCCCGTGCTGTACCAGCCCTGGGAGTGTTTGATGGGACAGTGTAGAGGGAGCTTTACTCTGTATCTAACCCGTGCTGTACCTGCCCTGGGAGTGTTTGATGGGACAGTGTAGAGGGAGCTTTACTCTGTATGTAACCCGTGCTGTACCTGCCCTGGGAGTGTTTGATGGGACAGTGTAGAGGGAGCTTTACTCTGTATCTAACCCGTGCTGTACCTGCCCTGGGAGTGTGTGATGGGGACAGTGTAGAGGGAGCTTTACTCTGTATCTAACCCGTGCTGTACCTGCCCTGGGAGTGTTTGATGGGACAGTGTAGAGGGAGCTTTACTCTGTATGTAACCCGTGCTGTACCTGCCCTGGGAGTGTTTGATGGGACAGTGTAGAGGGAGCTTTACTCTGTATGTAACCCGTGCTGTACCTGCCCTGGGAGTGTTTGATGGGACAGTGTAGAGGGAGCTTTACTCTGTATGTAACCCGTGCTGTACCTGCCCTGGGAGTGTTTGATGGGGACAGTGTAGAGGGAGCTTTACTCTGTATGTAACCCGTGCTGTACCTGCCCTGGGTGTGTTTGATGGGACAGTGTAGAGGGAGCTTTACTCTGTATCTAACCCGTGCTGTACCTGCCCTGGGAGTGTTTGATGGGACAGTGTAGAGGGAGCTTTACTCTGTATCTAACCCGTGCTGCACCTGTCCTGGGAGTGTTTGACGGGACAGTGTAGAGGGAGCTTTACTCTGTATCTAACCCGTGCTGTACCTGCCCTGGGGGTGTTTGATGGGTACAGTGTAGAGGGAGCTTTATTCTGTATCTAACCCGTGCTGTACCTGCCCTGGGAGTGTTTGATGGGACAGTGTAGAGGGAGCTTTACTCTGTATGTAACCCGTGCTGTACCTGCCCTGGGAGTGTTTGATGGGACAGTGTAGAGGGAGCTTTACTCTGTATGTAACCCGTGCTGTACCTGCCCTGGGAGTGTTTGATGGGACAGTGTAGAGGGAGCTTTACTCTGTATGTAACCCGTGCTGTACCTGCCCTGGGAGTGTTTGATGGGGACAGTGTAGAGGGAGCTTTACTCTGTATGTAACCCGTGCTGTACCTGCCCTGGGTGTGTTTGATGGGACAGTGTAGAGGGAGCTTTACTCTGTATCTAACCCATGCTGTACCTGCCCTGGGAGTGTTTGATGGGGACAGTGTAGAGGGAGCTTTACTCTGTATCTAACCCGTGCTGTACCTGCCCTGGGAGTGTCTGATGGGACAGTGTAGAGGGAGCTTTACTCTGTATCTAACCCCGTGCTGTACCTGCCCTGGGAGTGTTTGATGGGGACAGTGTAGAGGGAGCTTTACTCTGTATCTAACCCCGTGCTGTACCTGCCCTGGGAGTGTTTGACGGGACAGTGTAGAGGGAGCTTTACTCTGTATGTAACCCGTGCTGTACCTGCCCTGGGAGTGTTTGATGGGGACAGTGTAGAGGGAGCTTTACTCTGTATCTAACCCATGCTGTACCTGCCCTGGGAGTGTTTGATTGGACAGTGTAGAGGGAGCTTTACTCTGTATCTAACCCGTGCTGTACCTGCCCTGGGAGTGTTTGATGGGGACAGTGTAGAGGGAGCTTTACTCTGTATCTAACCCATACTGTACCTGCCCTGGGAGTGTTTGATGGGACAGTGTAGAGGGAGCTTTACTCTGTATGTAACCTGTGCTGTACCTGCCCTGGGAGTGTTTGATGGGGACAGTGTAGAGGGAGCTTTACTCTGTATCTAACCCGTGCTGTACCTGCCCCGGGAGTGTTTGATGGGACAGTGTAGAGGGAGCTTTACTCTGTATGTAACCCGTGCTGTACCTGCCCTGGGAATGTTTGATGGGGACAGTGTAGAGGGAGCTTTACTCTGTATCTAACCTGTGCTGTACCTGCCCTGGGAATGTTTGATGGGGACAGTGTAGAGGGAGCTTTACTCTGTATGTAACCTGTGCTGTACCTGCCCTGGGAGTGTTTGATGGGGACAGTGTCGAGGGAGCTTTACTCTGTATGTAACCTGTGCTGTACCTGCCCTGGGAATGTTTGATGGGGACAGTGTAGAGGGAGCTTTACTCTGTATCTAACCCATGCTGTACCTGCCCTGGGAGTGTTTGATGGGGACAGTGTAGAGGGAGCTTTACACTGTATCTAACCCCGTGCTGTACCTGCCCTGGGAGTGTTTGATGGGACAGTGTAGAGGGAGCTTTACTCTGTATCTAACCCGTGCTGTACCTGCCCTGGGAGTGTTTGATGGGGACAGTGTAGAGGGAGCTTTACTCTGTATCTAACCCATGCTGTACCAGCCCTGGGAGTGTTTGATGGGACAGTGTAGAGGGAGCTTTACTCTGTATCTAACCCGTGCTGTACCTGCCCTGGGAGTGTTTGATGGGACAGTGTAGAGGGAGCTTTACTCTGTATGTAACCCGTGCTGTACCTGCCCTGGGAGTGTTTGATGGGACAGTGTAGAGGGAGCTTTACTCTGTATCTAACCCATGCTGTACCTGCCCTGGGAATGTTTGATGGGGACAGTGTAGAGGGAGCTTTACTCTGTATCTAACCCGTGCTGTACCTGCCCTGGGAATGTTTGATGGGGACAGTGTAGAGGGAGCTTTACTCTGTATGTAACCCGTGCTGTACCTGCCCTGGGAATGTTTGATGGGGACAGTGTAGAGGGAGCTTTACTCTGTATCTAACCCGTGCTGTACCTGCCCTGGGAGTGTTTGATGGGACAGTGTAGAGGGAGCATTACTCTGTATCTAACTTGTGCTGTAGCAACCCTGGGAGTGTTTGATGGGACAGTGTAGAGGGAGCTTTACTCTGTATCTAACCCGTGCTGTACCTGCCCTGGGAGTGTGTGATGGGACAGTGTAGAGGGAGCTTTACTCTGTATCTAACCCGTGCTGTACCTGCCCTGGGAGTGTGTGATGGGACAGTGTAGAGGGAGCTTTACTCTGTATCTAACCCCGTGCTGTACCAGCCCTGGGAGTGTTTGATGGGACAGTGTAGAGGGAGCTTTACTCTGTATCTAACCCGTGCTGTACCTGCCCTGGGAGTGTTTGATGGGACAGTGTAGAGGGAGCTTTACTCTGTATGTAACCCGTGCTGTACCTGCCCTGGGAGTGTTTGATGGGACAGTGTAGAGGGAGCTTTACTCTGTATCTAACCCGTGCTGTACCTGCCCTGGGAGTGTGTGATGGGGACAGTGTAGAGGGAGCTTTACTCTGTATCTAACCCGTGCTGTACCTGCCCTGGGAGTGTTTGATGGGACAGTGTAGAGGGAGCTTTACTCTGTATGTAACCCGTGCTGTACCTGCCCTGGGAGTGTTTGATGGGACAGTGTAGAGGGAGCTTTACTCTGTATCTAACCCGTGCTGTACCTGCCCTGGGAGTGTTTGATGGGACAGTGTAGAGGGAGCTTTACTCTGTATGTAACCCGTGCTGTACCTGCCCTGGGAGTGTTTGATGGGACAGTGTAGAGGGAGCTTTACTCTGTATGTAACCCGTGCTGTACCTGCCCTGGGAGTGTTTGATGGGACAGTGTAGAGGGAGCTTTACTCTGTATGTAACCCGTGCTGTACCTGCCCTGGGAGTGTTTGATGGGGACAGTGTAGAGGGAGCTTTACTCTGTATGTAACCCGTGCTGTACCTGCCCTGGGTGTGTTTGATGGGACAGTGTAGAGGGAGCTTTACTCTGTATCTAACCCGTGCTGTACCTGCCCTGGGAGTGTTTGATGGGACAGTGTAGAGGGAGCTTTACTCTGTATCTAACCCGTGCTGCACCTGTCCTGGGAGTGTTTGACGGGACAGTGTAGAGGGAGCTTTACTCTGTATCTAACCCGTGCTGTACCTGCCCTGGGGGTGTTTGATGGGTACAGTGTAGAGGGAGCTTTATTCTGTATCTAACCCGTGCTGTACCTGCCCTGGGAGTGTTTGATGGGACAGTGTAGAGGGAGCTTTACTCTGTATGTAACCCGTGCTGTACCTGCCCTGGGAGTGTTTGATGGGACAGTGTAGAGGGAGCTTTACTCTGTATGTAACCCGTGCTGTACCTGCCCTGGGAGTGTTTGATGGGACAGTGTAGAGGGAGCTTTACTCTGTATGTAACCCGTGCTGTACCTGCCCTGGGAGTGTTTGATGGGGACAGTGTAGAGGGAGCTTTACTCTGTATGTAACCCGTGCTGTACCTGCCCTGGGTGTGTTTGATGGGACAGTGTAGAGGGAGCTTTACTCTGTATCTAACCCATGCTGTACCTGCCCTGGGAGTGTTTGATGGGGACAGTGTAGAGGGAGCTTTACTCTGTATCTAACCCGTGCTGTACCTGCCCTGGGAGTGTCTGATGGGACAGTGTAGAGGGAGCTTTACTCTGTATCTAACCCCGTGCTGTACCTGCCCTGGGAGTGTTTGATGGGGACAGTGTAGAGGGAGCTTTACTCTGTATCTAACCCCGTGCTGTACCTGCCCTGGGAGTGTTTGACGGGACAGTGTAGAGGGAGCTTTACTCTGTATGTAACCCGTGCTGTACCTGCCCTGGGAGTGTTTGATGGGGACAGTGTAGAGGGAGCTTTACTCTGTATCTAACCCATGCTGTACCTGCCCTGGGAGTGTTTGACGGGACAGTGTAGAGGGAGCTTTACTCTGTATCTAACCCGTGCTGTACCTGCCCTGGGAGTGTTTGATGGGGACAGTGTAGAGGGAGCTTTACTCTGTATCTAACCCATACTGTACCTGCCCTGGGAGTGTTTGATGGGACAGTGTAGAGGGAGCTTTACTCTGTATGTAACCTGTGCTGTACCTGCCCTGGGAGTGTTTGATGGGGACAGTGTAGAGGGAGCTTTACTCTGTATCTAACCCGTGCTGTACCTGCCCCGGGAGTGTTTGATGGGACAGTGTAGAGGGAGCTTTACTCTGTATGTAACCCGTGCTGTACCTGCCCTGGGAATGTTTGATGGGGACAGTGTAGAGGGAGCTTTACTCTGTATCTAACCTGTGCTGTACCTGCCCTGGGAATGTTTGATGGGGACAGTGTAGAGGGAGCTTTACTCTGTATGTAACCTGTGCTGTACCTGCCCTGGGAGTGTTTGATGGGGACAGTGTCGAGGGAGCTTTACTCTGTATGTAACCTGTGCTGTACCTGCCCTGGGAATGTTTGATGGGGACAGTGTAGAGGGAGCTTTACTCTGTATCTAACCCATGCTGTACCTGCCCTGGGAGTGTTTGATGGGGACAGTGTAGAGGGAGCTTTACACTGTATCTAACCCCGTGCTGTACCTGCCCTGGGAGTGTTTGATGGGACAGTGTAGAGGGAGCTTTACTCTGTATCTAACCCGTGCTGTACCTGCCCTGGGAGTGTTTGATGGGGACAGTGTAGAGGGAGCTTTACTCTGTATCTAACCCATGCTGTACCTGCCCTGGGAATGTTTGATGGGGACAGTGTAGAGGGAGCTTTACTCTGTATCTAACCCGTGCTGTACCTGCCCTGGGAATGTTTGATGGGGACAGTGTAGAGGGAGCTTTACTCTGTATGTAACCCGTGCTGTACCTGCCCTGGGAATGTTTGATGGGGACAGTGTAGAGGGAGCTTTACTCTGTATCTAACCCGTGCTGTACCTGCCCTGGGAGTGTTTGATGGGACAGTGTAGAGGGAGCATTACTCTGTATCTAACTTGTGCTGTAGCAACCCTGGGAGTGTTTGATGGGACAGTGTAGAGGGAGCTTTACTCTGTATCTAACCCGTGCTGTACCTGCCCTGGGAGTGTGTGATGGGACAGTGTAGAGGGAGCTTTACTCTGTATCTAACCCGTGCTGTACCTGCCCTGGGAGTGTGTGATGGGACAGTGTAGAGGGAGCTTTACTCTGTATCTAACCCCGTGCTGTACCAGCCCTGGGAGTGTTTGATGGGACAGTGTAGAGGGAGCTTTACTCTGTATCTAACCCGTGCTGTACCTGCCCTGGGAGTGTTTGATGGGACAGTGTAGAGGGAGCTTTACTCTGTATGTAACCCGTGCTGTACCTGCCCTGGGAGTGTTTGATGGGACAGTGTAGAGGGAGCTTTACTCTGTATCTAACCCGTGCTGTACCTGCCCTGGGAGTGTGTGATGGGGACAGTGTAGAGGGAGCTTTACTCTGTATCTAACCCGTGCTGTACCTGCCCTGGGAGTGTTTGATGGGACAGTGTAGAGGGAGCTTTACTCTGTATGTAACCCGTGCTGTACCTGCCCTGGGAGTGTTTGATGGGACAGTGTAGAGGGAGCTTTACTCTGTATCTAACCCGTGCTGTACCTGCCCTGGGAGTGTGTGATGGGACAGTGTAGAGGGAGCTTTACTCTGTATCTAACCCCGTGCTGTACCAGCCCTGGGAGTGTTTGATGGGACAGTGTAGAGGGAGCTTTACTCTGTATCTAACCCGTGCTGTACCTGCCCTGGGAGTGTTTGATGGGACAGTGTAGAGGGAGCTTTACTCTGTATGTAACCCGTGCTGTACCTGCCCTGGGAGTGTTTGATGGGACAGTGTAGAGGGAGCTTTACTCTGTATCTAACCCGTGCTGTACCTGCCCTGGGAGTGTGTGATGGGGACAGTGTAGAGGGAGCTTTACTCTGTATCTAACCCGTGCTGTACCTGCCCTGGGAGTGTTTGATGGGACAGTGTAGAGGGAGCTTTACTCTGTATGTAACCCGTGCTGTACCTGCCCTGGGAGTGTTTGATGGGACAGTGTAGAGGGAGCTTTACTCTGTATGTAACCCGTGCTGTACCTGCCCTGGGAGTGTTTGATGGGACAGTGTAGAGGGAGCTTTACTCTGTATGTAACCCGTGCTGTACCTGCCCTGGGAGTGTTTGATGGGGACAGTGTAGAGGGAGCTTTACTCTGTATGTAACCCGTGCTGTACCTGCCCTGGGTGTGTTTGATGGGACAGTGTAGAGGGAGCTTTACTCTGTATCTAACCCGTGCTGTACCTGCCCTGGGAGTGTTTGATGGGACAGTGTAGAGGGAGCTTTACTCTGTATCTAACCCGTGCTGCACCTGTCCTGGGAGTGTTTGACGGGACAGTGTAGAGGGAGCTTTACTCTGTATCTAACCCGTGCTGTACCTGCCCTGGGGGTGTTTGATGGGTACAGTGTAGAGGGAGCTTTATTCTGTATCTAACCCGTGCTGTACCTGCCCTGGGAGTGTTTGATGGGACAGTGTAGAGGGAGCTTTACTCTGTATGTAACCCGTGCTGTACCTGCCCTGGGAGTGTTTGATGGGACAGTGTAGAGGGAGCTTTACTCTGTATGTAACCCGTGCTGTACCTGCCCTGGGAGTGTTTGATGGGACAGTGTAGAGGGAGCTTTACTCTGTATGTAACCCGTGCTGTACCTGCCCTGGGAGTGTTTGATGGGGACAGTGTAGAGGGAGCTTTACTCTGTATGTAACCCGTGCTGTACCTGCCCTGGGTGTGTTTGATGGGACAGTGTAGAGGGAGCTTTACTCTGTATCTAACCCATGCTGTACCTGCCCTGGGAGTGTTTGATGGGGACAGTGTAGAGGGAGCTTTACTCTGTATCTAACCCGTGCTGTACCTGCCCTGGGAGTGTCTGATGGGACAGTGTAGAGGGAGCTTTACTCTGTATCTAACCCCGTGCTGTACCTGCCCTGGGAGTGTTTGATGGGGACAGTGTAGAGGGAGCTTTACTCTGTATCTAACCCCGTGCTGTACCTGCCCTGGGAGTGTTTGACGGGACAGTGTAGAGGGAGCTTTACTCTGTATGTAACCCGTGCTGTACCTGCCCTGGGAGTGTTTGATGGGGACAGTGTAGAGGGAGCTTTACTCTGTATCTAACCCATGCTGTACCTGCCCTGGGAGTGTTTGATGGGACAGTGTAGAGGGAGCTTTACTCTGTATCTAACCCGTGCTGTACCTGCCCTGGGAGTGTTTGATGGGGACAGTGTAGAGGGAGCTTTACTCTGTATCTAACCCATACTGTACCTGCCCTGGGAGTGTTTGATGGGACAGTGTAGAGGGAGCTTTACTCTGTATGTAACCTGTGCTGTACCTGCCCTGGGAGTGTTTGATGGGGACAGTGTAGAGGGAGCTTTACTCTGTATCTAACCCGTGCTGTACCTGCCCCGGGAGTGTTTGATGGGACAGTGTAGAGGGAGCTTTACTCTGTATGTAACCCGTGCTGTACCTGCCCTGGGAATGTTTGATGGGGACAGTGTAGAGGGAGCTTTACTCTGTATCTAACCTGTGCTGTACCTGCCCTGGGAATGTTTGATGGGGACAGTGTAGAGGGAGCTTTACTCTGTATGTAACCTGTGCTGTACCTGCCCTGGGAGTGTTTGATGGGGACAGTGTCGAGGGAGCTTTACTCTGTATGTAACCTGTGCTGTACCTGCCCTGGGAATGTTTGATGGGGACAGTGTAGAGGGAGCTTTACTCTGTATCTAACCCATGCTGTACCTGCCCTGGGAGTGTTTGATGGGGACAGTGTAGAGGGAGCTTTACACTGTATCTAACCGCGTGCTGTACCTGCCCTGGGAGTGTTTGATGGGACAGTGTAGAGGGAGCTTTACTCTGTATCTAACCCGTGCTGTACCTGCCCTGGGAGTGTTTGATGGGGACAGTGTAGAGGGAGCTTTACTCTGTATCTAACCCATGCTGTACCAGCCCTGGGAGTGTTTGATGGGACAGTGTAGAGGGAGCTTTACTCTGTATCTAACCCGTGCTGTACCTGCCCTGGGAGTGTTTGATGGGACAGTGTAGAGGGAGCTTTACTCTGTATGTAACCCGTGCTGTACCTGCCCTGGGAGTGTTTGATGGGACAGTGTAGAGGGAACTTTACTCTGTATCTAACCCATGCTGTACCTGCCCTGGGAATGTTTGATGGGGACAGTGTAGAGGGAGCTTTACTCTGTATCTAACCCGTGCTGTACCTGCCCTGGGAATGTTTGATGGGGACAGTGTAGAGGGAGCTTTACTCTGTATGTAACCCGTGCTGTACCTGCCCTGGGAATGTTTGATGGGGACAGTGTAGAGGGAGCTTTACTCTGTATCTAACCCGTGCTGTACCTGCCCTGGGAGTGTTTGATGGGACAGTGTAGAGGGAGCATTACTCTGTATCTAACTTGTGCTGTAGCAACCCTGGGAGTGTTTGATGGGACAGTGTAGAGGGAGCTTTACTCTGTATCTAACCCGTGCTGTACCTGCCCTGGGAGTGTTTGATGGGACAGTGTAGAGGGAGCTTTACTCTGTATGTAACCCGTGCTGTACCTGCCCTGGGAGTGTTTGATGGGACAGTGTAGAGGGAGCTTTACTCTGTATGTAACCCGTGCTGTACCTGCCCTGGGAGTGTTTGATGGGACAGTGTAGAGGGAGCTTTACTCTGTATGTAACCCGTGCTGTACCTGCCCTGGGAGTGTTTGATGGGACAGTGTAGAGGGAGCTTTACTCTGTATCTAACCCGTGCTGTACCTGCCCTGGGAGTGTGTGATGGGGACAGTGTAGAGGGAGCTTTACTCTGTATCTAACCCGTGCTGTACCTGCCCTGGGAGTGTTTGATGGGACAGTGTAGAGGGAGCTTTACTCTGTATGTAACCCGTGCTGTACCTGCCCTGGGAGTGTTTGATGGGACAGTGTAGAGGGAGCTTTACTCTGTATCTAACCCGTGCTGTACCTGCCCTGGGAGTGTTTGATGGGACAGTGTAGAGGGAGCTTTACTCTGTATGTAACCCGTGCTGTACCTGCCCTGGGAGTGTTTGATGGGACAGTGTAGAGGGAGCTTTACTCTGTATGTAACCCGTGCTGTACCTGCCCTGGGAGTGTTTGATGGGACAGTGTAGAGGGAGCTTTACTCTGTATGTAACCCGTGCTGTACCTGCCCTGGGAGTGTTTGATGGGGACAGTGTAGAGGGAGCTTTACTCTGTATGTAACCCGTGCTGTACCTGCCCTGGGTGTGTTTGATGGGACAGTGTAGAGGGAGCTTTACTCTGTATCTAACCCGTGCTGTACCTGCCCTGGGAGTGTTTGATGGGACAGTGTAGAGGGAGCTTTACTCTGTATCTAACCCGTGCTGCACCTGTCCTGGGAGTGTTTGACGGGACAGTGTAGAGGGAGCTTTACTCTGTATCTAACCCGTGCTGTACCTGCCCTGGGGGTGTTTGATGGGTACAGTGTAGAGGGAGCTTTATTCTGTATCTAACCCGTGCTGTACCTGCCCTGGGAGTGTTTGATGGGACAGTGTAGAGGGAGCTTTACTCTGTATGTAACCCGTGCTGTACCTGCCCTGGGAGTGTTTGATGGGACAGTGTAGAGGGAGCTTTACTCTGTATGTAACCCGTGCTGTACCTGCCCTGGGAGTGTTTGATGGGACAGTGTAGAGGGAGCTTTACTCTGTATGTAACCCGTGCTGTACCTGCCCTGGGAGTGTTTGATGGGGACAGTGTAGAGGGAGCTTTACTCTGTATGTAACCCGTGCTGTACCTGCCCTGGGTGTGTTTGATGGGACAGTGTAGAGGGAGCTTTACTCTGTATCTAACCCATGCTGTACCTGCCCTGGGAGTGTTTGATGGGGACAGTGTAGAGGGAGCTTTACTCTGTATCTAACCCGTGCTGTACCTGCCCTGGGAGTGTCTGATGGGACAGTGTAGAGGGAGCTTTACTCTGTATCTAACCCCGTGCTGTACCTGCCCTGGGAGTGTTTGATGGGGACAGTGTAGAGGGAGCTTTACTCTGTATCTAACCCCGTGCTGTACCTGCCCTGGGAGTGTTTGACGGGACAGTGTAGAGGGAGCTTTACTCTGTATGTAACCCGTGCTGTACCTGCCCTGGGAGTGTTTGATGGGGACAGTGTAGAGGGAGCTTTACTCTGTATCTAACCCATGCTGTACCTGCCCTGGGAGTGTTTGATGGGACAGTGTAGAGGGAGCTTTACTCTGTATCTAACCCGTGCTGTACCTGCCCTGGGAGTGTTTGATGGGGACAGTGTAGAGGGAGCTTTACTCTGTATCTAACCCATACTGTACCTGCCCTGGGAGTGTTTGATGGGACAGTGTAGAGGGAGCTTTACTCTGTATGTAACCTGTGCTGTACCTGCCCTGGGAGTGTTTGATGGGGACAGTGTAGAGGGAGCTTTACTCTGTATCTAACCCGTGCTGTACCTGCCCCGGGAGTGTTTGATGGGACAGTGTAGAGGGAGCTTTACTCTGTATGTAACCCGTGCTGTACCTGCCCTGGGAATGTTTGATGGGGACAGTGTAGAGGGAGCTTTACTCTGTATCTAACCTGTGCTGTACCTGCCCTGGGAATGTTTGATGGGGACAGTGTAGAGGGAGCTTTACTCTGTATGTAACCTGTGCTGTACCTGCCCTGGGAGTGTTTGATGGGGACAGTGTCGAGGGAGCTTTACTCTGTATGTAACCTGTGCTGTACCTGCCCTGGGAATGTTTGATGGGGACAGTGTAGAGGGAGCTTTACTCTGTATCTAACCCATGCTGTACCTGCCCTGGGAGTGTTTGATGGGGACAGTGTAGAGGGAGCTTTACACTGTATCTAACCCCGTGCTGTACCTGCCCTGGGAGTGTTTGATGGGACAGTGTAGAGGGAGCTTTACTCTGTATCTAACCCGTGCTGTACCTGCCCTGGGAGTGTTTGATGGGGACAGTGTAGAGGGAGCTTTACTCTGTATCTAACCCATGCTGTACCTGCCCTGGGAGTGTTTGATGGGGACAGTGTAGAGGGAGCTTTACTCTGTATCTAACCCATGCTGTACCAGCCCTGGGAGTGTTTGATGGGACAGTGTAGAGGGAGCTTTACTCTGTATCTAACCCGTGCTGTACCTGCCCTGGGAGTGTTTGATGGGACAGTGTAGAGGGAGCTTTACTCTGTATGTAACCCGTGCTGTACCTGCCCTGGGAGTGTTTGATGGGACAGTGTAGAGGGAGCTTTACTCTGTATCTAACCCGTGCTGTACCTGCCCTGGGAGTGTGTGATGGGGACAGTGTAGAGGGAGCTTTACTCTGTATCTAACCCGTGCTGTACCTGCCCTGGGAGTGTTTGATGGGACAGTGTAGAGGGAGCTTTACTCTGTATGTAACCCGTGCTGTACCTGCCCTGGGAGTGTTTGATGGGACAGTGTAGAGGGAGCTTTACTCTGTATCTAACCCGTGCTGTACCTGCCCTGGGAGTGTGTGATGGGGACAGTGTAGAGGGAGCTTTACTCTGTATCTAACCCGTGCTGTACCTGCCCTGGGAGTGTTTGATGGGACAGTGTAGAGGGAGCTTTACTCTGTATGTAACCCGTGCTGTACCTGCCCTGGGAGTGTTTGATGGGACAGTGTAGAGGGAGCTTTACTCTGTATGTAACCCGTGCTGTACCTGCCCTGGGAGTGTTTGATGGGACAGTGTAGAGGGAGCTTTACTCTGTATGTAACCCGTGCTGTACCTGCCCTGGGAGTGTTTGATGGGGACAGTGTAGAGGCAGCTTTACTCTGTATGTAACCCGTGCTGTACCTGCCCTGGGTGTGTTTGATGGGACAGTGTAGAGGGAGCTTTACTCTGTATCTAACCCGTGCTGTACCTGCCCTGGGAGTGTTTGATGGGACAGTGTAGAGGGAGCTTTACTCTGTATCTAACCCGTGCTGCACCTGTCCTGGGAGTGTTTGACGGGACAGTGTAGAGGGAGCTTTACTCTGTATCTAACCCGTGCTGTACCTGCCCTGGGGGTGTTTGATGGGTACAGTGTAGAGGGAGCTTTACTCTGTATCTAACCCGTGCTCTACCTGCCCTGGGAGTGTTTGATGGGACAGTGTAGAGGGAGCTTTACTCTGTATGTAACCCGTGCTGTACCTGCCCTGGGAGTGTTTGATGGGACAGTGTAGAGGGAGCTTTACTCTGTATGTAACCCGTGCTGTACCTGCCCTGGGAGTGTTTGATGGGACAGTGTAGAGGGAGCTTTACTCTGTATGTAACCCGTGCTGTACCTGCCCTGGGAGTGTTTGATGGGGACAGTGTAGAGGGAGCTTTACTCTGTATGTAACCCGTGCTGTACCTGCCCTGGGTGTGTTTGATGGGACAGTGTAGAGGGAGCTTTACTCTGTATCTAACCCATGCTGTACCTGCCCTGGGAGTGTTTGATGGGGACAGTGTAGAGGGAGCTTTACTCTGTATCTAACCCGTGCTGTACCTGCCCTGGGAGTGTCTGATGGGACAGTGTAGAGGGAGCTTTACTCTGTATCTAACCCCGTGCTGTACCTGCCCTGGGAGTGTTTGATGGGGACAGTGTAGAGGGAGCTTTACTCTGTATCTAACCCCGTGCTGTACCTGCCCTGGGAGTGTTTGACGGGACAGTGTAGAGGGAGCTTTACTCTGTATGTAACCCGTGCTGTACCTGCCCTGGGAGTGTTTGATGGGGACAGTGTAGAGGGAGCTTTACTCTGTATCTAACCCATGCTGTACCTGCCCTGGGAGTGTTTGATGGGACAGTGTAGAGGGAGCTTTACTCTGTATCTAACCCGTGCTGTACCTGCCCTGGGAGTGTTTGATGGGGACAGTGTAGAGGGAGCTTTACTCTGTATCTAACCCATACTGTACCTGCCCTGGGAGTGTTTGATGGGACAGTGTAGAGGGAGCTTTACTCTGTATGTAACCCGTGCTGTACCTGCCCTGGGAGTGTTTGATGGGGACAGTGTAGAGGGAGCTTTACTCTGTATCTAACCCGTGCTGTACCTGCCCCGGGAGTGTTTGATGGGACAGTGTAGAGGGAGCTTTACTCTGTATGTAACCCGTGCTGTACCTGCCCTGGGAATGTTTGATGGGGACAGTGTAGAGGGAGCTTTACTCTGTATCTAACCTGTGCTGTACCTGCCCTGGGAATGTTTGATGGGGACAGTGTAGAGGGAGCTTTACTCTGTATGTAACCTGTGCTGTACCTGCCCTGGGAGTGTTTGATGGGGACAGTGTCGAGGGAGCTTTACTCTGTATGTAACCTGTGCTGTACCTGCCCTGGGAATGTTTGATGGGGACAGTGTAGAGGGAGCTTTACTCTGTATCTAACCCATGCTGTACCTGCCCTGGGAGTGTTTGATGGGGACAGTGTAGAGGGAGCTTTACTCTGTATCTAACCCCGTGCTGTACCTGCCCTGGGAGTGTTTGATGGGACAGTGTAGAGGGAGCTTTACTCTGTATCTAACCCGTGCTGTACCTGCCCTGGGAGTGTTTGATGGGGACAGTGTAGAGGGAGCTTTACTCTGTATCTAACCCATGCTGTACCTGCCCTGGGAGTGTTTGATGGGGACAGTGTAGAGGGAGCTTTACTCTGTATCTAACCCGTGCTGTACCTGCCCTGGGAGTGTTTGATGGGGACAGTGTAGAGGAAGCTTTACTCTGTATCTAACCCGTGCTGTACCTGCCCTGGGAGTGTTTGATGGGACAGTGTAGAGGGAGCATTACTCTGTATCTAACCCGTGCTGTACCTGCCCTGGGAGTGTTTGATGGGGACAGTGTAGAGGGAGCTTTACTCTGTATCTAACCCATGCTGTACCTGCCCTGGGAGTGTTTGATGGGGCAGTGTAGAGGGAGCTTTACTCTGTATCTAACCCGTGCTGTACCTGCCCTGGGAGTGTTTGATGGGGACAGTGTAGAGGGAGCTTTACTCTGTATCTAACCTGTGCTGTACCTGTCCTGGGAGTGTTTGATGGGACAGTGTAGAGGGAGCTTTACTCTGTATCTAACCCGTGCTGTACCTGCCCTGGGAGTGTTTGATGGGACAGTGTAGAGGGAGCTTTACTCTGTATGTAACCCGTGCTGTACCTGTCCTGGGAGTGTTTGATAGGACAGTGTAGAGTGAGCTTTACTCTGTATGTAACCCGTGCTGTACCTGCCCTGGGAATGTTTGATGGGGACAGTGTAGAGGGAGCTTTACTCTGTATCTAACCCGTGCTGTACCTGCCCTGGGAGTGTTTGATGGGACAGTGTAGAGGGAGCTTTACTCTGTATGTAACCCGTGCTGTACCTGCCCTGGGAGTGTGTGATGGGGACAGTGTAGAGGGAGCTTTACTCTGTATCTAATCCATGCTGTACCTGCCCTGGGAGTGTGTGATGGGGACAGTGTAGAGGGAGCTTTACTCTGTATGTAACCCGTGCTGTACCTGCCCTGGGAGTGTTTGATGGGACAGTGTAGAGGGAGCTTTACTCTGTATCTAACCCTGTGCTGTACCTGCCCTGGGAGTGTTTGATGGGGACAGTGTAGAGGGAGCTTTACTCTGTATCTAACCCGTGCTGTACCTGCCCTGGGAGTGTTTGATGGGGACAGTGTAGAGGGAGCTTTACTCTGTATCTAACCCGTGCTGTACCTGCCCTGGGAGTGTTTGATGGGACAGTGTAGAGGGAGCTTTACTCTGTATCTAACCCATGCTGTACCTGCCCTGGGAGTGCTGGATGGGACAGTGTAGAGGGAGCTTTACTCTGTATCTAACCCGTGCTGTACCTGCCCTGGGAGTGTTTGATGGGACAGTGTAGAGGGAGCTTTACTCTGTATCTAACCCGTGCTGTACCTGCCCTGGGAGTGTTTGATGGGACAGTGTAGAGGGAGCTTTACTCTGTATCTAACCCGTGCTGTACCTGCCCTGGGAGTGTTTGATGGGACAGTGTAGAGGGAGCTTTACTCTGTATCTAACCCGTGCTGTACCTGCCCTGGGAGTGTTTGATGGGGACAGTGTAGAGGGAGCTTTACTCTGTATCTAACCCATGCTGTACCTGCCCTGGGAATGTTTGATGGGGACAGTGTAGAGGGAGCTTTACTCTGTATCTAACCCGTGCTGTACCTGCCCTGGGAATGTTTGATGGGGACAGTGTAGAGGGAGCTTTACTCTGTATGTAACCCGTGCTGTACCTGCCCTGGGAATGTTTGATGGGGACAGTGTAGAGGGAGCTTTACTCTGTATCTAACCCGTGCTGTACCTGCCCTGGGAGTGTTTGATGGGACAGTGTAGAGGGAGCATTACTCTGTATCTAACTTGTGCTGTAGCAACCCTGGGAGTGTTTGATGGGACAGTGTAGAGGGAGCTTTACTCTGTATCTAACCCGTGCTGTACCTGCCCTGGGAGTGTGTGATGGGACAGTGTAGAGGGAGCTTTACTCTGTATCTAACCCGTGCTGTACCTGCCCTGGGAGTGTGTGATGGGACAGTGTAGAGGGAGCTTTACTCTGTATCTAACCCCGTGCTGTACCAGCCCTGGGAGTGTTTGATGGGACAGTGTAGAGGGAGCTTTACTCTGTATCTAACCCGTGCTGTACCTGCCCTGGGAGTGTTTGATGGGACAGTGTAGAGGGAGCTTTACTCTGTATGTAACCCGTGCTGTACCTGCCCTGGGAGTGTTTGATGGGACAGTGTAGAGGGAGCTTTACTCTGTATCTAACCCGTGCTGTACCTGCCCTGGGAGTGTGTGATGGGGACAGTGTAGAGGGAGCTTTACTCTGTATCTAACCCGTGCTGTACCTGCCCTGGGAGTGTTTGATGGGACAGTGTAGAGGGAGCTTTACTCTGTATGTAACCCGTGCTGTACCTGCCCTGGGAGTGTTTGATGGGACAGTGTAGAGGGAGCTTTACTCTGTATCTAACCCGTGCTGTACCTGCCCTGGGAGTGTGTGATGGGACAGTGTAGAGGGAGCTTTACTCTGTATCTAACCCCGTGCTGTACCAGCCCTGGGAGTGTTTGATGGGACAGTGTAGAGGGAGCTTTACTCTGTATCTAACCCGTGCTGTACCTGCCCTGGGAGTGTTTGATGGGACAGTGTAGAGGGAGCTTTACTCTGTATGTAACCCGTGCTGTACCTGCCCTGGGAGTGTTTGATGGGACAGTGTAGAGGGAGCTTTACTCTGTATCTAACCCATGCTGTACCTGCCCTGGGAGTGTGTGATGGGGACAGTGTAGAGGGAGCTTTACTCTGTATCTAACCCGTGCTGTACCTGCCCTGGGAGTGTTTGATGGGACAGTGTAGAGGGAGCTTTACTCTGTATGTAACCCGTGCTGTACCTGCCCTGGGAGTGTTTGATGGGACAGTGTAGAGGGAGCTTTACTCTGTATCTAACCCGTGCTGTACCTGCCCTGGGAGTGTGTGATGGGGACAGTGTAGAGGGAGCTTTACTCTGTATCTAACCCGTGCTGTACCTGCCCTGGGAGTGTTTGATGGGACAGTGTAGAGGGAGCTTTACTCTGTATGTAACCCGTGCTGTACCTGCCCTGGGAGTGTTTGATGGGACAGTGTAGAGGGAGCTTTACTCTGTATGTAACCCGTGCTGTACCTGCCCTGGGAGTGTTTGATGGGACAGTGTAGAGGGAGCTTTACTCTGTATGTAACCCGTGCTGTACCTGCCCTGGGAGTGTTTGATGGGGACAGTGTAGAGGGAGCTTTACTCTGTATGTAACCCGTGCTGTACCTGCCCTGGGTGTGTTTGATGGGACAGTGTAGAGGGAGCTTTACTCTGTATCTAACCCGTGCTGTACCTGCCCTGGGAGTGTTTGATGGGACAGTGTAGAGGGAGCTTTACTCTGTATCTAACCCGTGCTGCACCTGTCCTGGGAGTGTTTGACGGGACAGTGTAGAGGGAGCTTTACTCTGTATCTAACCCGTGCTGTACCTGCCCTGGGGGTGTTTGATGGGTACAGTGTAGAGGGAGCTTTACTCTGTATCTAACCCGTGCTGTACCTGCCCTGGGAGTGTTTGATGGGACAGTGTAGAGGGAGCTTTACTCTGTATGTAACCCGTGCTGTACCTGCCCTGGGAGTGTTTGATGGGACAGTGTAGAGGGAGCTTTACTCTGTATGTAACCCGTGCTGTACCTGCCCTGGGAGTGTTTGATGGGACAGTGTAGAGGGAGCTTTACTCTGTATGTAACCCGTGCTGTACCTGCCCTGGGTGTGTTTGATGGGGACAGTGTAGAGGGAGCTTTACTCTGTATCTAACCCATGCTGTACCTGCCCTGGGAGTGTTTGATGGGGACAGTGTAGAGGGAGCTTTACTCTGTATCTAACCCGTGCTGTACCTGCCCTGGGAGTGTCTGATGGGACAGTGTAGAGGGAGCTTTACTCTGTATCTAACCCCGTGCTGTACCTGCCCTGGGAGTGTTTGATGGGGACAGTGTAGAGGGAGCTTTACTCTGTATCTAACCCCGTGCTGTACCTGCCCTGGGAGTGTTTGACGGGACAGTGTAGAGGGAGCTTTACTCTGTATCTAACCCATGCTGTACCTGCCCTAGGAGTGTTTGATGGGGACAGTGTAGAGGGAGCTTTACTCTGTATCTAACCCCATGCTGTACCTGCCCTGGGAGTGTTTGATGGGACAGTGTAGAGGGAGCTTTACTCTGTATCTAACCCGTGCTGTACCTGCCCTGGGAGTGTTTGATGGGACAGTGTAGAGGGAGCTTTACTCTGTATCTAACCCGTGCTGTACCTGCCCTGGGAGTGTTTGATGGGACAGTGTAGAGGGAGCTTTACTCTGTATCTAACCCGTGCTGTACCTGCCCTGGGAGTGTTTGATGGGGACAGTGTAGAGGGAGCTTTACTCTGTATCTAACCCGTGCTGTACCTGCCCTGGGAGTGTTTGATGGGGACAGTGTAGAGGGAGCTTTACTCTGTATCTAACCCGTGCTGTACCTGCCCTGGGAGTGTTTGATGGGACAGTGTAGAGGGAGCTTTACTCTGTATCTAACCCGTGCTGTACCTGCCCTGGGAGTGTTTGATGGGGACAGTGTAGAGGGAGCTTTACTCTGTATCTAACCCCGTGCTGTACCTGCCCTGGGAGTGTTTGATGGGACAGTGTAGAGGGAGCTTTACTCTGTATCTAACCCCGTGCTGTACCTGCCCTGGGAGTGTTTGATGGGACAGTGTAGAGGGAGCTTTACTCTGTATCTAACCCCGTGCTTTACCTGCCCTGGGAGTGTTTGATGGGGACAGTGCCTAATAGAGTGATTATTGAACTTCACATGACTAACATTGGGTGAAATCCTTTCTTCAGTGAGAATGAACTGAGGATTCTGGAGGGCAATGTTCGCATGGAGACCATTCACATTCAGTACGCTGTTAAAGTAATCATCTCCAGGTGAGCTCCCAGTCTCTGGTTACAGTTCCACCATGAGCCGTGGTTAGTTTAGAACCTACCGAAGGTTTAGGTACGGGTGTCTTTAAAGAGTGTGACTCCCTCCTCCGTACTTACCGCATGGCCTTTGGGATTTGAGAACGAGATGGACCAGATTCCTTCTCTTGGAATGTGGAGACACTCTCCAGAAGGAGGGATGAGATGGTTCAACTGGTGCCAGGCCTGAGTTCGGCCTGAATGAGGCCTGAGTTAGGCCGGAATTAGGCTAGAGTCAGAAAGAAAGTCAGACTAGCATTTCTCCAGCGCCTTTCACGACCACCGGACATCCCAAAGCGCTTTACAGACAATGAGGTACTTTTTTGAAGTGTGGTCACTGTTGTAATGTAGGGAACGCAGCAGCCAATTTACGCACAGGAAGCTCCCACAAACAGCAATGTGATAATGAGCAGGTCATCTGTTTTAGTGATGTTGGTTGAGGGATAAATATTGGCCCCAGGACACCGGGGAGAACTCACCCTGCTCTTCTTCGATATAATGCCCCTCCGACAGTGCAGCACTCCCTCAGTACTGCCCCTCCGACAGTGCGGCGCTCCCTCAGTACTGCCCCTCCGACAGTGCGGCGCTCCCTCAGCACTGCCCCTCCGACAGTGCGGTGCTCCCTCAGTACTGCCCCTCCGACAGTGCGGCGCTCCCTCAGTACTGCCCCTCCGACATTGCGGCGCTCCCTCAGTACTGCCCCTCCGACAGTGCAGCGCTCCCTCAGTACTGCCCCTCCGACAGTGCGGCGCTCCCTCAGTACTGCCCCTCTGACAGTGCGGCACTCCCTCAGTACTGCCCCTCCGACAGTGCGGCACTCCCTCAGTACTGCCCCTCCGACAGTGCGGCGCTCCCTCAGTACAGCCCCTCTGACAGTGCGGCACTCCCTCAGTACTGCCCCTCCGACAGTGCAGCGCTCCCTCAGCACTGCCCCTCCGACAGTGCGGCGCTCCCTCAGTACTGCCCCTCTGACAGTGCGGCACTCCCTCAGTACTGCCCCTCCGACAGTGCGGCACTCCCTCAGTACTGCCCCTCCGACAGTGCGGCACTCCCTCAGTACTGCCCCTCCGACAGTGCGGCACTCCCTCAGTACTGCCCCTACGACAGTGCGGCACTCCCTCAGTACTGCCCCTCCGACAGTGCGGCGCTCCCTCAGTACTGCCCCTCCGACAGTGCGGCGCTCCCTCAGTACTGCCCCTCCGACAGTGCGGCGCTCCCTCAGTACTGCCCCTCCGACAGTGCGGCGCTCCCTCAGTACTGCCCCTCCGACAGTGCGGCGCTCCCTCAGTACTGCCCCTCCGACAGTGCGGCGCTCCCTCAGTACTGCCCCTCCGACAGTGCGCCGCTCCCTCAGTACTGCCCCTCCGACACAGTGCGGCGCTCCCTCAGTGCTGCCCCTCCGACAGTGCGGCACTCCCTCAGTACTGCCCCTCCGACAGTGCGGCACTCCCTCAGTACTGCCCCTCCGACAGTGCGGCACTCCCTCAGTACTGCCCCTCCGACAGTGCGGCGCTCCCTCAGTACTGCTCCTCCAACAGTGCGGCACTCCCTCAGTACTGCCCCTCCGACAGTGCGGCGCTCCCTCAGTACTGCCCCTCCGACAGTGCGGCGCTCCCTCAGTACTGCCCCTCCGACAGTGCGGCGCTCCCTCAGTACTGCCCCTCCGACAGTGCGGCGCTCCCTCAGTACTGCCCCTCCGACAGTGCGGCGCTCCCTCAGTACTGCCCCTCCGACAGTGCGGCGCTCCCTCAGTACTGCCCCTCCGACAGTGCGGCGCTCCCTCAGTACTGCCCCTCCGACAGTGCGCCGCTCCCTCAGTACTGCCCCTCCGACACAGTGCGGCGCTCCCTCAGTGCTGCCCCTCCGACAGTGCGGCACTCCCTCAGTACTGCCCCTCCGACAGTGCGGCACTCCCTCAGTACTGCCCCTCCGACAGTGCGGCACTCCCTCAGTACTGCCCCTCCGACAGTGCGGCGCTCCCTCAGTACTGCTCCTCCAACAGTGCGGCACTCCCTCAGTACTGCCCCTCCGACAGTGCGGCACTCCCTCAGTACTGCCCCTCCGACAGTGCGGCACTCCCTCAGTACTGCCCCTCCGACAGTGCAGCGCTCCCTCAGTACTGCCCCTACGACAGTGCAGCGCTCGCTCAGTACTGCCCCTACGACAGTGCGGCGCTCCCTCAGTACTGCCCCTCCGACAGTGCGGCGCTCCCTCAGTACTGCCCCTACGACAGTGCAGCGCTCGCTCAGTACTGCCCCTACGACAGTGCGGCGCTCCCTCAGTACTGCCCCTCCGACAGTGCAGCGCTCCCTCAGTACTGCCCCTCCGACAGTGCGGCGCTCCCTCAGTACTGCCCCTCCGACAGTGCAGCGCTCCCTCAGTACTGCCCCTACGACAGTGCGGCGCTCCCTCAGTACTGTACTAGGAGTGCCAGCCTAGCTTTACGTGCTCAAGTCCCTGGAGCGGGCCTTGAACCCACAACCTTCTGTCTCAGAGGCGAGAGTGCTACCCACTGAGCCATAGCTGTCCTATGTTAAGGGGGGGAGGGAGGGCGGGGAACGGGATTTGGGGGTAAATAGTAACCGCGGGAGGCGGCCACTGTCAATAATGATTGTGACCGTTCTTCTCCCTCTTGCAGAGTCAGCCACACCCGTTACATCAGCTTCGGGGGTAAGGCGGATGAGAAGAGGAGCGTGACACACATTTACAAAGTACGTACTGACGTATTAAAACTACTAGGCACTTGGTCTCAGTGTTAAACAAAGCTTTAATCAACTGTTTTACAACATGGAGGTCTAGTTGTGTCCTTCACTAGTTCCTGTTACAGAATGTCCTTCACTAGTTCCTGTTAAAGAATGTCCTTCACTAGTCCCTGTTAAAGAATGTCCTTCACTAGTCCCTGTTAAAGAATGTCCTTCACTAGTTCCTGTTAAAGAATGTCCTTCACAAGTTCCTGTTAAAGAATGTCCTTCACTAGTTCCTGTTAAAGAATGTCCTTCACTAGTTCCTGTTAAAGAATGTCCTTCACTAGTTCCTGTTAAAGAATGTCCTTCACAAGTTCCTGTTAAAGAATGTCCTTCACTAGTTCCTGTTAAAGAATGTCCTTCACTAGTTCCTGTTAAAGGATGTCCTTCACTAGTTCCTGTTAAAGGATGTCCTTCACTAGATCCTGTTAAAGGATGTCCTTCACTAGATCCTGTTAAAGGATGTCCTTCACTAGTTCCTATTAAGAATATCCTTCACAAGTTCCTGTTAAATAATGTCCTTCACTAGTTCCTGTTAAAGAATGTCCTTCACTAGTTCCTGTTAAAGAATGCCCTTCACTAGTTCCTGTTAAAGAATGCCCTTCACTAGTTCCTGTTAAAGAATGTCCTTCACTAGTTCCTGTTAAAGAATGCCCTTCACTAGTTCCTGTTAAAGAATGTTCTTCACTAGTTCCTGTTAAAGAATGTCCTTCACTAGTTCCTGTTAAAGGATGTCCTTCACTAGTTCCTGTTAAAGAATGCCCTTCACTAGTTCCTGTTAAAGAATGTTCTTCACTAGTTCCTGTTAAAGAATGTCCTTCACTAGTTCCTGTTAAAGGATGTCCTTCACTAGCTCCTGTTAAGAATGTCCTTCACTAGTTCCTGTTAAAGAATGTACTTCACTAGTTCCTGTTAAAGAATGTTCTTCACTAGTTCCTGTTAAAGAATGTCCTTCACTAGTTCCTGTTAAAGAATGTCCTTCACTAGTTCCTGTTAAAGAATGTCCTTCACTAGTTCCTGTTAAAGAATGCCCTTCACTAGTTCCTGTTAAAGAATGTCCTTCACTAGTTCCTGTTAAAGAATGCCCTTCACTAGTTCCTGTTAAAGAATGTTCTTCACTAGTTCCTGTTAAAGAATGTCCTTCACTAGTTCCTGTTAAAGGATGTCCTTCACTAGCTCCTGTTAAGAATGTCCTTCACTAGTTCCTGTTAAAGAATGTACTTCACTAGTTCCTGTTAAAGAATGTACTTCACTAGTTCCTGTTAAAGAATGTTCTTCACTAGTTCCTGTTAAAGGATGTCCTTCACTAGATCCTGTTAAAGGATGTCCTTCACTAGATCCTGTTAAAGGATGTCCTTCACTAGTTCCTATTAAGAATATCCTTCACAAGTTCCTGTTAAATAATGTCCTTCACTAGTTCCTGTTAAAGAATGTCCTTCACTAGTTCCTGTTAAAGAATGCCCTTCACTAGTTCCTGTTAAAGAATGCCCTTCACTAGTTCCTGTTAAAGAATGTCCTTCACTAGTTCCTGTTAAAGAATGCCCTTCACTAGTTCCTGTTAAAGAATGTTCTTCACTAGTTCCTGTTAAAGAATGTCCTTCACTAGTTCCTGTTAAAGGATGTCCTTCACTAGTTCCTGTTAAAGAATGCCCTTCACTAGTTCCTGTTAAAGAATGTTCTTCACTAGTTCCTGTTAAAGAATGTCCTTCACTAGCTCCTGTTAAGAATGTCCTTCACTAGTTCCTGTTAAAGAATGTACTTCACTAGTTCCTGTTAAAGAATGTTCTTCACTAGTTCCTGTTAAAGAATGTCCTTCACTAGTTCCTGTTAAAGAATGTCCTTCACTAGTTCCTGTTAAAGAATGTCCTTCACTAGTTCCTGTTAAAGAATGCCCTTCACTAGTTCCTGTTAAAGAATGTCCTTCACTAGTTCCTGTTAAAGAATGCCCTTCACTAGTTCCTGTTAAAGAATGTTCTTCACTAGTTCCTGTTAAAGAATGTCCTTCACTAGTTCCTGTTAAAGGATGTCCTTCACTAGCTCCTGTTAAGAATGTCCTTCACTAGTTCCTGTTAAAGAATGTACTTCACTAGTTCCTGTTAAAGAATGTTCTTCACTAGTTCCTGTTAAAGAATGTCCTTCACTAGTTCCTGTTAAAGAATGTCCTTCACTAGTTCCTGTTAAAGAATGACCTTCACTACTTCCTGTTAAAGAATGTCCTTCACTAGTTCCTGTTAAAGAATGTCCTTCACTAGTTCCTGTTAAAGAATGTCCTTCACTAGTTCCTGTTAAAGAATGCCCTTCACCAGTTCCTGTTAAGAATGTCCTTCACTAGTCCCTGTTAAAGAATGTCCTTCACTAGTTCCTGTTAAAGAATGTCCTTCACTAGTTCCTGTGAAAGAATGTCCTTCACTAGTTCCTGTTAAAGAATGTCCTTCACTAGTTCCTGTTAAAGAATGTCCTTCACTAGTTCCTGTTAAAGAATGTCCTTCACTGGTTCCTGTTAAGAATGTCCTTCACTGGTTCCTGTGAAAGAATGTCCTTCACTAGTTCCTGTTAAAGAATGTCCTTCACTGGTTCCTGTTAAGAATGTCCTTCACTGGTTCCTGTGAAAGAATGTCCTTCACTAGTTCCTGTTAAAGAATGTCCTTCACTAGTTCCTGTTAAGAATGTCCTGCGCAAGCTGGGCCCATGCCCGAGCATTTATACTTGCCCTGGACAGCGCCGCTCAGTATCATTTCATAAGTCCTTCTTTCATGAATGACAAGATTCATGTCACGTACCATAACAACAACTTGAATTTATATAGCGCCTTTAACATAGTAAAACATCCCAAGGCGCTTCACAGAAGCGTAGAATCGGACAAAATTCAAACACCGAGCCACATAAGGAGATATTAGGGGCAGGTGACCAAAAGCTTGGTCAAAGAGGATGGTTTATAAGGAGCGTCTAAAAGGAGGAGCGAGAGAGAGAGGTTCAGGGAGGGAATTCCAGAGCTTAGGGCCCAGGCAGCTGAAGCCAAGGCCGCCAATGGTGGAGCGATGGAAATCGGGGGATGCTCAAGAGGCCAGAATTGGAGGAGCGCGGAGATCTCGGAGGGTGGTAGGGGCTGGAGGAGGTAACAGAGGTAGGGAGGGTGGTAGGGGGCAGGAGGAGGGTACAGAGATAGGGAGGGTGGTAGGGTCTGGAGGAGGTTACAGAGATAGGGAGGGTGCTAGGGGCTGGAGGAGGTTACAGAGATAGGGAGGGTTGTAGGGGCTGGAGGAGGTTACAGAGATAGGGAGGATTGTAGGGCTGGAGGAGGTTACAGAGATAGGGAGGGTTGTAGGGGCTGGAGGAGGTTACAGAGATAGGGAGGGTTGTCGCGGCTGGAGGAGGTTACAGAGATAGGGAGGGTTGTAAGGGCTGGAGGAGGCTACAGAGATAGGGAGAGTTGTAGGGGCTGGAGGAGGTTACAGAGATAGGGAGGGCTGTAGGTGCTGGAGGAGATTACAGAGAAAGGGAGGGTGGTAAGGGCTGGCGGAGGTTACAGAGATAGGGAGGGTGGTAGGGGGCTGGAGGAGGTTACAGAGATAGGGAGGGTTGTAGGGGCTGGAGGATGGTACAGAGATAGGGAGGGGTGTAGGGGCTGGAGGAGGTTACAGAGATAGGGAGGGTTGTAAGGCTGGAGAAGGTTACAGTGATAGGGAGGGTGGTAGGGGCTGGAGGAGGTTACAGAGATAGGGAGGGTTGTAGGGTCTGGAGGAGGTTACAGAGATAGGGAGGGTTGTAAGGGCTGGAGGAGGATACAGAGATAGGGATGGTTGTAGGGGGCTGGATGAGGTTACAGAGATAGGGAGGGTTGTAGGGGCTGGAGGAGGTTACAGAGATAGGGAGGGTTGTAGGGGCTGGAGGAAGTTACAGAGTTAGGGAGGGTTGTAGGGGGCTGGAGGAGGTTACAGAGATAGGGAGGGTGGTCGGGGCTAGAGGAGGTTACAGAGATAGGGAGGGTTGTAGGGCTGTAGGAGGCTACAGAGGGAGGGAGGGTGGTAGGGGACTGGAGGAGGTTACAGAGATAGGGAGGGTTGTAGGGGCCGGAGGAGGTTACAGAGATAGGGAGGGGTTGTAAGGCTGGAGGAGGTTACAGTGATAGGGAGGGTGGTAGGGGCTGGAGGAGGCTATAGAGATAGGGAGGGTTGTAGGGACTGGAGGAGGTTACAGAGATAGGGAGGGTTGTAGGTGTTGGAGGAGGTTACAGAGATAGGGAGAGTTGTAGGGGCTGGAGGAGGTTACAGAGATAGGGAGGGTGGGAGGGGCTGGAGGAGGTTACAGAGATAGGGAGGGTGGTAGGGGGCTGGAGGAGGTTACAGAGATAGGGAGGGTGGTAGGGGGCTGGAGGAGGTTACAGAGATAGGGAGTGTTGTAGGGGCTGGAGGAGGGTACAGAGATAGGGAGGGGTGTAGGGTCTAGAGCAGGTTACAGAGATAGGGAGGGTTGTAGGGGCTGGAGGAGTTTACAGAAAGAGGGAGGGTTGTAGTGGCTGGAGGAGGTTACAGAGATAGGGAGGGTTGTAAGGGCTGGAGGAGGTTACCGAGATAGGGAGGGTGGTAGGGGCTGGAGGAGGTTACAGAGATAGGGAGGGTTGTAGGGACTGGAGGAGGTTACAGAGATAGGGAGGGTGGTAGGGGCTGGAGGAGGTTACAGAGATAGGGAGGGTGGTAGGGGCTGGAGGAGGTTACAGAGATAGGGAGGGTTGTAGGGGCTGGAGGAGGTTACAGAGATAGGGAGGGTTGTAGGGGCTGGAGGAGGTTACAGAGATAGGGAGGGTTGTAGGGGGCTGGAGGAGGTTACAGAGATAGGGAGGGTTTTAGGGGCTGGAGGAGGTTACAGAGATAGGGAGGGTTGTAGGGGCTAGAGGAGGTTACAGAGATAGGGAGGGTGGTAAGGGGGCTGGAGGAGGTTACAGAGATAGGGAGGGTGGTAAGGGCTGGAGGAGGTTACAGAGATAGGGAGGGTGGTAGTGGCTGGAGGAGGTTACAGAGATAGGGAGGGTGGTAGGGGCTGGAGGAGGTTACAGAGATAGGGAGGGTTGTAGGAGCTGGAGGAGCTTACAGAGATAGGGAGGGTGGTAGGGGCTGGAGGAGGTTACAGCGATAGGGAGGGTTGTAGGGGCTGGAGGAGGTTACAGAGATAGGGAGGGTGGTAGGGCCTGGAGCAGGTTACAGAGATAGGTAGGGTGGTAGGGGCTGGAGGAGGTTACAGAGATAGGGAGGGTGGTAGGGGCTGGAGGAGGGTACAGAGATAGGGAGGGGTGTAGGGTCTAGAGGAGGTTACAGAGATAGGGAGGGTTGTAGGGGCTGGAGGAGTTTACAGAAAGAGGGAGGGTTGTAGTGGCTGGAGGAGGTTACAGAGATAGGGAGGGTTGTAAGGGCTGGAGGAGGTTACCGAGATAGGGAGGGTTGTAGGGGGCTGGAGGAGGTTACAGAGATAGGGAGGGTGGTAGGGGCTGGAGGAGGTTACAGAGATAGGGAGGGTTGTAGGGACTGGAGGAGATTACAGAGATAGGGAGGGTGGTAGGGGCTGGAGGAGGTTACAGAGATAGGGAGGGTGGTAGGGGCTGGAGGAGGTTACAGAGATAGGGAGGGTTGTATGGGCTGGAGGAGGTTACAGAGATAGGGAGGGTTGTAGGGGCTGGAGGAGGTTACAGAGATAGGGAGGGTTGTAGGGGGCTGGAGGAGGTTACAGAGATAGGGAGCGTTTTAGGGGCTGGAGGAGGTTACAGAGATAGGGAGGGTTGTAGGGGCTAGAGGAGGTCACAGAGATAGGGAGGGTGGTAAGGGGGCTGGAGGAGGTTACAGAGATAGGAAGGGTGGTAAGGGCTGGAGGAGGTTACAGAGATAGGGAGGGAGGTAGTGGCTGGAGGAGGTTACAGAGATAGGGAGGGTGGTAGGGGCTAGAGGAGGTCACAGAGATAGGGAGGGTGGTAAGGGGGCTGGAGGAGGTTACAGAGATAGGAAGGGTGGTAAGGGCTGGAGGAGGTTACAGAGATAGGGAGGGAGGTAGTGGCTGGAGGAGGTTACAGAGATAGGGAGGGTGGTAGGGGCTGGAGGAGGTTACAGAGATAGGGAGGGTTGTAGGGGCTGGAGGAGGTTACAGAGATAGGGAGGGTGGTGGGGGCTGGAGGAGGTTACAGCGATAGGGAGGGTTGTAGGGGCTGGAGGAGGTTACAGAGATAGGGAGGGTGGTAGGGGCTGGAGCAGGTTACAGAGATAGGTAGGGTGGTAGGGGCTGGAGGAGGTTAAAGAGGTAGGGAGGGTTGTAGGGGCTGGAGGAGGTTACAGAGATAGGGAGGGTGGTAGGGGCTGGAGGAGGTTACAGAGGTAGGGAGGGTGGTAGGGGCTGGAGGAGGTTACAGAGATAGGGAGGGTTGCAGGTACTGGAGGAGGTTACAGAGATAGGGAGGGTGGTATGGGCTGGAGGAGTTTACAGACATAGCGAAGGTGGTAGGGGCTGGAGGAGGTTACAGAGATAGGGAGGGTGGTAGGGGCTGGAGGAGGTTACAGAGATAGGGAGGGTTGTAGGGCTGTAGGAGGTTACAGAGAGAGGGAGGGTGGTTGGGGGCTGGAGGAGGTTACTGAGATAGGGAGGGTTGTAAGGGCTGGAGGAGGTTACAGAAATAGGGAGGGTTGGAGCGGGGTGGAGGAGGTTACAGAGATAGGGAGTGTTGTAGGGGCTGGAGGAGGTTACAAAGATAGGGAGGGTGGTAGAGGCTGGAGGAGGTTACAGAGATAGGGAGGGTGGTAGGGGCTGGAGGAGGTTACAGAGATAGGGAGGGTTGTAGGGGCTGGAGGAGGTTACAGAGATAGGGAGGGTGGTGGAGGCTGCAGGAGGTTACAGAGATAGGGAGGGTTGTAGGGGCTGGAGGAGGTTACAGAGATAGGGAGGGTGGTAGGGGCTGGAGGAGGTTACAGAGATAGGGAGGGTTGTAGGGGCTGGAGGAGGTTACAGAGATAGGGAGGGTTGTAGGGGCTGGAGGAGGTTACAGAGATAGGGAGGGTGGTAGGGGCTGGAGGAGGTTACAGAGATAGGGAGGGTTGTAGGGGCTGGAGGAGGTTACAGAGATAGGGAGGGTTGTCGGGGGCTGGAGGAGGTTACAGAGATAGGGAGGGTGGTAGGGGCTGGAGGAGGGTACAGAGATAGGGAGGGTTGTAGGGGCTGGAGGAGGTTACAGAGATAGGGAGGGTTGTAGGGGCTGGAGGAGGTTACAGAGATAGGGAGGGTGGTAGGAGCTGGAGGAGGTTACAGAGATAGAGAGGGGGGCGAGGAGACCGTGGAGGGGATTTGAACACCCGGATGAGAATTTTAAAATCGAAGCGTTGTCGGGCCAGGAGCTAATATATGTCAGCGAGCACAGTCCACTCTCAATCATCAGCAAAGCGATGGAAGGTGTCATCGACAGTGCTGTCAAGCGACATTTACTCACCAATAACCTGCTCACTGATGCCCAGTTTGGGTTCCGCCAAGACCACTTGGCTCCCGACCTCATTACAGCCTTGGTCCAAACATGGACAAAGGAGCTGAATTCCAGAGGTGAGGTGAGAGTGACTGCCCTTGACATCAAGGCAGCATTTGACCGAGTCTGACATCAAGGAGCCCTAGTAAAACTGAAGTAAATGGAGCACAAGTCTTCAGCGCGATAGCCGGGATGTTGTCGGTGCCCATAGCCTTTGCTGTATCCAGTGCACTCAGCCGTTTCTTGATATCACGTGGAGTGAATCGAATTGGCTGAAGACTGGCTTCCGTGATGGTGGGGACCTCGGGAGTAGGCCGATATGGATCATCCACTCGGCACTTCTGGCTGAAGATGGTTGCAAACGCTTCAGCCTTGTCTTTTGCACTCACATGCTGGGCTCCACCATCATTGAGGATGGGGATATTCATGGAGGCTCCTCCTCCCGTTAGTTGTTTAATGGTCCACCTCCATTCACGACTGGATGTGGCAGGACTGCAGAGCTTTGCTCTGATCCGTTGATTGTGGAATCACTTAGCCCTGCCTATAGCATGCTGCTTTTGCTTTTTAGCATGCACGTAGTCCTGTGTTGCAGCTTCCCCAGGTTGGCACCTCATTTTTAGGTACGCCTGGAGCTGCTCCTGGCATGCTCTTCTACACTCCTTATTGAACCAGGGTTGGTCCCCTGGCTTGATGGTAATGGTAGAGTGAGGGATATGCCGGGCCATGAGGTTACAGATTGCGGTGGAATACAACTCTGCTGCTGGTGGCCCACAGCGCCTCATGGATGCCCAGTTTTGAGCTGCTAGATCTGTTCTGAATCTATCGCACTGACCACGGTGGTAGTGCCACACAACACGATGGAGGATGTCCTCAGTGTGAAGACGGGACTTCGTCTCCACAATGACTGTGCGGTGGTCACTGCTAGCAATACTGTCATGGACAGATGCATCTACGACAGGTAGATTGGTGAGGACGAGGTCGAGTAGGTTTTCCCCTCCTGTTGGTTCACTCACCACCTGTCGCAGGCCCAGACTGGCAGCTCTGTCCTTCAGGACTCGGCCAGCTCGGTCAGTAGCGGTGCTACCGAGTCACTCTTGGTGATGGACATTGAAGCCCCCCACCCAGAGTACATTCTGTGCCCTTGCTACTCTCAGTGCTTCTTCCAAGTGGTGTTCAACATGGAGGAGTACTGATTCATCAGCTGAGGGAGGGCGGTAGGTGGTAATCAGCAGGAGGTTTCCTTGCCCATGCTTCACCTGAAGCCATGAGACTTCATGGGGTCCGGAGTCAATGTTGAGGACTCCCAGGGCCACTCCTTCCCAACTGTATACCACTGTGCCACCACCCCTGGTGGGTCTGTCCTGCCGGTGGGACAGGACATACCCAGGGATGGTGATGGAGGAGCTTGGGACATTGGCTGAAAGGTATGATTCCGTGAGTATGACTATGTCAGGCTGTTGCTGGACTAGTCTGTGGGACAGCTCTCCCAATTTTGGCACAAGTCCCCAGATGTTGGTGAGGAGGACTTTGCAGGGTCGACTGGGCTGGGTGTGCCGTTGCTGTGTCTGTAGCCGGTGCCGAGGTCGATGCTGGGTGGTCCATCCAATTTCATTCTTATTTTGTTCCGTAGCGCCTTTACAGTGAGGGTATGAGGGACCAAGGGGAGAGGGCCGAGGCCCCATGGTGCAGGGGATGGGCCAAGACCCCACAGTGCAGGGGAGAGGGCTGAGGCCCCACGGTGCAGGGGAGAGGGCTGAGGCCCCATGGTGCAGGGGAGAGGGCCGAGGCCCCACGGTGCAGGGGAAGGGCCGAGGCCCCACGGTGCAGGGGAGAGGACTGAGGCCCCACGGTGCAGGGGAGAGGGCCGAGGCCCCATGGTGCAGGGGAAGGGCCGAGGCCCCACGGTGCTTCAGGCTGAGGGGCCGCCCCCTGTTGCTATAGGGGTTGTTGCTGATTGTCAATGTGGGCAGGAACACAGCTCTGCTCTGAAACGTTGACCTGGTTTGTTCATCCTCATCACAGGTGGAGAACCTCGGAGGTTACGACCTTCCCGTCAATGTGACGTTCGACGTTCCCTTGGAGATCTTGGGCCTAGTGAGGTGGGAACTCAGCAACCTGATCCAGGTTGATCCGGTGAGTGTCATCATGAAGGGATAATTACAAGTCCTAGCCCTGCCTTGGGCTACCCCAGGTCAGGCGAATTCCCCAGACGTTCACCTTCAACTTAAGTTAGAGATAGCCGAATTCCATAAGACGCTTAAATGGGTCTAAAGGTTCAGGCTATCTCTCCCTAAAGGAAAGGAACGACTGAAGATGTTACCGCCCTCCAGATAGCACTTTTAATAAGTTGAACTAGACTGTAACCTTCCGGATATTATGAGGGTCCGGAATACCACCCAGAATTCTGCAACTCCTTACAAAAGAGTGTACAGAAATTGGGTTTGCGAGTTTATACAGAAATACTCTTTGAGACTATTCTAAAAATATATTGTTTTATTTAAGAGCTGACATTCAGTTAACAGCTGTTGAATCAGTCACAACATTAACAATTCAAAATACAAATAGCTTACATTTCTTATTTTTCACAGATCCTTATTCTCAAATCTTTACTTCGTTACATTTCTATATTTCTTACTTATTTCTAAATCCAGATTATCCACCAAAATCAAATATCTTGATTACCCGAGACTCAAAGTTAAAAACTTACAGATGGTGCCTGTAAAGTTGAGAAACGCTTGGCTCGTTCAGCGAGTTCTGACTTTCTTTTTGAAAAGGTCTTTCCTTTATACCCTTTTTGCAGTGGTTTATTCTTTGAAGTTCTCTGCTGATGTAAGCTAATTGTCTTTATTGATACCTCTGTTGAATGCTTTCTATCTTACTGTCAATTCAACTATTACCTGCATAATTATGTCTCTACCTTTAGGTGTTCCAAAAACTATCACAAAAACAATATGACAGCAATGGTTTCTGTTTGATGCCATTCTTATCGAAGATTTTCCATTCAATTCTTAATATTGGCTTTACTGGTTTTAGCAGACGTTGTGACTCCGTGGTGTTCCAAGTTCAGTACAAAAACAATGTAATTGCTTGGTGCATCTGTTGAAGTCATATCTTCAAAGTGTTCTTATTGGTATTATATTTACTATGTATAAATTAAAGACACTTTAACTGGGTGTTTACTTGTTTTCTAGCTATCTCAATTGGTTGCATATTTAATCGTGTTTCCTGTCTTCCAAGTTTAACATAAAAACTATTTGACCAGCAGATGTTTCTTTTACTTGATGTCATCTTTTCAAAGGCACATGGTTTTTTAAATATTCTGTTCCTGTTTCCCTGAGTGTTTCTGTTCAACGTGTTAGCTTATAACACCTTAAACTGGGTCTTCCATTGTGTTATTCCCAAATTCCAGACCATCTGGAAGCGCCAAACTGCCATTTCAATAGAGCCATTGTTTTAGTATATTTAACTAATTCCCATTTCAAAGCTTGTTTGGTTTTTACAACTCTATTTTCTCTCCACGGATGTTGCCCTGGCCTGCTGAGTTTTTCCAGCATTTTCTGTTGTTATTTCGGAGATCCGGCATCTGCAGTATTTTGCTATCATACTAGTAACTACAGGCCAGTCAGTACTTTGTATCGGTGTTTACTAAGGAGGTGCATGCTGACAAAATATCAGTAGAAGTGGAAAAGGTAGAAGCAATGGAAACATAGAAACATAGATTATAGGAGCAGGAGTAGGCCATTCGGCCCCTCGAGCCTGCTCCGCCATTTAATGAGATCATGGCTGATCATCCAAATTCAGTACCCGGTCCCTGCTTTCTCCCCATATCCCTTGATCCCTTTAGCCTTAAGAAATATATCTAACTCCTTCTTGAATATATTTAATGAATTTGCCTCAACTGCCTTCTGTGGTAGAGAATTCCACAGGTTCACCACTCCCTGGGTGAAGAAATTCCTCCTCATCTCAGTCCTAAATGGCTTACCCCTTATCCTTAGACTGTGACCCCTGGTTCTGGACTCCCCGGCCATCGGGAACATCCTTCCTGCATCTAGTCTGTCTAGTCCTGTTAGAATTTTATAAGTTTCAATGAGATCCCCTCTCATTCTTCTAAACTCCAGCGAGTATAAGCCCAATCGACCCAATCTCTCCTCATACGTCATTCCTGCCATCCCAGGTATCAGCCTGGTGAATCTTCGCTGCACTCCCTCCATGGCAAGAACATCCTTCCACAGATAAGGTGACCAAAACTGCACACAATACTCAAGGTGTGGTCTCACCAAAGCCCTGTACAACTGCAGCAAGACATCCTTGTTCCTGCTCCTGTAATCGAGGTGTTTAAGATGATTAAAGGATTCGATAGGGTAGACAGAGAAACTATGTCCTCTGGTGGGGGAGGAGAGTCCAGAACAAGGGGGCAGAACCTTAGAATTAGAACCAGGCCGTTCAGGGGTGATGTCAGGAAGCACTTCTTCACACAAAGGGTTAGTGGAAATCTGGAACTCTCTCCCCCAAAATTTGGAGCTTGCAAGGCTGCGATGGATAGATTTCTGTTGGGTAAGGGTAAGGAGAGATGGAACCAAGGTGGGTGGATGAGGTCGACAGATAGGTCAGCGACGAGCTGATTGAATGGTGGAGGGAACAGGTTCGAGGGGGCTGAACGGCCTCCTCCTGTTCCCATGAGGTCACTGATTGAATGGGGGAAGAGGTTCGAGGGGGCTGAATGGCCTCCTCCTGTTCCCATGAGGTCACTGATGGAGTGGCGGGGGAAAAGGTTCGAGGGGACTGAACGGCCTCCTCCTGTTCCCATGAGGTCACTGATTGAATGGGGGAAGAGGTTCGAGGGGACTGAACGGCCTCCTCCTGTTCCCATGAGGTCACTGATTGAATGGGGGAAGAGGTTCGAGGGGGCTGAACGGCCTCCTCCTGTTCCCATCAGGTCACTGATTGAATGGCGGGGGAAGAGGTTCGAGGGGACTGAACGGCCTCCTCCTGTTCCCATGAGGTCACTGATTGAATGGGGGGAAGAGGTTCGAGGGGACTGAACGGCCTCCTCCTGTTCCCATCAGGTCACTGATTGAATGGCGGGGGAAGAGGTTCGAGGGGACTGAACGGCCTCCTCCTGTTCCCATGAGGTCACTGATTGAATGGGGGAAGAGGTTCGAGGGGACTGAACGGCCTCCTCCTGTTCCCATGAGGTCACTGATTGAATCGGGGGAAGAGGTTCGAGGGGACTGAACGGCCTCCTCCTGTTCCCATCAGGTCACTGATTGAATTGGGGGAAGAGGTTCGAGGGGGCTGAACGGCCTCCTCCTGTTCCCATGAGGTCACTGATTGAATCGGGGGAAGAGGTTCGAGGAGGCTGAATGGCCTCCTCCTGTTCCCATGAGGTCACTGATTGAATGGCGGGGGAAGAGGTTCGAGGGGGCTGAACGGCCTCCTCCTGTTCCCATGAGGTCACTGATTGAATGGCGGGGGAAGAGGTTCGAGGGGGCTGAATGGCCTCCTCTTGTTCCCATGAGGTCACTGATTGAATGGCGGGGGAAAAGGTTCGAGGGGGCTGAACGGCCTCCTCCTTGTTCCCGTGAAAACCTTCCGTGACGAACTGGCGGGCGAGATGTTGACTTAAACCCATCTCTTTTTTTTTCCCCCAACTACAGGTGCACGGCTCAGAGTGTGTGGAACGTGCCGACCCAGGACTGGCTGCGGCGGGGACAACCTCTAGGGTGAGTCTTCCTGGGCGCAGTTGTCCTCCAGAATCTCGGCCTCCTTTCGTGGGGGGCGCGAGGCAGCCCTGGAGGTCCTGGACGCTCATGAAATCGAGAGAAGGAAAATATCGGAGGAGCTACCTCACCTGCCTTGGGCGCGTCCCAAAGATTGTCCAACACCAGGAATTACTCCGTGGTATAAGCAGCACAGAAACAAGCCATTCGGCCCCACTGCTCCGTGCCGGTGTTTCTGCTCCACATGAGCCTCCTCCCGACCCCTCTTCATCTCACCCTATCAAACATAGAAACATAGAAGATAGGAGCAGGAGTAGGCCATTCGGCCCCTCGAGACTGCTCCGCCATTCAATGAGATCATGGCTGATCATCCAAACTCAGTACCCGGTCCCTGCCTTCTCTCCATATCCCTTGATCCCTTTAGCCTTAAGAAATATATCCAACTCCTTCTTGAATATATTTAATGAATTGGCCTCTACTGCCTTCTGTGGTAGAGAATTCCACAGGTTCACCAATCTCTAGGTGAAGAAATTCCTCCTCATCTCTGTCCTAAATGGCTTACCCCTTATCCTTAGACTGTGACCCCTGGTTCTGGACTCCCCGGCCATCGGGAACATCCTTCCTGCATCTAGTCTGTCTAGTCCCCTGTTAGAATTTTATAAGTTTCAATGAGATCCCCTCTCATTCTTCTAAACTCCAGCAAGTACAAGCCCAATCGACCCAATCTCTCCTCATACGTCATTCCTGCCATCCCAGGTATCAGTCTGGTGAATCTTCGCTGCACTCCCTCCATGGCAAGAACATCCCTCCTCAGATAAGGCGACCAAAACTGCGCACAATACTCAAGGTGTGGTCTCACCAAGGCCCTGTACAACTGCAGCAAGACATCCTCGTTCCTGTACACGAATCATTCAATATATCCCTCTATTCCTTTCTCCCTCATGTGTTTATCCAGCTTCCCCTTAAATATATCTCTGTTATTCGCCTCAACCACTCCCTGTGGTAGCGAGTTCCACATTCTCACCACTCTCTGGGGAAAGAAGCTTCTCCTGAATTCCCCATTGGATTTATTAGTGACTGTCTTATATTGATGGTCCCTAGTTCTGGGCTTCCCTACAACTGGAAACGTCTTCTCTACCTTGACCATATCAAACCCTTTCATAATCTTACAGACCTCGATCAGGTCACCCCTCAGCCTTCTCTTTTCTAGAGAAAGGAACCCCAGCCTGTTCAATCTTTCCTGATAGGTGTAACCTCGCAGTTCTAGTAAACTATTTTTGCATGTACTCCACTGCCTCTCTATCCTTTTAATGATATGGAGACCAGAACTGTGCACAGTGCTCCAAGTGTGGTCTAACCAGACCTGAACTGTGCACAGTGCTCCAAGTGTGGTCTAACCAGACCGGAACTGTGCACAGTGCTCCAAGTGTGGTCTAACCAGACCAGAACTGTGCACAGTGCTCCAAGTGTGGTCTAACCAGACCGGAACTGTGCACAGTGCTCCAAGTGTGGTCTAACAAGACGAGAACTGTGCACAGTGCTCCAAGTGTGGTCTAACCAGACTAGAACTGTGCACGGTGCTCCAAGTGTGGTCTAACCAGACCAGAACTGTGCACAGTGCTCCAAGTGTGGTCTAACCAGACCAGAACTGTGCACAGTGCTCCAAGTGTGGACTAACCAGACCAGAACGGTGCACAGTGCTCCAAGTGTGGTCTAACCAGACCAGAACTGTGCACAGTGCTCCAAGTGTGGTCTAACCAGACCAAAACTGTGCACAGCGCTCCAAGTGTGGTCTAACCAGACCAGAACTGTGCACAGTGCTCCAAGTGTGGTCTAACCAGACCAGAACTGTGCACAGTGCTCCAAGTGCGGTCTAACCAGACCAAAACTGTGCACAGCGCTCCAAGTGCGGTCTAAACAGACCAGAACTGTGCACAGTGCTCCAAGTGTGGTCTAGCCAGACCAGAACTTTGCACAGTGCTCCAAGTGTGGTCTAACCAGATCAGAACTGTGCACAGTGCTCCAAGTCTGGTCGAACAAGACGAGAACTGTGCACAGTGCTCCAAGTGTGGACTAACCAGACCAGAACGGTGCACAGTGCTCCAAGTGTGGTCTAACCAGACCAGAACTGTGCACAGCGCTCCAAGTGTGGTCTAACTAGACCAGAACTGTGCACAGTGCTCCAAGTGCGGTCTAACCGGACCAGAACTGTGCACAGTGCTCCAAGTGTGGTCTAACCAGACCAGAACTGTGCACAGTGCGCCAAGTGTGGTCTAACCAGACCAGAACTGTGCACAGCGCTCCAAGTGTGGTCTAACCAGACCAGAACTGTGCACAGTGCTCCCAGTGTGGTCTAACCAGACCAGAACTGTGCACAGTGCTCCAAGTGTGGTCTAACCAGACCAGAACTGTGCACAGTGCTCCAAGTGTGGTCTAACCGGACCAAAACTGTGCACAGTGCTCCAAGAGTGGTCTAACCAGACTAGAACTGTGCACAGTGCTCCAAGTGTGGTTTAACAAGACTGGAACTGTGCACAGTGCCACAAGTGTGGTCTAACCAGACCAGAACTGTGCACAGTGCTCCAAGTGTAGTCTAACAAGACCAGAACTGTGCACAGTGCTCCAAGTGTGGTCTAACCAGAACAGAACTGTGAACAGTGCTCCAAGTGTGGTCTAAACAGACCAGAACTGTGCACAGTGCTCCAAGTGCGGTCTAACCAGACCAGAACTGTGCACAGTGCTCCAAGTGCAGTCTAACCAGATCAGAACTGTGCACAGTGCTCCAAGTGTGGTCTAACCAGACCGGAACTGTGCACAGTGCTCCAAGTGTGGTCTAACCAGACCGGAACTGTGCACGGTGCTCCAAGTGCGGTCTAACCGGACCAGAATTGTGCACAGTGCTCCAAGTGTGGTCTAACCAGACCAGAACTGTGCACCATGCCCCAAGTGTGGTCTAACCAGACCAGAACTGTGCACAGTGCTCCAAGTGTGGTCTAACCAGACCAGAACTGTGCACAGTGCTCCAAGTGTGGTCTAACCAGACCGGAACTGTCCACAGTGCTCCAAGTGTGGTCTAACCAGACCAGAACTGTGCACAGTGCTCCAAGTGTGGTCTAACCAGACCGGAACTGTGCACAGTGCTCCAAGTGTGGTCTAACCAGACAGGAACTGTGCACAGCGCTCCAAGTGTGGTCTAACCAGACCAGAACTGTGCACAGTGCTCCAAGTGTGGTCTAACCAGACCAGAACTGTGCACAGTGTTCCAAGTGTGGTCTAACCAAACCAAAACTGTGCACAGTGCTCCAAGTGCGGTCTAACCACACCAGAACTGTGTACAGTGCTCCAAGTGCAGTCTAACCAGATCAGAACTGTGCACAGTGCTCCAAGTGTGGTCTAACAAGACTGGAACTGTGCACAGTGCTCCAAGTGTGGTCTAACCAGACCAGAACTGTGCACAGTGCTCCAAGTGTGGTCTAACCAGACCAGAACTGTGCACAGTGCTCTAAGTGTGGTCTAACCAGACTGGAACTGTGCACAGTGCTCCAAGTGTGGTCTAACCAGACCAGAACTGTGCACAGTGCTCCAAGTGTGGCCTAACCAGACCAGAACTGTGCACAGTGCTCCAAGTGTGGTCTAACCAGAACAGAACTGTGAACAGTGCTCCAAGTGTGGTCTAAACAGACCAGAACGGTGCACAGTGCTCCAAGTGTGGTCTAACCAGACCGGAACTGTGCACAGTGCTCCAAGTGTGGTCTTAGCAGACCAGAACTGTGCACAGTGCTCCAAGTGTGGTCTTAGCAGACCAGAACTGTGCACAGTGCTCCAAGTGTAGTCTAACCAGACCAGAACTGTGCACAGTGCTCCAAGTGTGGTCTAACCAGACCAGAACTGTGCACAGTGCTCCAAGTGCGGTCTAACCAGACCAGAACTGTGCACAGTGCTCCAAGTGCAGTCTAACCAGATCAGAACTGTGCACATTGCTCCAACTGTGGCCTAACCAGAGCATAAATGTGCACAGTGCTCCAAGTGTGGTCTAACCAGAACAGAACTGTGAACAGTGCTCCAAGGGTGGTCTAACCAGACCAGAACTGTACACAGTGCTCCAAGTGTGGTCTAACCAGAGCAGAACTGTGAGCAGTGCTCCAAGTGTGGTCTAACCAAACCAGAACTGTGCACAGTGCTCCAAGTGTGGTCTAACCAAACCAGAACTGTGCACAGTGCTCCAAGTGTGGTCTAACCAGAGCAAAAATGTGCACAGTGCTCCAAGTGTGGTCTAACCAGACCGGAACTGTGCACAGTGCTCCAAGCGTGGTCTAACCAGACCAGAACTGTGCACAGTGCTCTGTGTGGTCTAGCCAGACCAGAACTGTGCACAGTGCTCCAAGTATGGATTAACCAGACCACAACAGTGCACAGTGCTCCAAGTGTAATCTAACCAAACCAGAACTGTGCACAGTGCACCATGTGTGGTCTAACCAGAACAGAACTGTGCACAGTGCTCCAAGTGTGGTCTAACCGGACCAGAACTGTACACAGTGCTCAAGAGTGGTCTAACCAGACTAGAACTGTGCACAGTGCTCCAAGTGTGGTCTAACCAGAACGGAACTGTCCACAGTGCTCCAAGTGTGGTCTAACCAGACCAGAACTGTGCACAGTGCTCCCAGTGTGGTCTAACCAGACCAGAACTGTGCACAGTGCTCCAGGTGTGCTCTAACCAGACTAGAAATGTGCACAGTGATCCAAGTGCGGTCTAACCAGTCCAGAACTGTGCACAGTGCTCCAAGTGTGGTCTAACCAGACCAGAACTGTGCACAGTGCTCCAAGTGTGGTCTAACCAGACCAGAACTGTGCACAGTGCTCCAAGTGTGGTCTAACCAGACCAGAACTGTGCACAGTGCTCCAAGTGTGGTCTAACCAGACCGGAACTGTACACAGTGCTCCAAGTGTGGTCTAACCAGACCGGAACTGTGCACAGTGCTCCAAGTGTGGTCTAACCAGACCGGAACTGTGCACGGTGCTCCAAGTGTGGTCTAACCAGACCGGAACTGTGCACAGTGCTCCAAGTGTGGTCTAACCAGACCGGAACTGTGCACAGTGCTCCAAGTGTGGTCTAACCAGACCAGAACTGTGCACAGTGCACCAAGTGTAATCTAACAAGACCGGAACTGTGCACAGTGCTCCAAGTGTGGTCTAACCAGACCGGAACTGTGCACAGTGCTCCAAGTGTGGTCTAACAAGACCAGAACTGTGCACAGTGCTCCAAGTGTGGTCTAACCAGACCAGAACTGTGCACAGTGCTCCAAGTGTGGTCTAACCAGACCGGAACTGTGCACAGTGCTCCAAGTGTGGTCTAACCAGTCCAGTACTGTGCACCATGCTCCAAGTGTGGTCTAACCAGATCAGAACTGTGCACAGCGCTCCAAGTGTGGTCTAACCAGACCACAACTGTGCACAGTGCTCCAAGTGTGGTCTAACCAGACCAGAACTGTGCACAGAGCTCCAAGTGTGGTCTAACCAGACCAAAACTGTGCACAGAGCTCCAAGTGTGGTCTAACCAGATCAGAACTGTGCACAGTGCTCCAAGTGTGGTCTAACCAGACCAGAACTGTGCACAGCACTCCAAGTGTGGTCGAACCAGACCAGAACTGTGCACAGTGCTCCAAGTGCGGTCTAACCAGACCAGAACTGTGCACAGTGCTCCAAGTGTGGTCTAACCAGACCAGAGCTGTGCACAGTGCTCCAAGTGTGGTCTAACCAGACCAGAACTGTGCACAGTGCTCCAAGTGTGGTCTAACCAGACCAGAACTGTGCACAGTGCTCCAAGTGTGGTCTAACCAGACCAGAACTGTGCACAGTGCCCCAAATGTGGTCTAACCAGACCGGAACTGTGCACTGTGCTCAAAGTGTGGTCTAACCAGACCAGAACTATGCACAGTGCTCCAAGTGTGGTCTAACCAGACCAGAACTGTGCACAGTGCTCCAAGTGTGGTCTAACCAGACCGGAACTGTACACAGTGCTCCAAGTGTGGTCTAACCAGACCGGAACAGTGCACAGTGCTCCAAGTGTGGTCTAATCAGACCGGAACTGTGCACAGTGCTCCAAGTGTGATCTAACCAGACCGGAACTGTGCACAGTGCTCCAAGTGTGGTCTAACCAGACCAGAACTGTGCACAGTGCTCCAAGTGTGGTCTAACCAGACCAGAACTGTGCACAGTGCTCCAAGTGTGGTCTAACCAGACCAGAACTGTGCACAGTGCTCCAAGTGTGGTCTAACCAGACCAGAACTGTGCACAGTGCTCCAAGTGTGGTCTAACCAGACCAGAACTGTGCACAGTGCTCCAAGTGTGGTCGAACCAGACTGGAACTGTGCACAGTGCTCCAAGTTTGGTCTAACCAGACCAGAACTGTGCACAGTGCTCCAAGTGTGGTCCAGCCAGACCAGAGCTGTGCACAGTGCTCCAAGTGCGGTCTAACCAGACCAGAATTATGCACAGTGCTCCAATGCAGTTTAACCAGATCAGAACTGTGCACAGTGCCCCAAGTGTGGTCTAACCAGACCAGAACCGTGCACAGTGCTCAAAGTGTGGTCTAACCAGACCAGAACTGTGCACAGTGCTCCAAGTGCGGTCTAACCAGACCAGAATTATGCACAGTGCTCCAATGCAGTTTAACCAGATCAGAACTGTGCACAGTGCCCCAAGTGTGGTCTAACCAAACCGGAACAGTGCACAGTGCTCCAAGTGTGATCTAACCAGACCAGAACTGTGCACAGTGCTCCAAGTGCGGTCTAACCAGAGCAGAGCTGTACACATTGCTCCAACTGTGGTCTAACCAGACCGGAACAGTGCACATTGCTCCAACTGTGGTCTAACCAGACCGGAACAGTGCACAGTGCTCCAAGTGTGGTCTAATCAGACCAGAACTGTGCACAGTGCTCCAAGTGTGGTCTAACCAGACCAGAACTGTGCACAATGCTCCAAGTGCGGGCTAACCAGACCAGAACTGTGCACAGTGCTCAAAGTGTGGTCTAACCGGACCAGAACTGTGCACAGTGCTCCAAGTGTGGTCTAACCAGACCAGAACTGTGCACAGTGCTCCAAGTGCAGTCTAACCAGATCAGAACTGTGCACAGTGCTCCAAGTGTGGTCTAACCAGACAGGAACTGTGCACAGTGCTCTAAGTGTGGTCTAACCAGACCAGAACTGTGCACAGTGCTCCAAGTGCGGTCTAACCAGACCAGAGCTGTACACATTGCTCCAACTGTGGTCTAATCAGACTGGAACTGTGCACAGTGCTCCAAGTGTGGTCGAACCAGACCAGAACTATGCACAGTGCCCCAAATGTGGTCTAACCAGACCGGAACTGTCGGCGGGGCAATACTGAGGGAGCGCCGCACTGTCGGAGGGGCAGTACTGAGGGAGCGCCGCACTGTCGGAGGAGCGGTACTGAGGGAGCGACGCACTGTCGGAGGTGCGGTACTGAGGGAGCGCCGCACTGTCGGAGGTGCGGTACTGAGGAACCCATGGCCTACTCTTGCTCCTACTCTGATCCGGTCATCATTACATTGCTGTTCGTGGGCCCTTGCTGTGCGCAAACTATCTGCCGCGTTTGCGTACAGTGCAACTGTTGGGGGGAAAAAAGGATTTTGTTGGCCGCGATGTGTTTTGGGATGTTCTGAGGTGGGGAATATCGCTACAGAAATGCGAATCCTTTGTTCTTTTATCTTCCCTGCAGAAGACGTCCACGACTTTGCTGAAAACCATCTTCTGCCGTATCCATTCGTTGGGGCGTAATGCTTCTGTGCTGTTCAGCGTGAGCGGAGATGCCCGCGCGTTGGGAGAGGTAAGAGGGCTCGGGCCTTCTATCAGCTGGGGGTTTTGGTGTGTGCGTGCCTACTGTGGTCGAATAGCCTGCACCAATACAGGCTTTAATGGGCAGGCGGGGTGGGGTGGGTGGGTGTGCTATAAACCACATCATCAAGAAACTACTCATGAAATAACACTGGACGGCCAGCTGGTGGCGCCGTCCAAGGAGTATAAATACTCGGGGCGTGGGCCCAGCTTTCAGGGACATTTTGTAAGACAAGGAACTAGTGAAGTACAACTAGACCTCCATGTTCTGAAACAAGTTGATTAAAGCCTTGCTTTACGCTCAAACCAAGTGCGTAGTGAGCTTTATTATGTCAGGGTGCGGGCGGGAGACTGCCTCCTGATTGGACGTCCGTTTGGCCCCTGGCGAGGCGACCATTTTGAAAACAGGGGCTACTCCAGAGGCTGTCCAAAAGCAGGCCACAGGCCCCCCCCCCCGCCCAATTGCTGTGGGAAATTGGGGCCTGGGGTCTCTCCCATCCCCACCTCCGCGATCGCACCCCTCTCTCCTCTTTTTCCCTCAATCCCCCCGCTCCCAGCAACTTATCTGGCTGCTGGCAGTCGGCCCGGCCCCAGCCTCGGGCCTCAGTCCAGGGGCACGGCCTACTTGGTGACCTCGCAGCACCCCTGCCAGGTTTAATTGAGGCTCAGACCTCAGAATCTGCCGGTGGTGGGGCCTCCGATCAGATTTTCCCCCACCACCCCGCTACACCTCCAAACAGTCAAACGTGACCCCGTTGAATCCAAAAAGGAGGGAGGTGCCTGTTGAACTGGTGCTCGGCTGGAGTTAGGCCTGATTTTGGCCTGAGATTAGCCTGATTTAGGCCCGAGTTGCGTGTTAGTTATGCCTGATTTAGGCCTGAATTAGGCCTTAGTTAGGCCTGATCTAGGCCCGAGATTAGCCGAGGGGCCGAATGGCCTACTCCTGCTCCTATCTTCTGTGTTTCATAGAAACATAGAAACATAGAAGATCGGAGCAGGAGTAGGCCATTCGGCCCCTCGAGCCTGCTCCGCCATTCAATGAGATCATGGCTGATCATCCAAACTCAGTACCCTATCCCTGCTTTCTCCCCATATCCCTTGATCCCTTTAGCCTTAAGAAATATATCCAACTCCTTCTTGAATATATTTAATGAATTGGCCTCTACTGCCTTGTGTGGTAGAGAATTTCACAGGTTCACCACTCTCTGGGTGAAGAAATTCCTCCTCATCTCTGTCCTAAATGGCTTACCCCTTATCCTTAGACTGTGACCCCTGGTTCTGGACTCCCCGACCATCGGGAACATCCTTCCTGCATCTAGTCTGTCCAGTCCTGTCAGAATTTTATAAGTTTCAATGAGATCCCCTCTCATTCTTCTAAACTCCAGCGAGTATAAGCCCAGTCGACCCAATCTCTCCTCATACGTCATTCCTGCCATCCCAGGTAACAGCCTGGTGAATCTTCGCTGCACTCCTTCCATGTACAGGACACCCAATTCGCTCTGAACACCAACATTTAATAGCTTCTCACCATTTGAAAGGATGGTGAGAAGGATCAGGAAGGGACGGAGTCAATTGTCTCCCCCATCCAACCCAACCCATCCTTTTTTTTTTCTTCAACAGCTGCCGTCGGATGACACCAAGCTAGTGATGTCAAGTCGAGCCGGTGTATCCTTGGACCAGAGGCGATATGTGGACATCTACCACCCGACGAGCCACCGGGCCCAGGTAATTACCTCGCGCTGTGCGGTTTCCCCTCTTACCGCCCCCCCACCCCCCAGCCCCGTGGCTTGGGGAGAGGGAGGCGGAGGCCGTGGAGGGAGGGAGCGATTGGCTCTTGGCTTCATTCTCGTAGGAAGCCATTGGCCACAGACGTGGGTGGACCTCAGTCTCGAAAGCTCCAATTGACCCCTTGCTCACTGCAGGCTTTAAGGGGGGGCGGTGGTTGGAGATTTCGTGTGTGGTCTGTGCACAGGAACGGGAGGAGGCCGTTCAGCCCACTCGAGCCTGTTACACAGGAACAGGAAGAGGCCATTCAGCCCCTCGAGCCTGTTACACAGGAACAGGAGGAGGCCAGTCAGCCCACTCGAGCCTGTTACACAAGAACAGGAGGAGGCCGTTCAGCCCCTCGAGCCTGTTACACAGGAACAGGAGGAGGCCCATTCAGCCCCTCGAGCCTGTTACACAGGAACAGGAGCAGCCCATTCAGCCCCTCGAGCCTGTTACACAGGAACAGGAGCAGCCCATTCAGCCCCTCGAGCCTGTTACACAGGAACAGGAGGAGACACATTCAGCCCCTCGAGCCTGTTACACAGGAACAGGAGCAGCCCATTCAGCCCCTCGAGCCTGTTACACAGGAACAGGAGGAGACCCATTCAGCCCCTCGAGCCTGTTACACAGGAACAGGAGCAGCCCATTCAGCCCCACGAGCCTGTTACACGGGAACAGGAGGAGGCCAGTCAGCCCACTCGAGCCTGTTACACAAGAACAGGAGGAGGCCGTTCAGCCCCTCGAGGCTGTTACACAGGAACAGGAGGAGGCCCATTCAGCCCCTCGAGCCTGTTACACAGGAACAGGAGGAGGCCCATTCAGCCCCTCGAGCCTGTTACACAGGAACAGGAGGAGGCCCATTCAGCCCCTCGAGCCTGTTACACAGGAACAGGAGCAGCCCATTCAGCCCCTCGAGCCTGTTACACAGGAACAGGAGGAGACACATTCAGCCCCTCGAGCCTGTTACACAGGAACAGGAGCAGCCCATTCAGCCCCTCGAGCCTGTTACACAGGAACAGGAGGAGACCCATTCAGCCCCTCGAGCCTGTTACACAGGAACAGGAGGCCCATTCAGCCCCACGAGCCTGTTACACGGGAACAGGAGGAGGCCAGTCAGCCCACTCGAGCCTGTTACACAAGAACAGGAGGAGGCCGTTCAGCCCCTCGAGCCTGTTACACAGGAACAGGAGGAGGCCCCCATTCAGCCCCCTCGAGCCTGTTACATGGGAACAGGAGGAGGCCAGTCAGCCCACTCGAGCCTGTTACACAAGAACAGGAGGAGGCCGTTCAGCCCCTCGAGCCTGTTACACAGGAACAGGAGGCCCATTCAGCCCCTCGAGCCTGTTACACAGGAACAGGAGGAGACTCATTCAGTCCCTCGAGCCTGTTACACAGGAACAGGAGCAGCCCATTCAGCCCCACGAGCCTGTTACACGGGAACAGGAGGAGGTCCATTCAGCCCTTCGAGCCTGTTACACAGGAACAGGAGGAGGCCCCCATTCAGCCCCCTCGAGCCTGTTACACGGGAACAGGAGGCCATTCAGCCCACTTGAGCCTGTTGCACGGGAACAGGAAGAGGCCATTCAGCCCCTCGAGCCTGTTACACAGGAACAGGAGGAGGCCAGTCAGCACCTCGAGCCCGTTACACAGGAACAGGAAGAGGCCATTCAGCCCCTCGAGCCTGTTACACAGGAACAGGAGGAGGCCATTCAGCCCTTCGAGCCTGTTACACAGGAACAGGAGGAGGCCATTCAGCCCAATTGAGCCTGTTGCACGGGAACAGGAAGAGGCCATTCAGCCCCTCGAGCCTGTTACACAGGAACAGGAGGAGGCCAGTCAGCCCACTCGAGCCTGTTACACAAGAACAGGAGGAGGCCGTTCAGCCCCTCGAGCCTGTTACACAGGAACAGGAGGAGGCCCATTCAGCCCCCTTGAGCCTGTTACACGGGTACAGAAGGAGGCCATTCAGCCCACTTGAGCCTGCTGCACGGGAACAGGAAGAGGCCATTCGGCCCCTCAAGCCTGTTACACAGGAACAGGAGGAGGCCAGTCAGCCCCTCGAGCCCGTTACACAGGAACAGGAAGAGGTCCATTCAGCCCCTCGAGCCTGTTACACAGGAACAGGAGGAGGCCATTCAGCCCCTCGAACCCGTTACACAGGAACAGGAGGAGGCCGTTCAGCCCCTTGAGCCTGTTAGACAAGAACAGGAGGAGGCCGTTCAGCCCCCTCGAGCCTGTTCCACAGGAACAGGAGGAGCCCATTCAGCCCCTCGAGCCTGGTACACAGGAACAGGAGGAGGCCCATTCAGCCCCTCGAGCCTGTTACACAGGAACAGGAGGAGGCCATTCAGCCCCTTGAGTCTGTTACATAGGAACAGGAGGAGGCCCATTCAGCCCCTCGAGCCTGTTACATTGGAACAGAAGGAGGCCCATTCAGCCCCTCGAAACTGTTACACAGGAACAGGAGGAGCCCATTCAGCCCCTCGAGCCTGGTACACAGGAACAGGAGGAGGCCCATTCAGCCCCTCGAGTCTGTTACACAAGAACAGGAGGAAGCCATTCAGCCCCTTGAGCCTGTTACACAAGAACAGGGGGAGCCCCATTCAGCCCCTTGAGCCTGTTACACAGGAACAGGGGGAGGCCGTTCAACTCCCTCGAGCCTGTTGCACAGGAACAGGAGGAGGCCGTTCAGCTCCCTCGAGCCTGTTACACAGGAACATGAGGAGGCCCATTCAGCCCCTCGAGCCTGTTACACAGGAACAGGAGGAGACCCATTCAGTCCCTCGAGCCTGTTACACAGGAACAGGAGGAGCCCGTTCAGCCCCTCGAGCCTGTTACACAGGGACAGGAGGAGCCCATTCAGCCCTTCGAGCCTGTTACACAGGAACAGGAGGAGGCCATTCAGCCCCTCGAGCCTGTTACACAGGAACAGGAGGAGACCCATTCAGTCCCTCGGGCCTGTTACAAAGGAACAGGAGGAGCCCGTTCAGCCCCTCGAGCCTGTTACACAGGAACAGGAGCAGCCCATTCAGCCCCTCGAGCCTGTTACACAGGAACAGGAGGAGGCCCATTCAGCCACCACGAGTCTGTTACACGGGAACAGGAGGAGGTCCATTCAGCCCTTCGAGCCTGTTACACAGGAACAGGAGGAGGCCCATTCAACCCCCTATAGCCTGTTACACGGGAACAGAAGGAGGCCATTCAGCCCCTTGAGCCTGTTACACAGGAACAGGAGGAGGCCCATTCAGCCCCTCGAGCCTCGTACACAGGAACAAGAGGAGCCCATTCTGCCCCTTGAGCCTTTTACACAGGAACAGAAGGAGGCCCATTCAGCCCCTCGAGCCTGTTACACAGGAACAGGAGGAGGCCCATTCAGCCCCCTCGAGCCTGTTGCACGGGAACAGGAGAAGGTCCATTCAGCCCCCTCGAGCTTGTTACACAGGAACAGGAGGAGGCCCGTTCAGCCCCTTGAGCCTGTTACACAAGAACAGGAGGAGGCCCATTCAGCCCCTCGAGCCTGTTACACAGGAACAGGAGGCGGCCCATTCAGCCCCCTCGAGCCTGTTACACAGGAACAGGAGGAGGCCCGTTCAGCCCCTCGAGCCTGTTACACAAGAACAGGAGGAGGCCCATTCAGCCCCTCGAGCCTGTTACACAGGAACAGGAGGAGGCCCGTTCAGCCCCTTGAGCCTGTTACACAGGAACAGGAGGAGGCCCGTTCAGCCCCTTGAGCCTGTTACACAGGAACAGGAAGAGGCCCATTGAGTCCCTCGGGCCTGTTACACAGGACCAGCAGGAGGCCATTCAGCCCCTCGAGCCTCGTACACAGGAACAGGAGGAGCCCATTCAGCCCCTCGAGCCTGTTACACAAGAACAGGAGGAGCCCATTCGGCCCACTTGAGCCTGTTCCATTAGGAGCAGGAGGAGGCCATTCAGTATCTGAACTCCATCTGCCCGCCTCGGTTCCCTGACCCTTAATACCTTTACCCAACCCAAACTCTATCAATCTCAGTTTTGTCATTTTCAATTGACCCTCAGCATCCACAGTTTTTTGGGGGAGAGAGTTCCAGATTTCCACTACCCTTTGTGTGAAGAAGTGCTTCCTGACATCATCCCTGAATGGCCTGGCTTCGATTTTAAGGTTCTGCCCCCCATGTTCTGGACTCCCCCCACCAGAGGGAATATTTTCTCTCGATCGAATCCTTAAACACCTCGATCAGATCACCCCTTAATCTTCTAAACTCGAGGGAATACAAGCCTAGTCTGTGCAAACTGTCCTCGTAGTTTAACCCTTTTAGCCCCCGGGTATCAGTCTGGGGAATCTGCACTGTTCCCCCTCCAAGGCCATTATATCCTTTCTGAGGTGCAGGGCCCAGGACTGAACATAGTAACTCCAGAGGGGGCCCGACCTAGGCTCCAGGCAACAGATGCCAGGGTCAAGGGTCACAGAGGTCACTTGCAAAACGTTGACTGTCGCTCGCACTTGCCTCCCTGCAGGCCCTGACAGAGATTGAGTTCCACAAACAATTCAACACACTGCCTGTTATTCTCGGGAGCACTTTGGGAGGACTGGTTTTGCTGATTCTGATCGCCTTCGTGTTATACAAGGTGAGCGCGAGCTTATACGTTGAACCGTCGCAGGGGTCATTGCTGAGGGAGCGCCGCACTGTCGGAGGGTCAGTGCTGAGGGAGCGCCGCACCGTTGGAGGGGCAGTACTGAGGGAGCGCCGCACTGTCAGGGGGTCAGTGCTGAGGGAGCGCCGCACCGTTGGAGGGGCAATACTGAGGGAGCGCTGCACTGCCGGAGGGTCAGTACTGAAGGAGGGCTGCACTGTCGGAGGGGCAGTACTGAGGGAGCGCCGCACTGTCAGAGGGGCAGTACTGAGGGAGTGCCGCACTGTCGGAGGGGCAGTACTGAGGGAGCGCCGCACTGTCTGAGGGGCAGTACTGAGGGAGTGCCGCACTGTTGGAGGGGCAGTACTGAGGGAGCGCCGCACTGTCGGAGGGGCAGTACTGAGGGAGCGCCGCACTGTCGGAGGGGCAGTACTGAGGGAGCGCCGCACTGTCGGAGGGGCAGTACTGAGGGAGCGCCGCACTGTCGGAGGGGCAGTACTGAGGGAGTGCCGCACTGTCGGAGGGGCAGTACTGAGGGAGCGCTGCACTGTCGGAGGGGCAGTACTGAGGGAGCGCCGCACTGTCGGAGGGGCAGTACTGAGGGAGCGCCGCACTGTCGGAGGGGCAGTACTGAGGGAGCGCCGCACTGTCTTTCTTTCTTTTCTTTCCTTGTTCCTTTCGCCAGGGAGCGAGGGAAACAGCCAGCGTGCGTGTGCCGGGAGGGCTGCTCGGATCAGGATTAGCCGAGGGGGGCAGCAGGTCACCGTTACTTTTCCTCCGTCGGCGGTCTGACTGTTTTCTTGTCCCGTTTTGTTTCCGTGAACTACCCGCAGTGCGGATTCTTCAAGCGTGGGTTCAAGGAGAAGATGTCCAACGACGACGGGGAGGCCAGCGAACCTATCACCATGTCAATCGGCGAGGCCGCCACGGCAACCAACAACGTCACCATGGCAACCGACAAGGCCACCCCAGCAACCGACGAGCATGCCACGCCAACCGACGTGCCCGCCACGCCAACCAACGAGGTCACCACGCCAACCGACGAGCCCACCTTGGAGATGGCAGCGGTGTTTCCTTTCTCCTTCACGGAATGAGGCAGAGCAGGCCAGCAAAGACTCTGAACGGGCAGCGGGCTCTTTCCTCATCCTAAATCGACTTCCAATTGCTTTTATTTAAATTTTCCACTTCCCTACTCTGTCCTTGGTTCAGGATCTGTGGTAGGGGAGTGGGGGAGGTGAAGGGGAGAGGAAGAAGATGGTGGGGAGGGAGGGAAAGCCATTTGTGCGCTCGACGTGGGGCCACCAGGACTTGTGTACTTGACCGCCGCCCCCCCGCCCCCCCCAAAAGGGACTGAGATTGAGAGCGCCCTCGACTTAGAACATAAGAACATAAGAACTAGGAGCAGGAGTAGGCCAATCGGCCCCTCGAGCCTGCTCCGCCATTCAATAAGATCATGGCTGATCTGATCCTAACCTCAAATCTACTTTCACTCTCCATCCCACCCGAACCCATGTGATCTCCCGGGAGAGGCGAAAAACCAGATAAAAAAAACCAATGCGCCAATTTGGAGAAAAAATCTGGGAAATTCCTCTCCGACCCATCTAGGCGATCGAAACTCGTCCAGGAGATCACTCTGTCCCTGTATTTCCTACAGTACTTACCTTCTGTAAGAGGTGATCTCCACCCCAGCCAGGAACAGGCCCAATTTACTCTTGAACGACTCCTAGCTGGCAGCCTGTTCCCGAGGTCTCCACTAATCCCTGCGAATAGAACCATCTCCTGAAATCTAACACAGAATTAGAACACAAGAAGTAGGAGCAGGACCAGGATACACGGCCCCTGGGCCCGCTCCGCCACCCACAGGGCCATGACCGATCCGAACCTAGCCTCATGTCCGATTTCCTGCCCGCTCCCCGTAACCCTTAATTCCCCTTACTTCTAGGAAACTGTCTATTTCTGTTTTAAATTTATTTAATGATGTAGCTTCCACAGCTCCCTGGGGCAGCAAATTCCACAGACCTACCACCCTCTGAGTGAAGAAGTTTCTCCTCATCTCAGTTTTGAAAGAGCAGCCCCTTATGCTAAGATTATGCCCCCTAGTTCTAGTTTCACCCATCACTGGGAACATCCTCACCGCATCCACCCGATCCAACCCCTTCACAATCTTATATGTTTCAATAAGATCGCCACTCATTCTTCTGAACTCCAATGAGTACAGTCCCAATCTACTCAACCTCTCCTCATATGTCCATCCCCTCATCCCCGGGATTAACCGAGTGAACCTTCTTTGTACTGACTCAAGAGCAAGTATGTCCTTTCTTAAGTATGGACACCAAAACTGTACGCAGTATTCCAGGTGCGGTCTCACCAATACCTTGTACAACTGCAGCAATACCTCCCTGTTTTTATATTCTATCCCCCTAGCCATGAAAGCCAACATTCCATTGGCCTTCTTGATCACCTGCTGCACCTGCATACTAACTTTTTGTGTTTCGTGCACCAGGGCCCCCAGATCTCTTTGTACTGCAGTACTTTCCAGTTTCTTGCCATTAAGATAATAACTTGCTCTATGATTTTTCCTGCCAAAGTGCATAACCTCACACTTTCCAGTATTATATTCCATCTGCCAAATCTCTGCCCACTTACTTAGCCTGTCTATGTCACTTTGCAGGTTTTTTATGTCCTCCTCACTCACTACTTTCCCTCCCATCTTTGTATCATCTGCAAACTTTGATATGTTACACTCGGTCCCTTCCTCCAAATCGTTAATATAGATTGTAAAGAGTTGGGGACCCAGCACTGACCCCTGCGGAACACCACTAGTTACTGATTGCCAACCCGAGAATGAACCAACTCTCTGCCTTCTGTTAGATAGCCAATCCTCCACCCATGCCAGAATATTACCCCCAATCCCGTGATTTTTTATCTTGAGCAATAGTGTGGCACCTTGCATGGAGAGGCTTAAGGGGAAGAGAGCCGGGGAGAGGGCTGGGGGGTGTCCATCAATCCCGGCTACAGTAGAACCAATAAAAAACAGAGCTGGAGTTCCAGATGCAAACACTCCCAAGTGTCCCATCAGTGTGACGCCTCAAAGATCATCGAAGACCCAGCGGCCGAGGTCTGATCCTCATTGGCTTGTGTGAAGCCTCTCCTGGTTGAGCAGCCATTGGCGATCTGAGACTGCCGCCCACCCCCCCACACTTACCCATCTTTCCGTTACCAATCAGGACATCCTTCAGCAGGAGAAATTCTGCACCCAGCTGTTGAAGATGTGGAAATGCAGACTCGATCTTTGTGGTCAAGCTCCGGGCGGTCTCTAGTGGGGGGGGGGGCGGTTTCTGCGCTGGGCATAGGGATGGCCTTAGTCTGTGCCCATCATGCTCGCGGACCCCTTTGCCACCCACCCAACCTCGCCCTTTCCTGGAATAGACCATCCCTGGGGACACTCGGCTCGGAGATGTCGTCAGCCCGTCGAGGGGGTGAGAGAAAGTTCCGGGCCATGCAAATCGGTGCTACATTCTATCTGTATCGTATGGTCCAGGTGCCTTTTTTAAAATTGGTTTTATGGGATGTGGGTGTCGCTGGCAAGGCCCAGCAGTTATTGCCCATCCCTAATTACCCTTGAGAAGGTGGTGGTGAGCCGCCTTCTTGAACCGCTGCAGTCCGTGCGGTGACGGTGCTCCCACAGTGCTGTTAGGGAGGGAGTTCCAGGATTTGGACCCAGCGACGATGAAGGATCGGCCGATACACTTCCAAGTCAGGATGGTGTGTGACCTGGAGGGGAACTTGGAGGTGGTGGTGTTCCCATGCGCCTGCTGCCCTTGTCCTTCTAGGTGGCAGAGGTCGCGGGTTTGGGAGGTGCTGCCGAAGAAGCCTTGGCGAGTTGCTGCAGTGCATCTTGTAGATGGTACACACTGCAGCCACGGTGCGCCGGTGGCGGAGGGAGTGAATGTTTAAGGTGGTGGATGGGGTGCCAATCAAGCGGACTGCTTTGTCCTGGATGGTGTCGAGCTTCTTGAGTGTTGTTGGAGCTGCAACTCATCCAGGCAAGTGAAGAGTATTCCATCACACTCCTGACTTGTGCCTTGTAGATGGTGGAAAGGCTTTGGGGAGTCAGGAGGTGAGACACTCGCCGCAGAACACCCAGCCTCTGACCTGCTCTTGTTGCCACAGTATTTATGTGGTTGGTCCAGTTAAGTTTCTGGTCAATGGTGACCCCCAGGATGTTGATGGTGGAGGACCTCTCAAACCATCACCTAGAAGGACGAGCGCAGCAGGCTGTTGGGAACACCACCATCTCCCAGGTTCCTCGACTCCACACCGTCCTCACTTGGAAATATATCGACCGTTTCTTCACAGTCTCCTGGGCCCAAATCCTGCAAGTCCCTGACCTAACAGCACTGTGGGAGCGCCTTCACCATACAGACTGCAGCAGTTCAAGAAGGCAGCTCACCGCCACCTTCTCAAGGGCAATTTGGGATGGGTAATAAATGCTGGCCTTGCCAGCGATGCCCGCATCCCCAGAGTATAGGCCCAACCTGCTCAACCTTTCTTCATAAGTCAACCCCTTCATCTCCGAAATCAACCTCGTGAACCTTCTCTGAACTGCCTCCAATGCATGTATATCCTTCCTTAAATAAGGAGACCAAAACTGTATGCAGTACTCCAGGTGTGGTCTCACCAACGTCCTGTACAGTTGTCATGGTGTGGAGATGCCGGTGTTGGACTGGGGTGGACAAATGTAAGAAATCACACAACACCAGGTTATAGTCCAACAGCTTTATTTGAAATCACAAGCTTTCGGAGCGCTGCTCCTTCGTCAGGTGAAGTGGAGAGATGCATAAAAACACAGCTTATATAGTCAGAGAATAGTGTCAGATGTTTACAGGTAATCTTTCTAACTGCCATTTATCACACCTCGGCAGAGAGATAATCACAGCAATCAAAGGTGTAAATGGTGTCCAAACATGTTGATGTAATGTTTTCCTGACTGACCTGTTTGGACACCACTCACACCTTTGATTGCTGTGATTATCTCTCTGCCGAGGTGTGATAAATGGCAGTTAGAAAGATTACCTGTAAACATCTGACACTATTCTCTGACGATATAAGCTGTGTTTTTATGCATCTCTCCACTTCACCTGATGAAGGAGCAGCGCTCCGAAAGCTTGTGATTTCAAATAAAGCTGTTGGACTATAACCTGGTGTTGTGTGATTTCTTACATCTGTACAGTTGTAACAGGACTGCCCTACTTTTATACTCCATTCCCTTTGCAGTAAAGGCCAACGCTCCATTTGCCTTCCTAATTACTTGCTGTACCTGCATGCTAACTTTTTGTGATTCATGTACGAGGATCCCCAGGTCCCTCTGTACCTCAGCATTTTGTAATCTCTCTCCATTTAAATAATAATTTGCTTTTGTATTTTTCCTGCCAAAGTGGATAACCTCGCATTTTCCCACATTATACTCCATCTGCCAGATTTTTGCCCACTCACTTAGCCTATCTATATCCCTTTGGAGATTCTTTGCGTCCATCACACAATTTGCTTTCCCACCTATCTTTGTATCATCAGCAAATTTGGCTATGTTACATTCGGTCCCTTCATCCAAGCCAATATAGATTGTAAATGGTTGAGGCCCCCAGCACTGATCCCTGTGCAATGCCACAGAAGGTCTGCTCCTACATGTGGCGCACTCCTTCCTGTCACATGTTAGCTGCCACGCTTGAACCGTCACACTCTGCCATATCCTCGTCCCGGGCAGGAGCAATGCCAGGGAAGATCTTCCTATCAGCGTCACATTTCATTCCTGTCACATTTTTGCCGTCGCGCCTCTGTGCCACACCCAAGACGTCGGTCTTTACATTAACAATAAATGTCTTGTGTGCAGGTATGCACTTCCTGTTGGTGTTACACTTACTTCCTGTCAGATTTAGCGTACGGTGTGACACGCCTGGAGAGGCAATCATGGGAGGTCTTGCCAGTCTATGTGTGCGGTTTTGGTCGCCTTATCTGAGGAAGGATGTTCTTGCCATGGAGGGAGTGCAGTGAAGATTCACCAGATTGATACCTGGGATGGCAGAAATGACGTATGAGGAGAGATTGGGTCGATTGGGCTTGTACTCGCTGGAGTTTAGAAGAATGAGAGGGGATCTCATCGAAACTTATAAAATTCTAACAGGACTAGACAGACTAGATGCAGGAAGGATGTTCCCCATGGCGGGGGAGTCCAGAACCAGGGGTCACAGTCTAAGGATAAGGGGTAAGCCATTTAGGACTGAGATGAGGAGGAATTTCTTCACCCAGAGAGTGATGAACCTGTGGAATTCTCTACCACAGAAGGCAGTAGAGGCTAATACATTAAATATATTCAAGAAGGAGTTGGATATATTTCTTAAGGCTAAAGGGATCAAGGGCTATGGGGAGAAAGCAGGGACAGGGTACTGAGTTTGGATGATCAGCCATGATCTCATTCAATGGCGGAACAGGTTCAAGGGGCCGAATGGCCTACTCCTGCTCCTATCTTCTATGTTTCTGTGTCAAGCACCGTCAGTGCCACACGTGACAAGCCAGTGTCACACTCTGATTGGCATGTTGTTAAACAGCCTCAACCAATCACAGCTGAACAGACAGGGAACTGGCCAATCAAGGAACAGCACATTCACACGCCAATCAAAAGAGATGGAAAGCCCATCGTTTCCTGCTGATAGTGATAACCTGGCAGCTCCCAGAGGGGAAGAGCGGGTCATTTATTTTTTTTAGCAGGTGGCAATTAGTCTCTAACTCACCCAAGATGTGCCAGGAATTTACAAGCAGTCGCCCATTTAAACACATCGACCCCTCAGCAACACTGATTAGCCTCCGACTGACCTGAGGATGTGTCTATTAAGAGCAATTAAGATTTTGGGGAGTGAGCGGGGCAGTGGGATTCTGTGAGATTGATACAGGGCTATGGGGAGAGAGCGGGGCAGTGGGATTAGTTTGTGGATTGATACAGGGCTATGGGGAGAGAGCGGGGCAGTGGAATTAGTTTGGGGATTGATACAGGGCTATGGGGAGAGAGCGGGGCAGTGGGATTAGTTTGGGGATTGATACAGGGCTATGGGGAGAGAGCATGGCAGCGGGATTAGTTTGGGGATTGATACAGGGCTATGGGGAAAGAGTGGGGCAGTGGGATTAGTTTGGGATTGATACAGGGCTATGGGGAGAGAGCGGGGCAGTGGGATTAGTTTGGGATTGATACAGGGCTATGGGGAGAGAGCGGGGCAGGGGGATTAGTTTGGAGATTGATACAGGGCTATGGGGAGAGAGCGGGGCAGTGGAATTAGTTTGGAGATTGATACAGGGCTATGGGGAAAGAGCGGGGCAGTGGGATTAGTTTGGGGATTGATACAGGGCTGTGGGGAGAGAGTGGGGCAGTGGGATTAGTTTGAGGATTGATACAGAGCTATGGGGAGAGAGCAGGGCAGTGGAATTAGTTTGGGGATTGATACAGGGCTATGGGGAGAGAGCGGGGCAGTGGGATTAGTTTGGGGATTGATACAGGGCTATGGGGAGAGAGCGGGGCAGTGTGATTAGTTTGGGATTGATACAGGGCTATGGGGAGAGAGCGGGGCAGTGGGATAAGTTTATGGAAATCGCTCCCCAGCTGATCAGACACGCAGACGTCTCCCTTTCCGGATTGACACCATTTTATTGCCCTTCTGAAGACCGTCATTCCCTCGATTTGTCCGTCACCCGTCAGCAGAATGCGATATTGGCGTCGTTCATTAACAACCGAAAATATGCGTCGAGATCTTCAAGGTAATGGGGAGCACACAGGAACATAAATCGAACAAGCACGATGAAGAGATCGGCAGACAGGGAAATCGCTTCGGTGTGAGAGTAAAGTTGCATAAAAAAAACTAGCGCCACCAACTCGCTCTTGTCCCACAGCGCCTCATCGAGATGCACAGCAAGATCCAACCTACAGCCATGCGGGGAATGGCCCGGTTCATCTGTCTGGTGCTGGCTGAGGGAGGAATGTTGGGCCCCAAGACACCAGGGAGATCGCCCCCCTGCTCTTCTTCCAATGGTGGCTGCAGGATCTTTTGAGGGGGCAGTTGCAGTGCTCGTTTTAATCTCTCACGTGAAGGGACAGCCCCTCCGAGATTACAGCGCTCCCTCAGTACTGCCCCTCCGACAGTGCGGCGCTCCCTCAGTACTGCCCCTCCGACAGTGCAGCGCTCCCTCAGTACTGACCCTCCGACAGTGCGGCACTCCCTCAGTACTGCCCCTCCGACAGTGCGGCGCTCCCTCAGTACTGCCCCTCCGACAGTGCAGCGCTCCCTCAGTACTGCCCCTCCGACAGTGCGGCGCTCCCTCAGTACGGCCCCTCCGACAGTGCGGCGCTTCCTCAGTACCGCCCCTCCGACAGTGCAGCGCTCCCTCAGTACTGCCCCTCCGACAGTGCGGCGCTCCCTCAGTACCGCCCCTCCGACAGTGCGGCGCTTCCTCAGTACCGCCCCTCCAACAGTGCGGCGCTCCCTCAGTACCGCCCCTCCGACAGTGCGGCTCTCCCTCAGTACTGTCCCTCCGACAGTGCAGCGCTCCCTCAGTGCTGTCCCTCCGACAGTGCAGCGCTCCCTCAGTGCTGTCCCTCCGACAGTGCAGCGCTCCCTCAGTACTGCCCCTCCGGCAGTGCGGTGCTCCCTCAGTACTGCCCCTCCGACAGTGCGCCGCTCCCTCAGTACTGCCCCTCCCGACAGTGCGGCGCTCCCTCAGTACTGACCCTCCGACAGTGCGGCGCTCCCTCGGTACTGCCCCTCCCGACAGTGCGGCGCTCCCTCAGTACTGCCCTTCCGACAGTGCGGCGCTCCCTCGGTACTGCCCCTCTGACTGTGCGGCACTCCCTCAGTACTGCCCCTCCGACAGTGCATCACTCCCTCACTTGAGCTTGCAGTGTTCAATGGCACATTGTAGAGGAGTCTTCACCCAGTAACAGTAACAGACATCAAATATTCAGGGGGAATTATTTGGTACCTTAGCGCCAGCAGATTAGGGGCAGGCACAGCACGGGTCAGATACAGAGTAAAGCTCCCTCTACACTGTCCCATCAAACACTCCCAGGGCAGGCACAGCACGGGTCAAATACAGAGTTAAGCTCCCTCTGCACTGTCCCATCAAACACTCCCAGGGCAGGCACAGCACAGGTCAGATACAGAGTAAAGTTCCCTCTACACTGTCCCATCAAACACTCCCAGGGCAGGTACAGCACGGGTTAGATACAGAGTAAAGCTCCCTCTACACTGTCCCATCAAACACTCCCAGGGCATGTACATCATGGGTTAGATACAGAGTAAAGCTCCCTCTACTGTCCCATCAAACACTCCCAGGGCAGGTACAGCACGGGTTAGATACAGAATAAAGCTCCCTCTACACTGTCCCATCAAACACTCCCAAGGCAGGTACAGCGCGCGTTCGATACAGAGTAAAGGTCCCTCTACACTATCGCATCAAACACTCCCAGGGCAGCTCCAGCACGGGTTAGATACAGAGTAATGCTCCCTCTACACTGTCCCATCAAACACTCCCAGGGCAGGTACAGCACAGGGTTAGATACAGAGTAAAGCTCCCTCTACACTGTCCCATCGAACACTCCCAGGGCAGGTACAGCACGGGGTTAGGTACAGAGTAAAGCTCCCTCTACACTGTCCCATCAAACACTCCCAGGGCAGGTACAGCACGGGTTAGATACAGAGTAAAGCTCCCTCTACACTGTCCCATCAAACACTCCCAGGGCAGGTACAACACGGTGTTAGATACAGAGTAAAGCTCCCTCTACACTGTCCCCATCAAACACTCCCAGGGCAGGTACAGCACGGGTTAGATACAGAGTAAAGCTCCCTCTGCACTGTCGCATCAAACACTCCCAGGGCAGGTACAGCACGGGTTAGATACAGAGTAAAGCTCCCTCTGCACTGTCCCATCAAACACTCCCAGGGCAATTACAGCACGGGTTAGATACAGAGTAAAGCTCCCTCTACAATGTCGCATCAAACACTCCCAGGGCAGGTACAGCACGGGTTAGATACAGAGTAAAGCTCCCTCTGCACTGTCCCATCAAACACTCCCAGGGCAGGTACAGCACGGGTTAGATACAGAGTAAAGCTCCCTCTACAATGTCCCATCAAACACTCCCAGGGCAGGTACAGCACGGGTTAGATACAGAGTAAAGCTCCCTCTACACTGTCCCATCAAACACTCCCAGGGCAGGTACAGCACGGGTTAGATACAGAGTAAAGGTCCCTCTACACTGTCCCATCAAACACTCCCGGGGCAGGTACAGCGCGCGTTCGATACCGCATTATCGATTTCCCAACTAACACGGGGACATTTCCAATGACCGTCTCAATGATAAGGCAGAGGAAATTAAAATTAAAACCTTTTTTAATAACAAAGGGTGGGGAGAAACAAAACCACCATTTATAAGTTAAATTATAGACTTTGGAACAGAACACAAGATTCGACATATAAGAAATGTACATCGACCATTCTCACATGAAGTTTCAGATCAAAAACCCAGGAGAATCGAAAGCTTGCGGAGGGAAATCCAGAGTGGGAGGATGGCACAGAGCTGGGAGGAGTGACTGCACCTCTCTGCTCCCAGGGCTTGCTCCGAGGCTCCCCTAATGCTCTTCACTCCCAGCTTTCCGGAACTTTGCGTAGAGCCTAGATCCAAGCATCTCAGCGAGAGAGCAAGACAGAGAGAGCGCGCAACGGAGAGAGCGAGCGTGACAGAGAGCGCGAGGTGGAGAGAGCCAGCGTGACAGAGAGAGAGCGAGGCGGAGAGAGAGCGAGCGAGGCGGAGAGAGAGCGAGGTGGAGAGAGCCAGCGTGACAGAGAGAGAGCGAGGCGGAGAGCGAGCGAGGCGGAGAGAGCGAGCGAGCGAGGCGGAGAGAGCGAGCGAGCGAGGCGGAGAGAGCGAGCGAGCGAGGCGGAGAGAGCGAGCGAGCGAGGCGGAGAGAGAGAGCGAGCGAGGCGGAGAGAGCGAGCGAGCGAGGCGGAGAGAGCGAGCGAGCGAGGCGGAGAGAGCGAGCGAGGCGGAGAGAGAGCGAGCGAGCGAGGCGGAGAGAGAGAGCGAGCGAGCGAGGCGGAGAGAGAGAGCGAGCGAGGCGGAGAGAGAGAGCGAGCGAGGCGGAGAGAGCGAGCGAGCGAGGCGGAGAGAGAGCGAGCGAGGCGGAGAGAGCGAGCGAGGCGGAGAGAGCGAGCGAGGCGGAGAGAGCGAGCGAGGCGGAGAGAGAGAGCGAGCGAGGCGGAGAGAGAGAGCGAGCGAGGCGGAGAGAGAGAGCGAGCGAGGCGGAGAGAGAGAGCGAGCGAGGCGGAGAGAGAGAGCGAGCGAGGCGGAGAGAGAGCGAGGCGGAGAGAGAGAGAGCGAGGCGGAGAGAGAGAGAGCGAGGCGGAGAGAGAGAGAGCGAGGCGGAGAGAGAGAGAGAGCGAGGCGGAGAGAGAGAGAGCGAGGCGGAGAGAGAGAGAGCGAGGCGGAGAGAGAGAGAGCGAGGCGGAGAGAGAGAGAGCGAGGCGGAGAGAGAGCGAGGCGGAGAGAGATTGAGACAGAGAGAGTGAGACGGAGCAAGAGAGCGGAGACAGAGAGCGAGTGAGAGAGAGAACGAGATAGAGAAAAAAAGAATCAGTTGTGCAGTTTGCGAAAGATTGATGCTGGATCCGGATGCGGGGGGCTGGAGGGGGAGGGGGAATCGCCGCCTGGGGTTCGGGACCACCCCCTCCCTCTCCAGGGGTCGAGGGGAGCAGCCAGGCCACGTGCAGCCACTGAAAGGTGAGAGGTCGAAGGCCGCTCAGTCCTTGAAGACTGCCTGCTGCCCGTGAGGACGCTCGTCGTGCATGATGTGCCGCCGCACGTGGATCCGGCGCACCCGCTCGCGCCGCACGCGCCCGTCCTCCTCCTCGCTGTGCTGCCCGCTACCCGTGGCCTCCAGCAGGGCGCGGTCCGGGACCCGCGGAGCCTCGTACATCAGGATGTTCAACGTCTCCTCAAAGATCCGGGCTTCAGGGAACTCCACCTGCAGGGGGGAGAGATAGAGAGTGTGAGAGAGAGAGAGAGACAGAGAGAGAGAGAGAGACAGAGAGAGAGAGAGAGGGAGAGAGAGAGACAGAGAGAGACAGAGAGAGAGAGAGACAGAGAGAGCGAGAGAGAGAGCGAGAGAGAGAGCGAGAGAGAGCGAGAGAGAGCGAGAGAGAGACAGAGAGAGAGAGAGAGACAGAGAGAGAGAGAGAGAGAGACAGAGAGAGCGAGAGACAGAGAGAGCGAGAGAGAGAGCGAGAGAGAGAGAGAGAGAGAGAGCCAGAGAGAGAGAGAGACAGAGAGACACAGAGAGACACAGAGAGAGTCAGAGAAAGTGACAGCGAGAGTGACAGCGAGAGTGACAGCGAAAAAGAGAGACAGAGAGAGAGGGAGAGAGCTGGTGGTCCCCTCCAATAAACTGCCAGGAGTAACCCAGGGCAGAGACTCAGGAGGCATCCTGATTTGGTTTAAAGCAGAGCTTCGTAATTACATTGAATTTATAAAAAAGGGCGAAAACCACTTATGGCTCAAGATTAAGAAAGGCATCATTTCTAGCATGCAAAATGTTTTCATTTGCGCACTCTATATCCCCCCTATAGAATCCCCGTACTTCAAAGAGGACACCTTCTCCAACATTGACCAATTCCAGGCCCAGGGGAACGTGTTGATCTGTGGTGACCTCAACTCAAGAACTGGTGAAGAACCAGACTTTACCAGTACTCAGGGGAATAATTACATATTTGGGAATAACCATTTTGATCTCCCTTTTCATTCACATAGGAATAACTATGACAAACAGACAAATGCAAACGGAAAACAGCTCCTGCAGCTCTGTCGAAGCCTGGGTCTGTACATTGTCAATGGTAGGTTCAGAGGAGACTCCCTAGGTAGATCGACCTATCCTCAACTCTTGGCTTCAGCACCGTAGACTATATGATTACGGATCTGGACCCATCCTCTTTCAGAGCATTCACAGTCAAACCACTAACAACACTGTCAGATCACAGCCAAATTACTGCGTATCTTAAAAGGACAGAAACAACCAACACAGAAACACAGCCCAGTGAGCTGTACAACATTAAAAAATCCTACAGATGGGCCCAAAACAGCACGGAAAAATACCAGAAAGCAATTAGCAGTCAATCAACTCAGTCTCTCTTGGACACCTTTCTGGAAAACACATACACTCACAATAAAGAAGGCGTAAACCTAGCAGTGAATAACCTGAATAACATTTTTGATAATTTGGCATCAATGTCGAACTTGAAATCTTGCAAGAGTAAACCCAAAACACAAAACCACAACCACGAAAAATGGTTTGATTCAGACTGTCATAACATGAAAAATATCAAACCAAAAACACAGACAACCAGAAAACGAGGAATTACGCCTTACTTGTCAGGCACTGACACAATACAAAAACACACTCAGAACCAAGAAAGAACAGTATATTAAGAGTAAACTCAGCTCCATTGAGGAATCTATTGATTCTAATTGTTTCTGGGACAACTGGAATACATTACACAAAAAGCAACACGACGAATTACCCATTCAAAATGGAGACACATGGGAAAACCATTTTGAAAAATTATACCAGAAAAACACACTAAGCCCAGAGCAAGATCAAATATGTAAAGAATTGGAAAAGCTCGAACTGGCCATAAAAGATTACCAAAGCCCGTTAGACTCCCCAATAACTGAAACAGAGCTATTTGAAAAATTCAAGGACCTGCGACCAAGAAAAGCTTGCGGTGCAGATGGCATCCTAAACGAGATGATTAAACACACTGACGATAAAATGAAATTGGCTATCCTAAAACTCTTCAACTTAGTTCTGAGTGTCGGTTACTTCCCTGATATCTGGAACAAAGGACAGGTTGGGTGATTGGGCAGAAACATGGCAAATGCACTATAATGTGGATAAATGTGAGGTTATCCACTTTGGTGGCAAAAACAGGAAGGCTGATTATTATTTGAATGGCAATAGAGTGGGAGAAGGGGAAATGCAAAGAGACCTGGGTGTCCTTGTGCACCAGTCACTGAAGGTAAGCATGCAGGTGCAGCAGGCGGTTAAGAAGGCAAATGGTATGTTGGCCTTCGTAGCAAGAGGGTTCGAGTACAGGAACAAGGATGTCTTGCTACAGTTGTACAGGGCCTTGGTGAGACCACACCTTGAGTATTGTGTGCAGTTTTGGTCGCCTTACCTGAGGAAGGACGTTCTTGCCATGGAAGGAGTGCAGCAAAGATTCACCAGGCTGATACCTGGGATGGCAGGAATGACGTATGAGAGATTGTGTCGATTGGGCTTATACTCACTGGAGTTTAGAAGAATGAGAGGGGATCTCATCGAAACCTATAAAATTCTGTCAGGCCTGGACAGACTAGATGCAGGAAGAATGTTTCTGATGGCCGGGGAGTCCAGAACCAGGGGTCATAGTCTAAGGATAAGGGGTAAGCCATTTAGGACTGAAATGAGGAGGAATTTCTTCACCCAGAGAGTGGTGAACCTGTGGAATTCTCTGCCAGAGGGCGGTGGAGGCCAGTTCATTAAATATATTCAACACGGAGTTGGATATATTTCTTAAGGCTAAAGGGATCAAGCGATACGGGGAGAAGGCAAGGACAGGGTACTGAATTTGGATGATCAGCCATGATCTCGTTGAATGGCGGAGCAGGCTCGAAGGGCCGAATGGCCTACTCCTGCTCCTATCTTCTATGTTTCTATAACGCCCATATACAAAAGTGGAGACAAAGTTGACCCAAATAACTATCGAGGCATCTGTGTAAACAGTAACCTGGGGAAGGTATTCTGTAGTATCATAAACCAAAGACTTATAAACTTCCTTGAGGAGCACAATGTCTTAAGTAAAAGCCAAATTGGATTCTTACCAAATTATAGAACATCGGATCATATCTTCACTCTACACACCCTAATTGACAAACATGTTCACCAAAACAAAAGCAACATTTTTGCCTGCTTTATAGATTTCCAGAAGGCTTTTGACTCTATTTGGCACGACGGTCTATTCTTAAAACTTATTGAAAGTGGTGTAGGGGGAAAAACATATGATGTAATTAAATCAATGTATACAAACAATAAATGTGCAGTTAAAATTGGAGACAAACAAACAAAATATTTCTCTCAGGGGCGTGGCGTGGCGCAGGGCTCGCCCATCTCACCGACACTCTTTAATATTTACATAAATGAATTGGCAAAACGACTTGAACAATCTACAGCACCTGGCCTCGCCCTATATGACTCCAAGGTTAAATTCCTCCTCTATGCAGATGACCTGGTTCTGCTCTCACCAACAGAGGAGGGTCTACAGCAGAACCTGGATCTGCTAGAGTCGTTCTGTCAGACCTGGGCCCTGACAATAAACCCCGAAAAAACCAAATTTCTTGTGTTCCAGCAAAGATCCAGACATCAGGGACCCAGAATAAACTTCACACTAGGAGCAACTAAAATTGAACAAACTACAAATTACACATACTTAGGCTTAAAAATCAGTTCTACAGGAAATTTTCATTTGGCTGTGAATGAACTGAAAGAGAAAGCACAAAGGGCTTTCTATGCCATTAAAAAGTCAATCCAAATAGAAATTCCAATTGACATTTGGCTCAAAATTTTTAAAGCAGTAATTGAACCAATTGCACTCTATGGCAGTGAGGTGTGGGGCCCGCTAACACAACAAGAATTTGCAAAATGGGACAAACACCCAATTGAGATCCTACATGCAGAATTCTGTAAAAGTATCCTCCGGACTCAAAGGAAAACCGCAAACAATGCATGCAGGGCAGAGCTAGGCCAATATCCACTACTAATTAATATCCAAAAAAGAGCCATCAAATTTTGGAAACACCTAAAAATGAGCAACACCCACTGCTATCATTACGAAGCCCTGAAATGCCAAGAGATGATCATAGAGAAGAGTCCCTTCAGTCAACTAGTCCTGGGATTCAGTGAAGTAACCACTAACACTACTAATAATAATCAGCTCCAGGACAGTGACATCCTAGCACAGAGAATTCGACCCAACACAATTGTCACTAAACAAAAGGAAAAATATTTGACCTATTGGACAGAAACGACAAAAACCCAAAACAAACTCGATTGCTATTTGGCCCTAAACAGACAATACACCATGACTGAATACCTGACCATGGTAAAAGATAGCAAATTGAGAAAAACCTTGACAATGTACAGACTTAGTGAGCATAGCCTGGCCATCGAAAAAGGCAGACACAGGCAGACCTGGCTGCCAAGAGAGGACAGGATATGCTCTCACTGCAGTCAGGGAGTGGTGGAGACAGAGATGAACTTCCTCACAACTTGTGGAAACTATCAGGACATAAGGGGGAATTTCTACCCAAAATTCGTAAAAATATGCCCTGAATTCAAAAATTTGAATGACCACCAAAAACTCCCATATCTATTAGGGGAACAGAGAAATTGCGTAACTTTAGCGGCAAACTATGTTACAGCTTGCCATAAGCAGAGGGACAACCATTAAATCTAAGAAAAGATTATATGCATATTATATGACACACAGGGATATATCTGTCTATACACTGTGGCCTAGAAATTGAGTTTGCGCTGTGCCGGGGCTTAACGCCGGAAATTTAGCGCTGGTGCTAAGTCGCGCTGTGCGCGCCAAAAATTCAGTAGCGCCGCGCCCAAACGGCTGCCGGCGCTACTGAAGGCTGTTTGCGCCTGAAAACTGGCGCTACGCGCCGCATTGCGGCGCTATTCCGGCGCTGCGGCGCCCGATGCGGTGCGGCAGGCTCGGGAAGTGCAGGCCTCCTCCTTCAGTTAAGGAGGAGCTGCCTGCACCCGCCCGCTGGCCGGTTAAATCGCCACAAAAATGAGCCCGGCACCTCGGGGAAGTGCCGGGCTCGCAGCCGAGAAGCATCTATTCCACGGGGGGGGGGGGTGGGGGAGTCCGGGGAGGGAGGTGTGGGCAGGCGGCCGGCGGGAAAGCGGCCGGCCGCCGCTCCACCTTTATGCGCCGGCGCAAAGTCGTGCAAGACTCTGTTGCCAGAGTCTTAGTTGCGGCTGCCACGGGCGAGGCGGCCGCAACTGAATTTCGGCGCTGGGGCCCGTCACCACGGCAACCGGGACGCTGCGCACACCGATGACGTCATCGGTGCCGGCGCAGCGCTACCGGTGTAACGCCGATGTTGGGCCCTAGTCAATTTCAAAACCGGCTGTAAGTCCAGCGCAATGCCCTCTAGCGCCGCAAAATGGGCGCTAAGCCCACTCAATTTCTAGGCCTGTATGTCTAGATCTGCGTTTACGTGTTCAATCATACATGTTTTTCTGTGCTTTGGCAACATAAGATGTACCTTGTCATGCCAATAGAGCAATTTGAATTGAATTGAATTGAAACAGAGAGAGAGAGACAGAGAGAGAGGAAGAGAGAGAGAGAGAGACAGAGAGAGAGGCAGAGAGAGAGAGAGGCAGAGAGAGAGAGACAGAGAGAGAGACAGAGAGAGAGAGAGACAGAGAGAGAGAGACAGAGAGAGAGAGACAGAGAGAGAGACAGAGAGAGAGAGAGTGACAGAGAGAGTGACAGAGAGAGTGACAGAGAGAGTGACAGAGAGAGTGACAGAGAGAGTGACAGAGAGACAGAGGGAGAGAGAGAGAGAGAGAGAGTGACAGAGAGAGTGACAGAGAGAGTGACAGAGAGAGTGACAGAGAGAGTGACAGAGAGAGTGACAGAAAGGCAGAGAGAGAGGCAGAGACAGAGAGAGAGTGAGAGAGACAGAGACAGAGACAGAGAGAGAGAGAGCGAGACAGAGAGAGGCAGAGAGAGAGAGGCAGAGAGAGAGAGAGTGAGAGACAGAGAGAGAGAGACACACACGCACAGAGTGAGAGAGACACAGACAGAGAGAGACGGAGAGAGAGAGAGAGAGAGAGAGAGAGAGAGAGAGAGACAGGGAGAGAGCGACAGAGAGCGAGAGCGACAGAGACAGAGAGCGAGAGAGACAGAGAGACAGAGAGCCAGAGAGACAGAGAGCCAGAGAGCGAGAGAGCGAGAGAGCCAGAGAGCGACAGAGAGCGAGAGCGACAGAGAGCGAGAGCGACAGAGAGCCAGAGAGACAGAGAGCGAGAGAGACAGAGAGCCAGAGAGCGACAGAGAGCCAGAGCGACAGAGAGACAGAGAGACAGAGAGCGAGCGAGACAGAGAGCGAGCGAGACAGAGAGCGAGCGAGACAGAGAGCAACCTAAAGAAAATAGAATATGTGATCACTGTCTGGCCGGCGAGGTTGAGACAGAGGTGCACTTCCTCCTAAAATGCGAAAAATTCAATGAGACAAGAAACATATATTTTGACAAGCTCAGCCTTACAACCCCAGATTTCAAAGAAGTGGATGACCTGTCAAAATTAAGAATAGTCCTGGGGGAGGGAGACAGACCATATGTTGGTGCCCAATATGTAACAACATGTCACAACCTGAGGAACATTGAGTGACTAACGAGCACACCCATAGCATATATAATCTAAAAATGTTTAAATCAACACCGAATGTACCCAACGACTGTTTTAAATTAATACTGAATGCACCCAACGAGGGTCAACGACTGGTTAAATTAATACTGTCTGTACCCAACGAGGGTCAAAAACGTTTGACACCTACAGAATGTTGGAAACCTGTACTTTTTGTTATGTAAGCTTTGGCAACATGGTTCCCTGTAAACTTTCATGCCAATAAAGCATGTGAATTGAATTGAAAATTGAGCGAGAGAGACAGAGAGCGAGAGACAGAGAGCGAGAGAGAGACAGAGAGCGAGAGACAGAGAGCGAGAGAGAGAGCGAGAGACTGAGAGCGAGAGAGACAGAGACACACAGAGAAAGACAGCGAGAGACAGAGTGACAGAGAGTGTGACAGAGAGAGTGAGAGGGAGAGTGAGAGGGAGAGTGAGAGGGAGAGTGAGAGGGAGAGTGAGAGGGAGAGTGACAGGGAGGGTGACAGGGAGGGTGACAGGGAGGGAGTGACAGAGAGAGGCAGAGAGACAGAGTGAGAGACAGAGAGAGAGTGTGAGAGAGTGTGAGAGAGTGTGTGAGAGTGTGTGAGAGAGAGACAGAGAGAGAGACAGAGAGAGTGACAGAGAGAGTGACAGAGAGAGTGACAGAGAGAGTGACAGAGAGTGAGAGAGAGAGTGACAGAGAGAGTGACAGAGAGAGAGGCAGAGACAGAGAGAGCGAGAGAGAGACAGAGAGAGCGAGAGAGAGACAGAGAGAGCGAGAGAGACAGAGAGAGCGAGAGAGAGACAGAGAGAGCGAGAGAGAGACAGAGAGAGCGAGAGAGAGACAGAGAGAGCGAGAGAGAGACAGAGAGAGCGAGAGAGAGACAGAGAGAGCGAGAGAGAGACAGAGAGAGCGAGAGAGAGACAGAGAGAGCGAGACAGAGAGAGCGAGAGAGAGACAGAGAGCGCGAGAGACAGAGAGCGAGAGAGAGACAGAGAGAGCGAGAGAGACAGAGAGAGCGAGAGAGAGACAGAGAGAGCGAGAGAGAGACAGAGAGAGCGAGAGAGAGACAGAGAGAGCGAGAGAGAGACAGAGAGAGCGAGAGAGAGACAGAGAGAGCGAGAGAGAGACAGAGCGAGCGAGAGAGAGACAGAGCGAGCGAGCGAGCGAGAGACAGAGCGAGCGAGCGAGCGAGACAGAGCGAGCGAGCGAGAGACAGAGCGAGCGAGAGACAGAGCGAGCGAGAGAGAGACAGAGCGAGCGAGAGAGAGACAGAGCGAGCGAGAGAGAGACAGAGCGAGCGAGAGAGAGACAGAGCGAGCGAGAGAGAGACAGAGCGAGCGAGCGAGAGACAGAGCGAGCGAGAGAGACAGAGCGAGCGAGAGACAGAGCGAGCGAGAGAGAGACAGAGCGAGCGAGAGAGAGACAGAGCGAGCGAGAGAGACAGAGAGAGCGAGAGAGAGACAGAGCGAGCGAGAGAGACAGAGCGAGCGAGAGACACAGAGAGCGAGAGAGAGAGAGAGCGAGAGAGACAGAGAGCGAGAGAGACAGAGAGCGAGAGAGACAGAGAGCGAGAGAGACAGAGAGCGAGAGAGACAGAGAGCGAGAGAGACAGAGAGCGAGAGACAGAGAGCGAGAGACAGAGAGCGCGAGAGAGAGACAGAGAGAGCGAGAGAGAGACAGAGAGAGCGAGAGAGAGACAGAGAGAGCGAGAGAGAGACAGAGAGAGCGAGAGAGAGCGAGAGAGAGACAGAGAGAGCGAGAGAGAGACAGAGAGAGCGAGAGACAGAGAGAGCGAGAGACAGAGAGAGCGAGAGAGAGACAGAGAGAGCGAGAGACAGAGAGAGCGAGAGACAGAGAGAGCGAGAGAGAGACAGAGAGAGCGAGAGAGAGACAGAGAGAGCGAGAGAGAGACAGAGAGAGCGAGAGACAGAGAGAGCGAGAGACAGAGAGAGCGAGAGAGAGACAGAGAGAGCGAGAGAGAGACAGAGAGAGCGAGAGAGAGACAGAGAGAGCGAGAGAGAGACAGAGAGAGCGAGAGAGAGACAGAGAGCGAGAGAGAGACAGAGAGAGCGAGAGAGAGACAGAGAGAGCGAGAGAGAGACAGAGAGCGAGAGAGACAGAGACACACAGAGAGAGAGTGACAGAGAGTGACAGAGAGAGAGTGACAGAGAGTGACAGAGAGAGAGTGACAGAGAGAGAGTGACAGAGAGAGAGTGACAGAGAGAGACAGAGTGAGAGAGACAGAGAGAGGGAGACAGAGAGAGAGAGAGACAGAGAGAGAGAGAGAGAGACCGAGAGACCGAGACCGCGAGAGAGAGACCGAGCGAGCGAGACCGAGAGAGACAGAGAGAGAGACAGAGAGAGAGACAGAGAGACAGGATAACATATACACTCACAATAAAGAAGGCGTAAACCGGGCAGTGAATAACCTAAACAATATTTTTGATAATTTGGCAACAAGGTCAAACTTGAAAGCTCGCAAGAACAAACCCAAAACAAAAAACTATGAAAAATGGTTTGACACAGATTGCCATAACATGAGGAAAAAACTTAGAAAAATATCAAACCAAAAACACAGACATCCAGAAAACGAGGAATTACGCCTTACTTATTGTCAGACACTAACACAATACAGAAACACACTCAGAACCAAAAAAGAGCAATATATTAAGAATACACTCAACTCCATTGAGGAATCCATTGATTCCAATTGTTTCTGGGACAACTGGAATACATTACACAAAAAACAACACAATGAATTGGCCATTCAAAATGGAGACACATGGGAAAACCACTTTGAAAAATTACACCAGAAAAACACACTAAGGCCAGAGCAACACCAAATATGCAAAAAACTGGAAAAGCTCGAAATGGCCATAAAAGATAACCAAAACCCGCTAGACTCCATAATAACAGAAAAAGAGCTTTTTGAAAAACTCAAGGACCTGCGACCAGGAAAAGCTTGCGGGGCAGACGGCATACTAAGCGAGATGATTAAACACACAGACGATAAAATGAAACTGGCTATCCTAAAACTCTTCAACTTGGTTCTGAGTGTCGGTTACTTCCCTGATATCTGGAACAAAGTACTCATAATGCCCATATACAAAAGTGGGGACAAACTTGACCCAAATAACTATCGAGGCATCTGTGTAAACAGTAACCTGGGGAAGGTATTCTGTAACATCATAAACAAAAGACTTATAAACTTCCTTGAGGAGCACAATGTCTTGAGTAAAAGCCAAATTGGATTCCTGCCAAACTATAGAACATCAGATCATATCTTCACCCTACAGACCCTAATTGACAAACACGTTCATCAAAACAAAAGCAAAATCTACGCATGCTTTATAGATTTCCAGAAGGCTTTCGACTCCATCTGGCATGACGGTTTATTCCTGAAACTTATCGAAAGCGGGGTAGGGGGAAAAACATATGATGTAATTAAATCAATGTATACAAACAACAAATGTGCAGTTAAAATTGGAGACAAACAAACAAAATACTTCCCACAGGGGCGGGGGGTGACACAGGGCTCGCCAATCTCACCGACACTCTTTAATATTTACATAAATCAATTGGCAAAACTGCTTGAACAATCTACAGCACCCGGCCTCACCCTATATGAATCCAAGGTTAAATTCCTCCTCTATGCAGACGACCTGGTTCTGCTGTCACCAACTAAGGAGGGTCTACAGCAGAACCTGGATCTGCTGGAGTTGTACTGCCAGACTTGGGCCCTGACAATAAATCCCCAAAAAACCAAAGTCCTTGTGTTCCAGCAAAGATCCAGACATCAGGGACCCAAAATAAATTTCACACTAGGAACAACCAAAATTGAACAAACCACTAACTACACATACTTGGGCTTAAAAATCAGTTCTACGGGAAATTTCAAACTGGCTGTGAATGAACTGAAAGAGAAAGCAAGAAGGGCTTTCTATGCCATTAAAAAATCAATCCAAATAGAAATCCCAATTAGCATTTGGCTCAAAATGTTCAAATCAGTAATTGAACCAATTGCTCTCTATGGCAGTGAGGTGTGGGGACCGCTAACACAACAAGAATTTGCAAAATGGGACAAACACCCAATTGAGATCCTACATGCAGAATTCTGTAAAAGTATCCTCCAGACTCAAAGGAAAACCGTAAACAATGCATGCAGGGCAAAACTAGGCCAATATCCATTAATAATCACTATCCAAAAAAGAGCCACCAAATTTTGGAAACACCTAGAAATGAGCAACCCCCAATGCTATCATTACGAAGCCCTGAAATGCCAAGAGAGGACCATAAAGAAGAATACCCTCAGTCAACTAGTCCTGGGACTCAGTGAAGTAACTACGAACACTACTAACAATAACCAGCCCCAGGACAGTGACAGCGTAACACAAAGAATTCGACCCAACACAATCGTCGCTAAGCAAAAGGAAAAATATCTGTCATATTGGGCAGAAACAACAAAAACCCAAAGCAAACTCAATTGCTACTTGGCCCTAAACAGACAATACAACATGGCTGATTACCTGACCATGGTAAAGGATAGCAAACTGAGAAAAACTTTGACAATGTACAGACTTAGTGAACATAACCTGGCAATCGAAAAAGGTAGACACAGACAGACCTGGCTACCAAGAGGACAGGATATGCTCTCACTGCAGTCAGGGAGTGGTGGAGACAGAGATGCACTTCCTCACAGCTTGAGAGTGAGAGAGTCAGAAACATGGCAAATGCAGTATAATGTGGATAAATGTGAGGTTATCCACTTTGGTGGCAAAAACAGGAAGGCAGATTATTATTTGAATGGCAATAGATTGGGAGAAGGGGAATTGCAAAGAGACCTGGGTGTTCTTGTGCACCAGTCGCTGAAGGTAAGCATGCAGGTGCAGCAGGCGGTTAAGAAGGCAAATGGTATGTTGGCCTTCGTAGCAAGAGGGTTCGAGTACAGGAACAAGGATGTCTTGCTACAGTTGTACAGGGCCTTGGTGAGACCGCACCTTGAGTATTGTGTGCAGTTTTGGTCGCCTTACCTGAGGAAGGACGTTCTTGCCATGGAAGGAGTGCAGCGAAGATTCACCAGGCTGATACCTGGGATGGTAGGAATGACGTATGAGGAGGGATTGTGTCGATTGGGCTTATACTCACTGGAGTTTAGAAGATTGAGAGGGGATCTCACCGAAACCTATAAAATTCTGTCAGGCCTGGACAGACTAGATGCAGGAAGGATGTTTATGATGGTCGGGTAGTCCAGAACCAGGGGTCATAGTCTAAGGGTAAGGAGTAAGACATTTAGGACAGAAATGAGGAGGAATTTCTTCACCCAGAGAGTGGTGAACCTGTGGAATTCTCTGCCACAGAGGGCGGTGGAGGCCAGTTCATTAAATATATTCAAGAAAGAGTTGGATATATTTCTTAAGGCTAAAGGGAGCAAGGGATATGGGGAGAAGGCAGGGACAGGGTACTGAATTTGGATGATCAGCCATGATCGCATTGAATGGCGGAGCAGGCTCGAACGGCCGAATGGCCTACTCCTGCTCCTATCTTCTATGTTTCTATGACATAGACAGACAGAGACAGAGAGAGAGACAGACAGAGAGAGAGAGAGACAGAGAGAAAGACAGAGAGAGCGAGAGACAGAGACTGAGACAGAGAGAGACAGAGACAGAGACAGAGAGAGAGAGAATGAGTGAGAGACGGGGAGAGTGCGATTGAACCTTACTGACACAGGTCGCGACCCCCGGTGCCCTCTCACCTTGGTCTGTTTCTTCTCTGTGGCGTATACGATGGACGTGCAGCAAACCTCGGCGATCTTGCGGCCATGCCCGTAGAAGGACCAGCAGCAGATCTCGTCTCCCAGCACGTCCTTGGCGAAGAGCACCCGCCCGTTAAACCGCAGCGCCAGCTTGTCAAACAGCTCGATATTCTTCAACAGGTTATCGTCAGAGTTACTGCAGAGAGTGACCGGGGGGAGAGAGTGAGTGAGCGGGCCCGACAGACACTGTCCCTTCAAACCCACTGAACCCCCAAGAGATCTCCCGACAGATACTGTCCCTTTAAACTCACCGAACCCCCAGAGATCTCCCGACACTGTCCCTTTAAACCCACCGAACCCCCAGAGATCTCCCGACAGACACTGTCCCCTTTAAACTCACCGAACCCCCCGAGATCTCCCGACACATAGATACATAGATACATAGAGATAGGAACAGGAGTAGGCCATTCGGCCCTTCGAGCCTGCTCCGCCATTCAATGAGATCATGGCTGATCTCCGTCTGAGATCATAGCTGATCTTACCAGTTCAGTACCCCGTCCCCGCCTTTTCTCCGTAACCCTTAATCCCCTTAGCCTTCAGAAATATATCCAATTCTCTCTTGAAAATATTTATTGAATTAGCCTTCACAGCCCTCTGTGGCAGGGAATTCCACAGGCTCACCACTCTTTGAGTGAAGAAATTCTTCCTCATCTCTGTTTTAAATGATTTGCCCGCTATTTTTAGACTGTGGCCCCTGGTTCTGTGCTCCCCGGCCATTGGAAACATTCTCTCTGAATTCAGCCTGTCCAGGCCTGCCATAATTTTATATGTTTCGATGAGATCCCCTCTCAATCTTCTAAACTCCAGTGAGTACAAGCCCAAACTATTTAATCTCTCTTCGTAGGTCATTCCCGCCATTCCAGGTATCAGCCTGGTGAATCGCCGTTGCACTCTTTCCATGGCAAGAACATCCTTCCGCAGATGGGGCGACCAAAACTGTACACAATACTCCAGATGCGGTCTCACCAGCACCTTGTACAGCTGTAGTAAGGTATCCCTATTCCTATACTCGAACCCCCTTGATATGAAGGCCAACATACCATTTGCCTTCTTAATCGCCTGTTGCACCTGCATGCTCTCCTTCAGTGACTGGTGCACAAGAACACCCAGGTCCCTCTGCACTTCCCCATCTCCCAATCTATTGCCATTTAGATAATAATCTACCCTCCTGTTTTTACCCCCAAAGTGGATAACCTCGCATTTATCCACATTATAGTGCATCTGCCACGTATCCGCCCATTCCCCCAACCTGTCCAAATCGCACTGTAGCCTCCTGACATCCTCATCAGAGCCCACCCCTCCTCCTAGTTTAGTGTCGTCAGCGAATTTGGAAATATTGCATCCAATTCCCTGATCCAGATCATTTATATATATTGTGAACAGCTGGGGTCCCAGGACAGATCCTTGCGGCACCCCGCTGGTCACTGCCTGCCACTCCGAAAACGAGCCGTTTATTCCAACTCTCTGTTTTCTATCTGCCAGCCAGTTCTCTATCCACGTTAATACTTTGCCCCCAATCCCATGAGCCTTAATTTTGCATGATAATCTTTTGTGTGGAACCTTATCGAAGGCTTTCTGGAAGTCAAGGTACACCACATCCACTGGCTCTCCCCCATCTATTCTACCAGTTACCTCCTCAAAAAATTCCAGCAGATTAGTCAAACACGATTTACCCTTTGTAAATCCATGTTGACTCTGTCCGATCCTTTCCCCATTTGTCAAGTGCTCCGCTATTTTATCCTTAATAATGGACTCTAGCATTTTGCCCACAACCGATGTAAAGCTTACTGGTCTATAATTCCCTGCTTTCTCTCTACCCCCCTTTTTAAATATTGGGGTAACATTAGCTACCCTCCAATCCACGGGTACTGTTCCCGAGTCAATGGAGTTCCGGAAGATGATCCTTAGAGCATCTGCTATCTCCAGGGCCACCTCCTTAAGTACCCTAGGATGTAGTTTATCAGGCCCCGGGGATTTGTCGGTCTTCAGTCCCCTCAACTTACCCAACACCATATCCCTAGAGATACTAATTTCTGTCAGCTCCTCCCTCTCATTAGTCCCTATGTTTGCCGATATTCCTGGGAGGTTATTTGTGTCCTCCTTTGTGAATACAGAACCAAAGTATGAGTTTAATTGGTCTGCCATTTCCTTATTCTCCATTATATATTCTCCCGAATCGGACTGCAAGGGACCGACTTGGGATTTTACCAGTCTTTTCCTCCTGATATACCGATAAAAGCTTTTGCAGTCTGTCTTTATGTTTGCTGCAAGTTTACTTTCGTATTCTATTTTCCCCTTCCTGATTAATCCCTTTGTCCTCTTTTGCTGTATCCTGTACTGCCCCCAATCTTCCGGTCTGGTGCTTTTTTTTGCCAGTTGATATGCCCTTTTTTTTGATTTTATGCTGTCCCTAATTTCCCTCGTTATCCACGGTTGAGTCACCTTTTTAGGTTTATTTTTATGCCAAACCGGTATAAACATGTTCTGGACACTGTCCCTTTAAACTCACCGAACCCCCGGAGATCTCTCCCGACAGACACCGTCCCCTTCATCCCTTTAAACACAGACTTTAACCCCCTCAATCACCACCGATCATACCCAGACCCTTTAAACACAGACTTTAACCCCCTCAATCACCGCCGATCATACCCAGACCCTTTAAACACAGACTATAACCCCCTCAATCACCCCCCGATCACACCCAGCAGCAGGGGATTGGGAACCTGAGCAGGGCGACAGAGGAAAGGGAAACAAGGATAAAAGCAAAAGATAGGAAGGAGAAAAACAAAAGTGGCAGTCAGAGCAATCAACGGTTTAAATCAAACATGGCCACAGTAAATAATAATTCTAATAGGTCTAAGAGCGTTAAAAAAACAAGCCTGAAGGCCTTGTGTCTTAATGCGAGGAGCATTCGTAATAAGGTGGATGAATTAGTTGCGCAAATAGAGCTAAACGAATATGATTTGATTAGGATTACGGAAATATGGCTCCAGGGTGGCCAAGGCTGGGAACTCGCATCCCGAAAGAGGCAATTGCACTCTCAGTGACCTCAGCGCATCCCGAAAGATGCACTTGCGCGCTCAGTGGCCTCAGCGCATCCCGAAAGATGCACTTGCACTCTCAGTGACCTCAGTGCATCCCGAAAGATGCACTTGCACTCTGTGACCTCAGCGCAACCTGTCTGAGTGAGCGGACTACCTGCAAGGGAGACAGTTGGCAAGCGACACAACAAAGGAGTGACGCCAGAATTCAAAGGTGTCGCTGGCCCCTCAATCACCCCTCAATTAACCCCCCGATCACACCCAGACTCTTTAAACACAGACTACAACCCCCTCAATCACCCCCCGATCACACCCAGACCCTTTAAACACAGACTATAACCCCCTCAATCACCCCCCCGATCACACCCAGACCCTTTAAACACAGACTATAACCCCCTCAATCACCGCCCGATCATACCCAGACCCTTTAAACAGACTATAACCCCCTCAATCACTGCCCGATTACACCCAGACCCTTTAAACACAGACTATAACCCCCAAGAGATCTCCTGACACTGTCCCTTTAAACTCACCGAACCCCCAGAGATCTCCCGACAGACACTGTCCCCTTTAAACTCACCGAACCCACAGAGATCTCTCCCGACAGACACCGTCCCTTTAAACTCACCGAACCCCATGAGATCTCCCGACAGACACTGTCCCTTTAAACTCACCGAACCCTCAGAGATCTCCCGACAGACACTGTCCCCTTCATCCCTTTAAACACAGACTTTAACCCCCTCAATCACCACCGATCATACCCAGGCCCTTTAAACACAGACTATAACCCCCAGAGATCTCCCGACACTGTCCCTTTAAACTCACCGAACCCCCAGAGATCTCCCGACAGACAGTCCCTTTAAACTCACCGAACCCCCAGAGATCTCCCGACAGACACTGTCCCTTTAAACACACCGAACCCTCAGAGATCTCCCGACAGACACTGTCCCCTTTAAACTCACCGAACCCACAGAGATCTCTCCCGACAGACACCGTCCCTTTAAACTCACCGAACCCTCAGAGATCTCCCGACAGACACTGTCCCCTTCATCCCTTTAAACACAGACTTTAACCCCCTCAATCACCACCGATCATACCCAGGCCCTTTAAACACAGACTATAACCCCCTCAATCACCACCGATCATACCCAGACCCTTTAAACACAGACTATAACCCCCTCAATCACCCCCCGATCACACCCAGCAGCAGGGGATTGGGAACCTGAGCAGGGGGACAGAGGAAAGGGAAACAAGGATAAAAGCAAAAGATAGGAAGGAGAAAAACAAAAGTGGCAGTCAGAGCAATCAACGGTTTAAATCAAACATGGCCACAGTAAATAATAATTCTAATAGGTCTAAGAGCGTTAAAAAAACAAGCCCGAAGGTCTTGTGTCTTAATGCGAGGAGCATTCGTAATAAGGTGGATGAATTAGCTGCGCAAATAGAGCTAAACGAATATGATTTGATTAGGATTACGGAAATATGGCTCCAGGGTGGCCAAGGCTGGGAACTCGCATCCCGAAAGAGGCAATTGCACTCTCAGTGACCTCAGCGCATCTCGAAAGATGCACTTGCGCTCTCAGTGACCTCAGCGCATCCCAAAAGATGCACTTGCACTCTCAGTGACCTCAGCGCAACCTGTCTGAGTGAGACAGTCGGCAAGCGACACAACAAAGGAGTGACGCTAGAATTCAAAGGTGTCGCTGGCCCCTCAATCACCCCTCAATCAACCCCCCGATCACACCCAGACCCTTTAAACACAGACTACAAACCCCTCAATCACTCCACGATCACACCCTTCAAGCACAGGCTAGCAGGAGGGGGGACTGACGTTACCTTGTATACGAATACTTGTTGTTACTTCGGTTGTGCAATAATTTCACGACTGGCTGTGAAGACAGAAAGGGGAAAAGGAAATGGGGTTCCTCAGGGTGAGAGAGTAAAACACACAGTGGGGACCCGTGCCCCGGGGAGATGCGGCGCCCGCGGGGGGACCCATACCCCGGGGAGATCAGCGCCCATGGGGACCTGTACCCCGGGGAGAGTCGGCGCCCGTGGGGACCCGTACCCCGGGGAGAGTCGGTGCCCGTGGGGACCCGTACCCTGCGGAGAGTCGGCGCCCGTGGGGACACGTACCCTGGGGAGAGTCGGCGCCCGTGGGGACCCGTACCCCGGGGAGAGTCGGTGCCCGCGGGGACCCGTACCCTGGGGAGAGTCGGTGCCCGTGGGGACCCGTACCCCGGGGAGAGTCGGCACCCGTGGGGACCCGTACCCCGGGGAGAGTCGGTGCCCGCGGGGACCCGTACTCCGGGGAGAGTCGGTGCCCGTGGGGACCCGTACCCCAGGGAGAGTCGGTGCCCGTGGGGGACCCGTACCCCGGGGAGAGTCGACGCCCGTGGGGACCCGTACCCCGGGGAGAGTCGGAGCCCGTGGGGGACCCGTACCCCGGGGAGAGTCGGAGCCCGTGGGGGACCCGTACCCCGGGGAGAGTCGGTGCCCGTGGGGACCCGTACCCCGGGGAGAGTCGGAGCCCGTGGGGGACCCGTACCCCGGGGAGAGTCGGTGCCCGTGGGGACACGTACCCTGGGGAGAGTCGGTGCCCGTGGGGACACGTACCCTGGGGAGAGTCGGCGCCCGTGGGGACCCGTACCCCGGGGAGATCAGCGCTCATGGGGACCCGTACCCCGGGGAGAGTCGGCGCCCGTGGGGACCGGTACCCTGGGGAGATCAGCGCCCGTGGGGACCCGTACCCTGGGGGAGAGTCGGCGCCCGTGGGGACCCGTACCCCGGGGAGAGTTGGCGCCCGTGGGGGCCCGTACCCGGGGGAGATCAGCGCCCGTGGGGACCCGTACCCCGGGGAGAGTCGGCGCCCGTGGGGACCCGTACCCCGGGGAGAGTCGGTGCCCGTGGGTACCTGTACCCCGGGGAGAGTCGGTGCCCGTGGGTAACCGTACCCCGGGGAGAGTCGGTACCTGTAGTCAGACCTGCTAACCTTGGCAGAGGATGTGATAATCTTCTGCTCCTCTTTCGGTGAAGTAATCATTGGAATCCGACACTCAGCATCAAAGGACTCGCTCTTTTGCTGAGAATCAACAGGAAATATAGAATCAAACCCAGGTAACAACTCCCTCCATTACACCCCGCCCTCAGTACAAGACTCGCAGTTAAAACCCTCCCTGTGGGGTCAGCCTGATTCAGTTGGTGATACTCTCGCCTCAGAAGGCTGTGGATTCAAGTCCCGCTCCAGAGATTTGGACACAAAAATCGAGGTGCACTGCCGGAGGCGCGGTACTGAGGGAGCGCCACACTGTCAGAGGGGCAGTACTGAGGGAGCGCCGTACTGTCGGAGGGGCAGTACTGAGGGAGCGCCGCACTGTCAGAGGGGCAGTACTGAGGGAGCGCCGCACTGTGGGAGGGGCAGTACTGAGGGAGCGCCGCACTGTGGGAGGGGCAGTACTGAGGGAGCGCCGCACTGTCGGAGGGGCAGTACTGAGGGAGCGCGGCACTGTCGGAGGGGCAGTACTGAGGGAGCGCCGCACTGTCGGAGGGGCAGTACTGAGGGAGCGCCGCACTGTCGGAGGGGCAGTACTGAGGGAGCGCCGCACTGTCGGAGGGGCAGTACTGAGGGAGTGCTGCACTGTCGGAGGTGCAATCTTTCAGATGAGACATTAAACCGAGGCCCCATCTGCCCTCTCAGAAAGGTGTAAACGATCCCATGGCACTATTTCGAAGAAAAGCAGGGGGGAGTTCTCCCCGGTGTCCTGGGCCCAATATTTATCCCTCAATCAACATCATTAAAACAGATGATCTGGTCATTTATGACACTGCTGTTTGTGGGAGCTTGCTGTGCGCAAATTGGCTGCCGCGTTTCTTACATTACAACAGAGACCACACTTCAAAAAAGTACTTCATTGGCTGTAAAGCGCTTTGGGACGTTCTGAGGTGGTGAAAGGGGCGGGAGAAATGCGAATCTCTCTTTCTGCCCCTACCTTCAGGGCTAGCTGACAGTCCTCCACCAGCCCCTGAACCAGATAATATTTGGCTTCCAACAGAAGTTCCTCGATCTCCCGCACCGACTCCGGGAGAGGCACAGAGCCATCGCGTAGATAGTTAAGCAGTGTGCCAAAGTGCTTGCCGCACCTGTCCACCAGGATCCAACCTGTGGAGAGTGAGAGGAAGAAAAGGAGGCATTGAAAAATCAGAACGACCAACTGGTCTTCCCGCGGGCACCGACTCTCCCCGAGGTACGGGTCCCCACGGGCACCGACTCTCCCCGGGGTATGGGTCCCCGCGGTCACCGACTCTCCCCGGGGTACGGGTCCCCACGGGCACCGACTCTCCCCGGGGTTACGGGTCCCCACGGGCACCGACTCTCCCCGGGGTTACGGGTCCCCGCGGTCACCGACTCTCCCCGGGGTTACGGGTCCCCACGGGCACCGACTCTCCCCGGGGTTACGGGTCCCCACGGGCACCGACTCTCCCCGGGGTACGGGTCCCCACGGGCACCGACTCTCCCCGGGGTTACGGGTCCCCGCGGTCACCGACTCTCCCCGGGGTTACGGGTCCCCACGGGCACCGACTCTCCCCGGGGTACGGGTCCCCACGGGCACCGACTCTCCCCGGGGTACGGTCCCCACGGGCACCGACTCTCCCCGGGGTACGGGTCCCCGCGGTCACCGACTCTCCCCGGGGTACGGGTCCACGCGGGCACCGACTCTCCCCGGGGTACGGGTCCCCACGGGCACCGACTCTCCCCGGATTACGGGTCCCCACGGGCACCGACTCTCCCCGTAGTACGGGCCCCACGGGCACCGACTCTCCCCGGGGTACGGGTCCCCATGGGCTCCGACTCTCCCCGGGGTACGGGTCCCCACGGGCACCGACTCTCCCCGGGGTACGGGTCCCCATGGGCGCCGACTCTCCCCGGGGTACGGGTCCCCACGGGCGCCGACTCTCCCCGGGGTACGGGTCCCCACGGGCACCGACTGTCCCCGGGGTACGGGACCCCACGGGCACCGACTCTCCCCGGGGTACGGGTCCCCGCGGGCTCCGACTCTCCCCGGGGTACGGGTCCCCACAGGCACCGACTCTCCCCGGGGTACGGGTCCCCACGGGCACCGACTCTCCCCGGGGTACGGGACCCCACGGGCACCGACTCTCCCTGGGGTACGGGTCCCCACGGGCACCGACTCTCCCTGGGGTACGGGTCCCCACGGGCACCGACTCTCCCCGGGGTTACGGGTCCCCGCGGTCACCGACTCTCCCCGGGGTTACGGGTCCCCGCGGTCACGGGTCCCCGCGGTCACCGACTCTCCCCGTAGTACGGGTCCCCACGGTCACCGACTCTCCCCGGGGTTACGGGTCCCCACGGTCACCGACTCTCCCCGTAGTACGGGTCCCCGCGGGCACCGACTCTCCCCGGAGTACGGGTCCCCGCGGGCACCGACTCTCCCCGGGGTACGGGTCCCCGCGGGCACCGACTCTCCCCAGGGTACGGGTCCCCACGGGCACCGACTCTCCCCGGGGTACGTGTCCCCACGGGCACCGACTCTCCCCGTAGTACGGGTCCCCACGGGCACCGACTCTCCCCGTAGTACGGGTCCACGCGGGCACCGACTCTCCCCGGGGTACGGGTCCCCACGGGCACCGACTCTCCCCGTAGTACGGGTCCCCACGGGCACCGACTCTCCCCGTAGTACGGGTCCCCATGGGCACCGACTCTCCCCGGGGTACGGGTCCACGCGGGCACCAACTCTCCCTGGGGTACGGGTCCCCGCGGGCACCGACTCTCCCCGGGGTACGGGTCCCCACGGGCACCGACTCTCCCCGGGGTACGGGTCCACGCAGGCACCAACTCTCCCCGGGGTACGTGTCCCCACAGGCACCGACTCTCCCCGGGGTACGGGTCCCCACAGGCACCGACTCTCCCAGGGGTACGGGTCCCCCACGGGCACCGACTCTCCCAGGGGTACGGGTCCCCACGGGCACCGACTCTCCTCGGGGTACGGGTCCCCGCGGGCACCGACTCTCCTCGGGATACGGGTCCCCACGGGCACTGACTCTCCCCGGGGTACGGGTCCCCACGGACACCGACTCTCCCCGGGGTACGGGTCCCCACGGGCACCGACTCTCCCCGGGGTACGGGTCCCCACGGTCACCGACTCTCCCCGGGGTACGGGTCCCCGCGGGCACTGACTCTCCCCGGGGTACGGGTCCCCGCGGGCACCGACTCTCCCCGGGGTACGGGTCCCCATGGGCACCGACTCTCCCCGGGGTACGGGTCCCCATGGGCACCGACTCTCCCCGGGGTACGGGTCCCCACGGCACCGACTCTCCCCGGGGTAAGGGTCCCCGCAGGCACCGACTCTCCCCGGGGTACGGGTCCCCACGGGCTCTGACTCTCCCCGGGGTACGGGTCCCCACGGGCACCGACTCTCCCCGGGGTACGGGTCCCCATGGGCACCGACTCTCCCCGGGGTACGGGTCCCCATGGGCACCGACTCTCCCCGGGGTACGGGTCCCCACGGGCTCCGACTCTCCCCGGGGTACGGGTCCCCACGGGCATCGACTCTCCCCTGTGTTCGTTTCCCTCACCACCACCCTCTCCTCACCACCCCCCCCCACCACGGGGGAGGGACGCACACATAAAAACATAGAAGATAGGAGCAGGAGTAGGCCATTCGGCCCCTGGAGCCTTCTCCGCCATTTAATGAGATCATGGCTGATCATCCAAACTCAGTACCCTGTCACTGCTTTCTCCCCATATCCCTTGATCCCTTTAGCCTTAAGAAATATATCTAACTCCTTCTTGAATATATTTAATGAATTGGCCTCAACTGCCTTCTGTGGTAGACAATGCCACAGGTTCACCACTCTCTGGGTGAAGAAATTCCTCCTCATCTCAGTCCTAAATGGCTTACCCCTTATCCTTAGACTGTGACCCCTGGTTCTGGACTCCCCCGCCATCGGGAACATCCTTCCTGCATCTCGTCTGTCTAGTCCTGTTAGAATTTTATAAGTTTCAATGAGATCCCCTCTCATTCTTCTAAACTCCAGCGAGTATAAGCCCAATCGACCCAATCTCTCCTCATACATCATTCCTGCCATCCCAGGTATCAGTCTGGTGAATCTTCACTGCACTCCCTCCATGGCAAGAACATCCTTACTCAGATAAGGCGACCAAAACTGCACACAATACTCAAGGTGTGGTCTCACCAAGGCCCTGTACAACTGCAGCAAGACATCCTTGTTCCTGTACTCGAGTCCTCTCGCTTTGAAAGCCAACATACCATTTGCCTTCTTAACTGCCTGCTGCACCTGCATGCTTACCTTCAGCGACTGGTGCACAAGGACACCCAGGTCTCGTTGCACTTCCCCTTCTCCCAATCTATTGCTGTTCAGATAATAATCTGCCTTCCTGTTTTTGACACCAAAGTGGATAACCTCGCATTTATCCACATTATACTGCATCTGCCATGCTTCTGGCCAATCACCCAACCTGTCCAAATCATCCTGGAGTTTCTCGGCATCCTCCTCACAGCACACACGCCCACCCAGCTTTGTTTCGTCTGCAAACTTGGAGATATTACATCTAGTTCCCTTGTCTAGATCATTAATATATATTGTGAATAGCTGGGGTCCAAGGACCGATCCTTGCAGTACCCCACTAGTCACTGCCTGCCACTCGGAAAGAGACCCGTTTATTCCAACTCTTTGCTTCCTGTCTGCCAACCAGTTCTCTATCCAAGTCAATACCTTGCCCCCAATCCCATGTGCCTTAACTTTACACGCTAATCTCTTATGCGGGACCTTATCGAAAGCCTTCTGAAAGTCCAAATACACCACATCCACTGGTTCTCCCTTATCTATTCTACCAGTTACATCCTCAAAAAATTCCAGTAGATTAGTCAAGCATGATTTACCTTTTGTAAATCCATGCTGACTTTGTCCGATCCTGTCACTGTTTTCCAAGTGCTCTGCTATTACATCTTTTATAAGGTCTGCCTGCTGCACCTGCATGCTCACCTTCAGCTACTGGTGCACAAGGACACCCAGGTCTCATTGCACTTCCCCTTCTCCCAATCTATTGCCGTTCAGATAATAATCTGCCTTCCTGTTTTTTGCCACCAAAGTGGATAACCTCGCATTCATCCACATTATACTGATCGCATTGAATGGTGGAGCAGGCTCGAGGGGCTGAATGGGCCTCCTCCTGTTCCTGTGTAACAGGCTCGAGTGGGCTGAATGGCCTCCTCCTGTTCCTGTGTAACAGACTCGAGGGGGCTAAACAGCCTCCTCCTGTTCCTGTGTAACAGGCTCGAGTGGGCTGAATGGCCTCCTCCTGTTCCTGTGTAACAGGCTCGAAGGGCTGAATGGGCCTCCTCCTGTTCCTGTGTAACAGGCTCGAGGGGGCTGAATGGGCCTCCTCCTGTTCCTGTGTAACAGACTCGAGGGGCTGAACAGCCTCCTCCTGTTCCTGTGTAACAGGCTCGAGGGGCTGAATGGGCTTCTCCTGTTCCTGTGTAACAGACTCGAGGGGCTGAATGGCCTCCTCCTGTTCTCGTGCAACAGGCTCGAGGGGCTGAATGGCCTCCTGTTCCTGTGTAACAGGCTCGAGGGGCTGAATGGGCCTCCTCCTGTTCCTGTGTAACAGGCTCGAGGGGCTGAATGGGCCTCCTCCTGTTCCTGTGTAACAGGCTCGAGAGGGGCTGAATGGCCTCCTCCTGTTCCTGTGTAACAGGCTCGAGGGGCTGAATGGGCCTCCTCCTGTTCCTGTGTAACAGGCTCGAGGGGCAGAACGGCCTCCTCCTGTTCCTGTGTAACAGTCGCCAGGGGGCTGAATGGCCTCCTCCTGTTCCCGTGTAACAGGCCTTCCTGTTTTTGCCACCAAAGCGGATAACCTCGCATTTATCCACATTAAACTGCATCTGCCATGCATCTGCCCAATTGCCCAACCTGTCCAAATCGTACTGGAGTTTCTCGGCATCCTCCTCACAGCACACACGCCCACCTACCCTCGTGATCGGTCAGCACCTCCATGTTGCCGCTGAACATGGCCTTCAGGACCGTGTCTTGCTTCGAGAGGGTCTGCACCGTGGTGTAGTGGAGGCAGCCCCCCACGTTCAGCTTGACGTACTTGCTGCTGGGGTTGAGCGGCCTGAGGTCGCAGCCGGGACCCCCGGGCAGCAGCAGGGCCGGGGAAGCCATCAGCAGTAGCGGCCCCCCGTCCCCTTCCGCTGAGGGTCCGGGTGGCTGCTCTTCCCCCGGGGGACCCGAGACTGCAGACATGTCCCGCCCGAGGCGGGTTTACGATCGGGGAGGGGGCCGGTCGAGGCAATCACATCAATCAACGGGCGGGGAGCGCTGACTTTAGAATCGATGGCGTGGCCCCTTTAAGTCTTAAAGCCGAACCAGCGCCATGACCGGCTTTCGCGCTTTGAAGGCAAAACTGGGGCAACTTGCGACTCTTTTTATAATCGCCAACAGGGGTTTCCCTGACAACAAGCCACGGGATCCTTTAAATCTTAAAGTGGTACCAACAAGAGAGCGAGGGGGTATCCCTTTAAATTTTAAAGGGGTGCCTACAAGGGAGCAAAGGATTTTGAAATCTTAAAGGGGTACCGACAAGGAGCAAGGGGATCCCTTTAAATCGTAAACGAGTACTGACAAGAAGCGAGGGGGTCCTTTAAATCTTAAAGGGGTACCGACGATGAGGGTGTCCCTTTAAATCCTCAAATGTCCCCTTAACTTTTAAAGGGGAATCGACAAGGAGGTAGAGGCAGGGGTCCCTTTAAATCTTAAAATGCAACTTTAATTCTTAAAGGGGCACCGACGAGGAGAGAGGGGGGCAGGGGGTCCCTTTAAATCCTACAAGGTCCCTTTAACTCTTAAAGCAGCACCCACAAAGGAGCAGAGAGGCCCCTTTAACTCTTAAAGGGGCACCGACAATGAGCCAGAGGGGTGCCTTTAACTCTTAAAGGGGCCGCCCCGGCTGGTTTTGGGAGGCGCGGGAGTCGCTGCCCGGGGCGGGGAGCTGATCCACGGGTTTGGCCGCCGCTGAAAACAGGACCCTCGGCCTCAGCACTGGTGCCGGGCTCCGCTGCCGCCTTGGCCTCGCCGCCACCTCCGCCTCCGACCGGCCGCCATTTTACGCCGCAAACGCCTGACTGAGCGGCCCCGCCCCTAATTGGCCAGCCCGACTGTCAATCAGCGCTCGCCCCGGCCCGCCCCTCTGGCCTCCTGCTATTGGGCCGACTCCGCCCACTCCACGCTGCTAATTGGCCAGACCGACTGTCAATCACTGCCCGCCACGACCCGCCCCTCCGACCTCCTGCTATTGGACCGACACCGCCTCTCTCCCCGCTCTTCATTGGCCAGCCGGACTGTCAATCACCGCCCGCCGCGGTCCGCCCCTCCGTCCTCCTGCTATTGGATGGACCCTGCCACACTCCCCGCTAATTGGCCGGTCCGACTGTCAATCACCAGACGCAGCGACCCGCCCCTCCGGCCTCCTGCTATTGGACCGTCCGCACTGCTCATTTACATAGCGGCGGGCGATTGCAACGCAGCGCCGTCAATCACAACCGAGCGCTGCTGCTATTGGCTGCGGACCGGAGAGGGCGGGCGTGTCCCAGAAGCAGGAACTCCCCGCCCTGCGCTGCTATTGGACGGCTTCGACGGAAGCCCTCATTTCCATTGGCCGACGGTGTTGTCAATAAGTGGAAGGGCAAAACCCCGCCTCTTGCTACTAATCCGATTGGATAACTTGACTGTCAATCATTCAAAGTCACGCCTGTCCAGCCAGGGCCGGGCTACTGGGCGGTACCGACGAATGCCTCATTTTGATTGGTTCGGCTAGCTGTCAATCAGTTGACGCTCATTCCCCCCCCGCCTTCCATTCCTATTGGACAGCTCCGAACAATCCGATTGGATTGTATAGACATCAAGGAGTCGACGCCAAAAGTCGGTGGAGTGACAGCTCCGGCGGCCAATCAGAAGCCGGCATTGCCCAAACCCCGCCTCCCTCCTCCGCTGCTATTGGACGGCTTCGACAAGATCCTCCCTCCGATTGGCTAAAGTGTTTGTCAATCGGATGACGCCTCACCCAAGAGTGACGTTTTTTCAGAAGGTAACCCCCGACCTCCGCTGCTATTGGACGGCACCCGCTGAGCCCTCAATCCCATTGGGCGAAACGGCTGTCAATCCAGGAGCTCCCGCCCCCTCACTCAGCCGTTTTAATTTAATTATTTTTATAATTTTAAAAACGTCAACAGGAGGGGGGGGCGGGTGGAATCTTTTTTATTCTTAAATCCGAATCAAATCCTGAGGGAAAAGAAAACGGCAGAAATATATAAAATAAAAATAAATATAAAGCGCCCGAGGTCCCGCCCCCCATCGACAGGACGCGCTCCGATTGGTCGAGCCCCACGTCAATCAGGCGGTGAGTTTTATTTTTTTCAATTAACGGATCGTTTTGTTCACTAAATAAAAAATTACGGCTGGAAACAACTGTGAGGGGGGCGGGAAAGAAAATTAATCGAAAATAAAGGCGTTAAAGTGGCTCAGAAGGAGAGCCCGCCCCCTTGCCGCGATCTGATTGGTCGCTGCACGTCCCGAGGGGCGGGGTTTGGACAAGGCCGGCTTCTGATTGGCCGCCGCGGCTGTCAGTAAAGGCGGAGCGACAGCTGCTCCCCCAAGAGGCTGTTTCTATCTCCCCACCCCATTCAAAAGGTAATATCTGTTTAAAATATTAGCATTAATCAGTTTGCAAGTATTAGAAATGATCCATTTTTTTAACATATTGCCGGCTTTGGCGGCGAGAGATTCTCTCCCCCCCTCCCCATGTAAACCGGTCACGTCGCGTGACATGTTTACATAGGAATTTCCCCCACTGTAAAAGTCGGGTCCCTTTCCCCGCCCCTCCACGCTTCAAGGTGATGGGTGCCCTCCATGCTTCAAAGTGATGGGTATCCTCCCCTCCCCTCCCCTCGCCCAGGTCCTTTTAAAAAAAATTATTCGTTTTAATTAATTCAACTTCAACTTTTATTGTCATTGCACAAGTACATGAACAACGAAATGTGATCTTGCAAGCTCCCATGAGTCCAGTACAAAAATAACATTAACAGTAAATAGCACCGTCCTGGGAGAAACAAAGCCGCTGCGTCTGTGCGCGCCGCCATTCCATTTCCACCATTCCTCCTGTCCGACAATCTTCAGCCCAACACCCGGGCCTGCTCACCAGCCGCCCCTCCCGGGGCTCCTTCCGTGACCCAAGAACAGGAATGGGATGTGGGCATCGCTGGCAAGGCCAGTATTGTGTGCAGTTTTGGGTCCAGCGAGAGAATTCGAGTACAGGAACAAGGACATAAAACATAAGAAGTAGGAGCAGGAGTAGGCCATACGGCCCCTCGGGCCTGCTCCGCCATTCAATAGGATCATGGCTGATCCGAACCTAGACTCACGTCCACTTCCCTGCCCGCTCCCCGTAACCCCTAATTCCCTTATCTGCTAGGAAACTGTCTATCTCCGTTTTAAATTTATTTAATGTCGCAGCTTCCACAGCTCTCTGAGGTAGCAAATTCCATAGGTTTACTACCCTCTGAGTGAAGAAGTTTCACCTCATCTCAGTTTTGAAAGGGCAGCCCCCTTATTCTAAGATTATGCCCCCTAGCTCTAGTCTCACCCATCAGCGGAAACATCCTCACCGCATCCACCCGATCAAGCCCCCTCACAATCTTATATGTTTCGATAAGATCGCCTCTCATTCTTCTGAATTCCAATGAGTAGAGGCCCAACCTACTCAACCTTTCCTCATAAGTCAACCCCCTCATCTCCGGAATCAACTGAGTGAACCTTCTCTGAACTGCCTCGAGAGCAAGTATATCTTTTCTTAAATATGGAAACCAAAACTGTACGCAGTATTCCAGGTGTGGCCTCACCAGTACCCTGTATAACTGAAGCAAGACTTCCCTGCTTTTATACTCCATCCCCCTTGCAATAAAAGCCAAGATTCCATTGGCCTTCCTGATCACCTGCTGTACCTGCATACTAACCTTCTGTGTTTCATGCACCAGGACCTCCAGATCCCTTTGTACTGTAGCACTTTGCAGTTTCTTTCCATTTAGATAACAACTTGCTCTTTGATTTTTTCTGCCAACGTGCATAACCTCATGTTATGTATTGTGTGTTCTATTGTGTGTTCTCCTCCCACCTTTGGTGGCGCTGTCACAGGAGATAAATGGTTGGGTGTTCTCTGTTAAGTTTAGCTCTCTTTGTTCGGAACTTTCCAGAACTTCCTTTCCTTCCAATAAAGCACTTCATGTTTGAATCTCTGAGTTCTGAGTCCTAAATTGTGTCTAGGTAGAAAGGTACCGACACAACACCTCACACTTTCCAACAGTTGTACAGGGCCTTGGTGAGACCACACCTTGTGTACTGTGTGCAGTTTTGGTCGACTTATCTGAGGAAGGATGTTCTTGCCATGGAAGGAGTTCAGTAGAGATTCACCAGGCTGATACCTGGGATGGCAGGAATGACGTATGAAGAGAGCTTGGGTCGATTGGGCTTATACTCGCTAGAGTTTAGAAGAATTAGAGGGGATCTCATTGAAACTTACAAAATTCTAACAGGACTAGACTAGGCTAGACTAGATGCAGGAAGGATGTTCCCGATGGCGGGGGAGTCCAGAACCAGGGTTCACAGTCTAAGGATAAGGGGTAAGCCATTTAGGACTGAAATGAGGAGGAATTTCTTCACCCAGAGTGTGGTGAACCTGTGGAATTCTCTAACACAGAAGGCAGTTGAAGTCAATTCATTAAATATATTCAAGAAGGAGTTAGATATATTTCTTAAGGCTAAAGGGATCAAGGGATATGGGGAGAAAGCAGGGACAGGGTACTGAGTTTCGATGATCAGCCATGATCTCATTGAATGGAGGAGCAGGCTCGAGGGGCCGAATGGCCTACTACTGCTCCTATCTTCTATGTTTCTATGTTATTGCCCAGCCCTAGTTGCCCTTGAAAAGGTGGTGGTGAGCCGCCTTCTTGAACCGCTGCAGTCCGTGTGGTGAAGGTGCTCCCACAGTGCTGTTAGGGAGGGAGTTCCAGGATTTTGACCCAGCGACGATGAAGGAACGACCGATATATTTCCAAGTCAGGATGGTGTGTGATTTGGAGCGGAACTTGGAGGTGGTGGTGTTCCCACGCGCCTGCTGCCCTTGTCCTTCTAGGTGGAAGAGGTCACGGGTTTGGGAGGTGCTGCCGAAGAAGCCTTGGCGAGTTGCTGCAGTGCATCTTGTAGATGGTACACACTGCAGCCACGGTGCACCAGTGGTGGAGGGAGTGAATGTTTAAGGTGGTGGATGGGGTGCCAATCAAGCGGGCTGCTTTGTCCTGGATGGCGTCGATCTTCTTGAGTGTTGTTGGAGCTGCACTCATCCAGACAAGTGGAGAGTATTCCATCACACTCCTGACTTGTGCCTTGTAGATGGTGGAAAGGCTTTGGGGAGTCAGGAGGTGAGACACTCACCGCAGAATACCTAGCCACTGACCTGTTCTTGTTGCCGCAGTATTTATGTGGCTGGTCCAGTTAAGTTTTTGGTCACCGGTGACCCCCCAGGATGTTGATTGTAGTGTATGTGCCTTTAAGTCAGAACTACTTTTACAGCTCCTGTATACTGTAGTACCGGCAGTGACCACACTGGTATATAAGCTTTGCGCATGCCTCTGTACCCCCAGTCTAGAGACTACCCTCCTCCAGTAAAGACCTGTTGATTGTTAATGTACAGCATCCGTGTGATTATTTAATAACAGCATATCCACTGAATCACGGATCCAAAAGTGGCGACAAGTGTCGATTCGAATCTACCTGCAACATAAAAAAAATAGTCGAGGCCAGGAACACGGGCGTCGACCACGAGCAACCGCCCAGCCATCAGGCAGAGATTGAACCTCGCAGGGGAGGCTGTGGAGAGCCGGGCTTGGTTCCCCAGCCACGACGAGCAGCAAGAGACCGACGACAGGTCCAGCGCAGACCCTTGCCGAGCAGCGGCGGCTGGAGCCGACCGACGGCGGAGAGAAAGCCGAGCAGCGTCGACGGGGTAAGACAGAGGGTGAAGAGCGCAGCGGGCATCCGGGGGTTGAACACCGAGCGGCGTCGAGAAAAAAGAAAACAAACCGGAGGGAGAGAGGGTAAAGAAACAGCCGGGCTCTAGACTGAGCAGCGTCGAAAAATATAAAAAGAACGCGCAGAGCACAGCCAGGGCTCACGGGCTGAACAGGGTCCGCGGGGCGAAGGGGAGCGCGGGAGACGCCATTGAGCCGCGGAGAAGGAAGAGCGCGGGAGACGCCATTTTTAGAAGCCGCAGCGGAGAAGAAGGGCGAGCGCGGGAAGGAAGGAAAGCGCGGGAGACGCCATTTTGTGCCAGCGGAGAAGAAGGGGAAGCGCGGGAGGCGCCATTTTTGACAGTTAAATCACACCCAGGGATGCCGAAGAGTGGCAGTATCTCTACGTTCGACAATGAAGTCGAAGATTGGGCGACATATGTGGAACGTATTGAGGTGTACTGCAGGGCGAATGAAGTGCCAGATGCTAATAAAGCACTGAATCTGTTAAATTCCATGGGTGCAAAAAACTTATGGGTTACTGCGAAATCTAATAACCCCAGAGAAGCCGGTAAACAAGAATTTTGAAAGCATAGTAGAAATCCTACAGGACCACTTAAACCCCACACCGCTGCTGATAGCAGAACGATTTAAGTTCCATAAAAGGAACCAACACAAAGACGAAAGCAATGCTGAGTACCTAACGGAACTGCGCAAGCTATCGAAACATTGCCAGTTTGGAGCGGGACTAGCAGACACGTTAAGGGACAAGTTTGTGTGTGGGCTACAAAGTGAAGGAACCCAGAAACGGCTTCTATCAGAAAAGGATCTTACGCTGGACAAAGCTTTCAGTATGGCAGTATCACACGAAGCAGCCGCAAGGGGCGCTGCAGAGATACAACGGAGACCGCAAGAATATGGCACCAATGAAATGTCCTATGGAACAGGGAAGTGCTATCGCTGCGGCAGAACAACACATGACCAGAAAGATTGTTTGGTTCAAGGACCAAGTGTGCAGACAGTGTGGGAAAGCAGGACACATAGCAAGAGTCTGCAGGTCTGGGAAGAAAACCAACAGTAAGAAATCTCCACAGGAGAAGTACAAAAAGGTACACCAGGTGATGGACAGTGGTTCAGACGAACAGAAAAGTGACACAGACTCCGGAAGCAAGGAGCTGGGTTGTCTGAAACTACATAAGGTAACCGAAATGGAGAATCACCAGACTATCTGGGTTACACTCAAGATAGACGGAGTCCAAGTGAAAATGGAATTGGACACAGGGTCAGCACTAACAGTCATAAATCAAAGAGACTACAAGCGGCTATTTTCACACATACCCTTGAAAGCTACAGAGATTGCCTTGAAGACGTATACGGGGCAAAAAGTCTATCCCAAAGGAAAAATAAGGGTGAAAGTGACATATAAAGGCCAGGAAATACCTAAAATGGATATATATGTATTGCCAGATGGAGGACCACCACTGCTAGGACGTGAATGGATCTGGAAGATACAATTAGATTGGCATTCCATACAGGCACTGAAGGTTGAGGCCAAAAAGGATGACGACGTCACACCTGGACGACTGTCAAAAATGCTAACTGACGCAAAAGAAGTGTTCCAGGAGGGACTAGGAACACTAAAAAGAATAACAGCAACGATTAAAATAGAGGAAAATGCAAGCCCAAAGTTTCTGAAGGCCAGACCAGTGCCTTATGCGATCAGACCAGCTGTTGAAGCAGAGCTGGAAGGGTTGGAACGTTCAGGAGTACTGTCCAAAGTGGACTGGAGCGAGTGGGCTACACCCATCGTTCCTGTAACGAAGAGGTCATTGAGTAATACGCCTGGGGAACCAAAGAAGGTCCGCATCTGTGGGGATTTTAAGGTGACAGTGAACCCAGTCCTTCACACGGTACAATATCCACTTCCACGAATTGAGGATATTTTCGCCTCGCTATCTGGAGGTAAACGCTTCACCAAAATTGATCTAGCCCAGGCGTACTTGCAAATGGAGGTAGGAGAAGCTTCGAAACAATACCTTACAATCAACACTCATAAAGGTCTCTATCAATACAACCGGCTGGTGTTTGGAGTAGCCTCGGCTCCGGCTATCTGGCAAAGGGCGATGGATCAGGTCCTGCAAGGGATTCCAGGGACCCAGTGTTATTTGGACGACATCTTGGTCACGGGCGAAAATGACGGTGATCACCTCGCCAACTTGGAGAAGGTGCTCACCAGATTAAAGGAGTATGGGCTACGAGCTAATCGCCACAAGTGCGAGTTTTTCCAGAAACAGATCTCGTATTGTGGCCACATCATCGATGAAGAGGGGTTACATAAGTCCTCTGACAAGATTGAGGCAGTAGTCAAGGCTCCAGCACCGGAAAATGTGTCACAACTGAGGTCGTTCCTCGGGCTGGTAAACTACTACCACAAGTTCTTACCAAATTTGTCTACGGTATTACACCCACTGAACACCCTACTGCAAACAGGGGTACCATGGAAGTGGGATGACGAACGTAGACGAGCTTTCCAGAAGTGTAAAGAATTGATCACATCAAAAGAGGTGTTGGCCCATTTCAACCCAGCACTACCAATTCGTTTGGCATGTGATGCATCACCCTATGGTATTGGAGCGGTGCTGTCGCACAAATTCCCAGACGGATTGGAGAGGCCAGTAGCCTTTGCGTCTCGGTCACTAACCTCAGCCGAGCGCAACTACGCCCAGATTGACAGGGAGGCCCTCAGCCTAGTATGGGGAGTAAAAAAATTCAACCACTATCTGCATGGGCAGAAGTTCACCTTGCTGACTGACCACCAACCACTTGTCTCCATCTTTAATCCTAAGAAGGGCGTTCCAGTGATGACTGCACAGCGGTTACAAAGATGGTCCCTGTTTCTAGGGGCAAATCAATATGAAATAGAATATAAAGGCACGAAACAGCATGGGAACGCTGATGGGCTATCGCGCCTGCCACTGCCTACTGTGGAGGAAGCACCAGCAGTGGACCCTATCGAGATATTTTATTCGTCAATAATTGAACGATTGCCAGTAACAAACGCGGATATAGAGAAGGAGACCCGCAATGATCCGACGCTGTCGCGGGTATATGAATTGACGGTGAGGGGATGGCCAACACATGGCGACTCACTGTTGCCAGCATTCTCATCCAGAAGAGAACAACTGTCAGTATGCCAGGGGACAGTGATGTGTGGATCCAGAGTGGTGATTCCACCCAAGTTAAGGGAGAGAGTGCTAAATGAGCTACATGAAGGTCATCTGGGGGGAGTGAAAATGAAAAGCCTTGCTAGGGCTTATGTGTGGTGGCTGGGAATCGATCAACAAATCGAAGTCCTAACTAAGAGCTGCTTAGGATGCCAGAAGGTCCAAAATGCACCACCACATGCCCCTCTACACCCATGGGAGTGGCCCTCCTCTCCATGGCAAAAGGGTGCATATTGATTTCGCTGGTCCATTCATGGACTCAATGTTCTTAATAGCAGTGGATGCTCATTCAAAGTGGCCCGAGGTGATAAAAATGTCTTCAACCACTACAGAGAAAACGATTGCAGTTCTACGGACCATATTTGCCAGAAACGGTTTGCCAGAGCAGATTTGCTCTGATAATGGACCACAGTTTGTGTCCGACGAGTTACAAAAATTTATGAGAAGGAATGGGGTAAGGCATTACACATCCGCCCCGTATCATCCAGCCACAAATGGATTGGCTGAGAGGTTCGTACAAACCTTTAAGAAGGCGATAAAGGCCATGTGCGACGATGAAATTCCACTACAGCATAAGATGGACAATTTCTTATTAGCCTACCGAAACGCGACACATGCAGTTACCAACCAGACCCCGGCCATGGTGTTCTTTAACCGAAGGTTGAGATCTCGTCTGGACTTGCTCAGACCAAATGTGCGAAGAAATGTTGAGGACAAACAATTCCAGCACATCAATGAGAAGCCGACAAGGAGCTTCAATGTAGGGCAACCAGTCTTGGCCCGTGACTATCGAACAGAGAAATGGCAACCCGGAAAGATATGTACAAGGCAGGGGTCATTAATGTACACAGTGGATGTCGGGGAGAACATTGTGAGACGCCACGTCGATCAGATCTTAGCGTCACAGGAACGCGTCAACCCCATGTCTCGAGTACCTGGGGATGAACCCGACATACCGGTAGCATCTACTTCAGACCCAGTAGCAGTGGAACCCGATGAACTACCCGATGAACAGGGGTCAGAATCGCCTCTGCACCAAGAACAAGAACCTCCAGAAAGGCGCTATCCCGAAAGGGTCAGGAAGCCGCCCCAAGACTGAATCTATAAATGGACTTTTGTTGTTTAATGTACATGTTGAAATGTTAATTGTTATTTGAATATTAGAGGTACTACTATTTCTAAAAGGGGAGGAATTGTAGTGTATGTGCCTTTAAGTCAGAACTACTTTTACAGCTCCTGTATACTGTAGTACCGGCAGTGACCACACCGGTATATAAGCTTTGCGCATGCCTCTGTACCCCCAGTCTAGAGACTACCCTCCTCCAGTAAAGACCTGTTTATTGTTAACTAGCTGGGGGAGCCCGGCTTTGCCAGGGCTGTTTTGGGCCGGGCGGTTTAAATCGAGTCCCAGGCTTTGGGGCCTGTCTGTCTGTCCCTGTGTGAATCTACTGCCGGGCAACATTTCTACCTTTTAATAGCTTCAAAGATGAAAGTGAAAGTACTTATAAAACGTTTTTGGTAAATGTTATGTTATTTTTAAAAGAGATACTAACTATTTCGAAGCTGGATTAGCAGATTTTGAGCTGGAAGTAGTGAAGCAATGGCTGCCCGATGCCTGAGTTGAAAAGCATTAGTCCCGCCCACAGACGCAGCGATTGGCCAACCATCAGGCGACTGAACTGTAGGATTGGTCAATCGTGCCGGCACAGGATTGGTCGACCTTGACGTCAGTCAATCAATGCTATCAGCAGATAATGAGTTTAATTTTGAAGGTTTTTTGCATAACACGCGAACAATTTTTGTCCGACCGAAAAGTAAATATGCTTATGATGGTTCTGGAATCATAAGCTTTCTTTCGACGTAACGCACGTGTAGGTACGCTCTATAACTTTTGAGTTTATTCAAGACAGACAGACAGACGGAATGACAGACAGAAGTATCCTTTTATATATATACTAGCTGAAGTGCCCGGCGGTGCCGAGGCTTTTTCGAGGGCATGTTGTTGTTGGAAGAGAGAGAGAGAGTGACTGGGGGGAAGAGAGAGAGCGACTGGGGGGAAGAGAGAGAGCGACTGGGGGGAAGAGAGAGAGCGACTGGGGGGAAGAGAGAGAGCGACTGGGGCGAAGAGAGAGAGCGACTGGGGGGAAGAGAGGGAGGGGAGGGGAGGGGAGGAGGGGAGGGGAGGGGGGGGAGGGGGGAAGGGAGGGGAGGGGGAGGGGAGGGGGGGAGAAGGGAGGGGGGGGAAGGGAGGGGAGGGGGAGGGGAGAGGGGGAGGGGAGAGGGGGGAGGGGAGGGGGAAGGGGGGGAGGGTGGGGGGGGAGGGAAAAAGGGGGCGGGGGGAAGGGAGGGCGGGGGGCACCCCCCGAGAGTCGCGCCCCCCCCCAGGGTCGCGGCCCCCCCCGAGGGTCGCGCGCCGCCCCCCCGCCCCCCGAGGTGAAGACCGCCGATTGCGCGCGCAGCAGGAGCTGAGACGTGGCGTCTCTCTCTGGCTGGCCGGCGGGCCCGGTTGCCAGGGTAACCGTGACGCTGACCAAGCCCCGCCCCCGGGCCGAGCCAGAGACGGAGAGAGAGACGCCGCGTCTCAGCTGCTCCTGCGGCCCCCCCCCCCCGAGGGTCGCGGCCCCCCCGAGGTGAAGACCGCCGATTGCGGCTGTGCGAGGCGGCCGGCCGGGGTTGCCAGGGTAACGCTTGACGCTCAGCAAGCCCCGCCCCCCGGCCGACCCAGAGAGAGAGACAGCGCGTCTCAGCTCCTGCTGCGCGCGCACCCTAGCGGCGCTGGGCTGAGGCTCGGCCCTCCAGCCTTCAAGTGGGGCCGGGAGGTGCCTAGCTCGGGCGTGGGTGCGGAGGAGACGCCGAGGCTTCTAGGCCTACCTGGAAAAATGGGGAAAGGTAGGAAAATTAATGAGATTAGATAAGTTAATTACTTTCTAAATCATTTTTTTTTTAAAACAATATGTGTTTTAAAAGCAACGTTTTTTTTTTAAGACGCAGAAAGCAGGAAAAAGAAAGGAAAAGTTTGGAATCAAGATGGCGGCGACTCACCTCGGTTCAGAACGATAAAGCCCGGCCACACGCGCACCGATTGGCCCGGCGGCACACGCCAGCAACCCGGCGTACGATTGGTCGAGCTCGAGGTCAGTCTGTCGCTAATGAGTGGATAATGAGATGCTAATGAGCGGAATGTTGAAGGTTTTTGGGATACCGCGGGCGCAATTTTAGCCCGGCTGAAACGTAAATACGCTTAAAACCGTCTCGGAAGCGTAAGCTTTCTTTGGAGGTAACGCGCGCGTAGGTACGCCCTGTAACTTTCGAGTGCATACCCGCAAGACGCACACGCGATGACAGACAGAATGACAGACAGAATGACAGATAGACAGACAGAATGACAGGTCAACCGATTTATATATATAACTAGCTGGGGGGAGCCCGGCATTGCCAGGGCTGTTTTGGGCTGGGCGGTTTAAATGGAGTCCCAGGCTTTGGGGCCTCTGTGTGAATCTGCTGCCGGGCAACATTTTAAATCGAGTCCCAGGCTTTTGGGCCCTGTCTGTGTCCCTCTCTCAATCTGCTGCCGGGCAACATTTCTACCTTTTAATACCTTGAAAGATGAAAGTGAAAGTACTTATAAAACGTTTTTGGTAAATCTTATGTTATTTTTAAAAGAGATACTAACTATTTCGAAGCTGGATTAGCAGATTTTGAGCTGGAAGTAGTGAAGCAATGGCTGCCCGATGCCTGAGTTGAAAAGCATTAGTCCCGCCCACAGACGCAGCGATTGGCCAACCATCAGGGGACCGTACTGTAGGATTGGTCAATCGTGACGGCACAGGATTGGTGGAACCTTGACGTCAGTCAATCAATGCTAAGTAGCAGATAATGAGTTTAATTTTGAAGGTTTTTTGCATAAGGCGCGAACAATTTTCGTGCGACCGCATAGCCGGACAGACGCACACCCGAGGACAGAAGGACAGACAGACAGATCGATTCCTTTATATATATAGAAGATAGATGTACAGCATCCGTGTGATTATTTAATAACAGCATATCCACTGAATCACGGATCCAACATTGATGGTGGGGGATTTGGCAATGGTAATGCCATTGAATGTCATGGGGCGGTGGTTAGACTCTCGCTTGTTGGAGATAGTCATTGCCTGGCACTTCTGTGGCGCGAATATTACCTGCCACTTATCAGCCCAAGCCTGAACGTTGTCCAGGTCTTGTTGCATGCGGGCATAGACTGCTTCATTATCTGAGGAGTTGTGAATGGCACTGAACACTGTGCAATCATCAGTGATCATCCCCATTTCTGACCTTATGTTGGAGGGAAGGTCATTGATGAAGCAGCTGAAGATGGTTGGGCCTAGGACACTGCCCTGAGGAACTCCTGTAGCGATGTCCTGGGGCTGTGATGATTGACCTTCAACCACCACAACCATCTTCCTTTGTGTTAGGTATGACTCCAGCCAGTGGAGAGTTTTCCCACTGACTTCAGTTTTACTAGGTCTCCTTCATGCCACACTCGGTCAAATGCTGCCTTGATGTCAAGGACAGTCGCTCTCACCTCACCTCTGGAATTCAGCTCCTTTGTCCATGTTTGGACCAAGGCTGTAATGAGGTCAGGAGCCGAGTGGTCTTGGCGGAACCCAAACTGGGCATCAGTGAGCAGGTTATTGGTGAGTAAGTGCCGCTTGATAGCACTGTCGATGACACCTTCCATCACTTGCTGATGATTAGACTGATGGGGCGGTAATTGGCCGGATTGGATTTGTCCTACTTTTTGTGGACAGGACATACCTGGGCAGTTTTCCTAAGCCCGATAATCCAGTCCCTCTTTCATAGAATCATAGAGATTTACAGCACAGAAGGAGGCCATTCGGCCCATCGTGTCCGTGCCGGCCGACAAAGAGCTATCCAGCCTAATCCCACTTTAACATAGAAACATAGAAGATAGGAGCAGGAGTAGGCCATTCGGCCCCTCGAGCCTGCTCCGCCATTCAATGCGATCATGGCTGATCATCCAAATTCAGTACCCGGTCCCTGCTTTCTCCCCATACCCCTTGATCCCTTTAGCCTTAAGAAATATATCTAACTCATTCTAGAATATATTTAATGTATTGGCCTCTACTGCCTTCTGTGGTAGAGAATTCCACAGGCTCACCACTCTCTGGGTGAAGAAATTCCTCCTCATCTCTGTCCTAAATGGCTTACCCCTTATCCTTAGACTGTGACCCCTGGTTCTGGACTCCCCGGCCATCAGGAACATCCTCCCTGCATCTAGTCTGTCCAGTCCTGTCAGAATTTTATAAGTTTCAATGAGATCCCCTCTCATTCTTCTAAACTCCAGCGAGTACAAGCCCAATCTCTCCTCATACGTCATTCCTGCCATCCCAGGTATCAGTCTGGTGAATCTTCGCTGAACTCCTTCCATGGCAAGAACACCCTTCCTCAGATAAGGCGACCAAAACTGCACACAATACTCAAGGTGTGGTCTCACCAAGGCCCTGTACAACTGCAGCAAGACATCCTTGTTCCTGTACTCAAACCCTCTCGCTATGAAGGCCAACATACCATTTGCCTTCTTAACCGCCTGCTGCACCTGCATGCTCTTGGCCTGTGGCCTTGTAGGTTACGGCACTTCAAGTGCATATCCAAGTACTTTTTAAATGTGATGAGGGTTTCTGCCTCTACCACCCTTTCAGGCAGTGAGTTCCAGACCCCCACCACCCTCTGGGTGAAAAACGTTCTCCTCAAATCCCCTCTAAACTTCTGACCAATTACTTTAAATCTATGCCCCCCGGTTATTGACCCCTCTGCTAAGGGTAATAGTTCCTTTCTATCCATAAGACAAAGGTCCTCTACCCACCTACCCCCGCCACAAAGTACTGCTCCCCGATTATCAAAATCCACGACAAGGCCTTGGACAATGTGGACCACTTTCCATACCTCGGGAGCCTACTGTCAACAAGGGCAGACATCGACGACGAAGTCCAACACCGCCTTCAGTGTGCCAGTGCAGCCTTCGGTTGCCTGAGGAAGAGAGTGTTTGAAGACCAGGACCTCAAACCCCACACTAAGCTCATGGTCTACAGAGCAGCAGTGATACCTGCCCTGCTGTATGCCTCAGAGACATGGACCATGTACAGCAGGCACCTCAAAGCACTGGAGAGGTACCACCAACGCTGCCTCCGCAAGATCCTGCAAATCCATTGGCAGGATAGGCGCACCAACGTCAGTGTTCTCGCTCAAGCCAACATCCCCAGCATCGAAGCTCTGACCATGCTCGATCAGCTCCGATGGACGGGTCACATCGTCCCCATGCCCGATACGAGACTCCCAAAACAAGCACTCTACTCGAAGCTCCGGCACGGCAAGAGAGCCCCAGGTGGGCAGAGGAAACGCTTCAAGGACACCCTCAAAGCCTCCTTGAAAAAGTGTAACATCCCCCACGGACACCTGGGAATCCCTGGCCCAAGACCGCACAAAGTGGAGGAGAAGCATCCGGGAAGGTGCCGAACAGCTCGAGTCTCTTCACTGGGAGCAAGCGGAAGCCAAGCGCAGGCAGCGCAAGGAGCGCACGTCAACCCAAGCACCCCACCCACCCGCCCCTTCAACCACCGTCTGCCCCACCTGTGACAGAGACTGTCGGTCCTGCATTGGACTCATCAGTCACCTGAGAACTTATTCTTAATGTGGAAGCAAGTCATCCTCGGTTCCGAGAGACTGCCTAAGAGGAGTTCCTTTCTATCCACTTTATCTAGGCCCCTCATAATTTTATACGCCTCAATAAGTCTCCCCTCAGCCTCCTCTGTTCCAAAGAAAACAACCCTCAGCCTCTGCAATCTTCCCTCATAGCTAAAATTCGCTAGCCCAGGCAACATCCTCGTAAATCTCCTCTGCACCCTCTCCAGTGCAATCACATCCTTCCTGTAATGTGGTGACCAGAACTGCACGCAGTACTCTAGCTGAGGCCTAACTAGTGTTTTATACAGTTCAAGCATAACCCCCCCTGCTCTTGTATTCTATGCCACGGATAATAAAGGCAAGTATTCCGTATGCCTTCTTAACCACCTTATCTACCTGGCCTGCTACCTTCAGGGATCTGTGGACATGCACTCCAAGGTCCCTTTGTTCCTCTACACTACTCAGTGTCCTACCATTTAATGTGTATTCCCTTTCCTTGTTAGCCCTCCCCAAATGCATTACCTCACACTTCTCCGGATTGAATTCCAATTGCCACTTTTCAGCCCACCTGACCAGTTTGTACTGAGGGAGCGCCGCACTGTCGGAGGGGCGGTACTGAGGGAGCGCCGCACTGTCGCAGGGGCAGTACGGAGGGAGCGCCGCACTGTCGGAGGGGCAGTACGGAGGGAGCGCCGCACTGTCGGAGGGAGCGCCGCACTGTCGGAGGGGCAGTACGGAGGGAGCGCCGCACTGTCGGAGGGGCAGTACGGAGGGAGCGCCGCACTGTCGGAGGGGCAGTACGGAGGGAGCGCCGCACTGTCGGAGAGGCAGTACAGAGGGAGCGCCGCACTGTCGGAGGGGCAGTACTGAGGGAGCGCCGCACTGTCGGAGGGGCAGTACGGAGGGAGCGCCGCACTGTCGGAAGGGCAGTACTGAGGGAGCGCCGCACTGTCGGAGGGGCAGTACTGAGGGAACGCAGCACTGTCGGAGGGGCAGTACTGAGGGAGCGCCGCACTGTCGGAGGGGCAGTACGGAGGGAGCGCCGCACTGTCGGAAGGGCAGTACTGAGGGAGCGCCGCACTGTCGGAGGGGCAGTACTGAGGGAACGCCGCACTGTCGAAGGGGCAGTACTGAGGGAGCGCCGCACTGTCGGAGGGGCGGTACTGAGGGAGCACCGCACTGTCGGAGGGGCAGCGCCGAGGGAGTGCAGCACTATCGGGAGGGGGCAGTTCTGAGGGAGCGCCGCACTGTCGGAGGTGCCGTTATACCCAGGGGGCCCCTCCATGGCCCTCACCTCTCCTTATCTCTGTAACCTCATCCAGCCCTACATCTCTGCGCTCCTCCAATTCCAGCCTCTTGCGCATCCCTGATGCCCATCGCTCCAACATTGGCGGCCGTGCCTTCAGCTGTCTGGGCCCTTTGCTGTGGAACTCCCTCCCGAAACCTCTCTCCCCTCCTTTATGACGCCCCTTAAAACCGACCTTTTTGACCAAGCTTTTGGTCGCCTGCCCCTAGTTCCTGGGACTAGGGACAGGGTCACTGGCAAGGCTTGGAAGCTAAGCAGAGCCAGGCTTGGTTAGTACCTGGAAGGGTGACCACCAGGGAAGACCAGGTGCAGAAGGTCATGGAAGGAGCCCCGAGGAGGGGCGGTTGGTGAGAAGGTCATGGAAGGAGCCCCGGGAGGGGCGGCTGGTGAGCAGGCCCGGGCGTTGGGCTGAAGATTGTCGGACAGGAGGAATGGTGGAAATGGAATGGCGGCGCGCACAGACGCAGCGGCTCTGCTTCTCCCAGGACGGTGCTATTTACGTTAATGTTAATGTTATTTGTACTGGACTCATGGGAGCTTGCAAGATCACATTTCGTTGTTCATGTACTTGTGCATTGTACAATGACAATAAAGTTGAATTATTATTATTAACATCTCCATATGTGGCTCGGCGTCAAATTATGTCTGATAATCGCTCCTGTGAAGCGCCTTGGGACGTTTTACTACCCCCTGCTCTTGTATTCTATGCCACGGATAATAAAGGCAAGTATTCCGTATGCCTTCTTAACCACCTTATCTACCTGGCCTGCTACCTTCAGGGATTTGTGGACATGCACTCCAAGGTCCCTTTGTTCCTCTACACTACTCAGTGTCCTACCATTTAATGTGTATTCCCTTTCCTTGTTAGCCCTCCCCAAATGCATTACCTCACACTTCTCCGGATTGAATTCCATTTGCCACTTTTCAGCCCACCTGACCAGTTTGTACTGAGGGAGCGCCGCACTGTCGGAGGGGCGGTACTGAGGGAGCGCCGCACTGTCGCAGGGGCAGTACGGAGGGAGCGCCGCACTGTCGGAGGGAGCGCCGCACTGTCGGAGGGGCAGTACGGAGGGAGCGCCGCACTGTCGGAGGGAGCGCCGCACTGTCGGAGGGGCAGTACTGAGGGAGCGCCGCACTGTCGGAGGGGCTGTACTGAGGGAGCGCCGCACTGTCGCAGGGGCAGTACGGAGGGAGCGCCGCACTGTCGGAGGGAGCGCCGCACTGTCGGAGGGGCAGTACGGAGGGAGCGCCGCACTGTCGGAGGGAGCGCCGCACTGTCGGAGGGGCAGTACTGAGGGAGCGCCGCACTGTCGGAGGGGCGGTACTGAGGGAGCGCCGCACTGTCGCAGGGGCAGTACGGAGGGAGCGCCGCACTGTCGGAGGGAGCGCCGCACTGTCGGAGGGGCAGTACGGAGGGAGCGCCGCACTGTCGGAGGGGCAGTACTGAGGGAGCGCCGCACTGTTGGAGGGGCAGTACGGAGGGAGCGCCGCACTGTCGGAAGGGCAGTACTGAGGGAGCGCCGCACTGTCGGAGGGGCAGTACTGAGGGAACGCCGCACTGTCGGAGGGGCAGTGCTGAGGGAGCGCCGCACTGTCGGAGGGGCGGTACTGAGGGAGCACCGCACTGTCGGAGGGGCAGCGCCGAGGGAGTGCAGCACTATCGGGAGGGGCAGTTCTGAGGGAGCGCCGCACTGTCGGAGGTGCCGTTATACCCAGGGGGCCCCTCCATGGCCCTCGCCTCTCCTTATCTCTGTAACCTCATCCAGCCCTACATCTCTGCGCTCCTCCAATTCCAGCCTCTTGCGCATCCCTGATGCCCATCGCTCCAACATTGGCGGCCGTGCCTTCAGCTGTCTGGGCCCTTTGCTGTGGAACTCCCTCCCGAAACCTCTCTCCCCTCCTTTATGACGCCCCTTAAAACCGACCTTTTTGACCAAGCTTTTGGTCGCCTGCCCCTAGTTCCTGGGACTAGGGACAGGGTCACTGGCAAGGCTTGGAAGCTAAGCAGAGCCAGGCTTGGTTAGTACCTGGAGGGGTGACCATCAGGGAAGACCAGGTGCAGAAGGTCATGGAAGGAGCCCCGAGGAGGGGCGGTTGGTGAGAATGTCACGGAAGGAGCCCCGAGGAGGGGCGGTTGGTGAGAAGGTCACGGAAGGAGCCCCGAGGAGGGGCGGTTGGTGAGAAGGTCACGGAAGGAGCCCCGGGAGGGGCGGCTGGTGAGCAGGCCCGGGCGTTGGGCTGAAGATTGTCGGACAGGAGGAATGGTGGAAATGGAATGGCGGCGCGCACAGACGCAGCGGCTTTGCTTCTCCCAGGACGGTGCTATTTACGTTAATGTTAATGTTATTTGTACTGGACTCATGGGAGCTTGCAAGATCACATTTCGTTGTTCATGTACTTGTGCATTGTACAATGACAATAAAGTTGAATTATTATTATTAACATCTCCATATGTGGCTCGGCGTCAAATTATGTCTGATAATCGCTCCTGTGAAGCGCCTTGGGACGTTTTACTACGTTAAAGGCGCTATATCAATGCAATTTGTTGTGTGTGTTGTGATCTTACTAATACAATAACGAATCTGTCTGTCTCTCTCTCTGTTCCTCCCACAATCTACCTGGATCATCCACCCTTCCCAACCGCTCACCTGGGTCCTGTTGGTTTTCAGGAAATGATTCCGCAGCAGTCGAGGTGCCTTTCTACTTGATCTCAGGATGTGCCCGAGAGCAATTGCTCTCCCAGTGACCCCAAGGATGTGCCCGATGACTTACCCTTCAAATGACTTCAGCGCATCCCGAAAGAGGCAATTGCACACTCAGTGACCTCAGCGCATCCCGAAAGATGCACTTGCACTCTCAGTGACCTCCGCGCAACCTGTCTGAGCGAGCGGACTACCTGCGAGGGAAAACAGTCGGCAAGCGACACAAGGAAGGAGCGACGCCAGAATTCAAAGGTGTCGCTGGCACAAGGGAGTGGAGAGGTATCGAGTGAGTATGTGTGGTAATTTTTTTTTGGTTCTGTTTTGGAGTATATTTCTGCTACATGGTTCATAGCCTAGCTAATAGAGGGAGGTGCTGATTGGTGGGAAGCTGTTGAGTGTTTCTAGTTAAGTTTTAAGTTTATATCTGCTAAATGACCTCCATAGTCTTGTAGAGAGTGGCATGGCAGGGCGGCTCAGTCCCCTGATTGGCACATCCTGTGCCATGTGGGATAGCCTGGCCCCTCGAGCCTGCTCCGCCATTCAATGAGATCATGGCTGATCATCCAAACTCAGTACCCTGTCCCTGCCTTCTCCCCATATCCCTTTAGCCTTAAGAAATATATCCAACTCCTTCTTGAATATATTTAATGAATTGGCCTCCACTGCCTTGTGTGGTAGAGAATTCCACAGGTTCACCACTCTCTGGGTGAAGAAATTCCTCCTCATCTCTGTCCTAAATGGCTTACCCCTTATCCTTAGACTGTGACCCCTGGTTCTGGACTCCCCGGCCATCGCGAACATCCTTCCTGCATCTAGTCCTGTTAGAATTTTATAAGTTTCAATGAGATCCCCTCTCATTCTTCTAAACTCCAGCGAGTATAAGCCCAATCGACCCAATCTCTCCTCATACATCATTCCTGCCATCCCAGGTATCAGTCTGGTGAATCTTCACTGCACTCCCTCCATGGCAAGAACATCCTTCCTCAGATAAGGCGACCAAAACTGCACACAATACTCAAGGTGTGGTCTCACCAAGGCCCTGTACAACTGCAGCAAGACATCCTTGTTCCTGTACTCGAGTCCTCTCGCTTTGAAAGCCAACATACCATTTGCCTTCTTAACCGCCTGCTGCACCTGCATGCTTACCTTCAGCGACTGGTGCACAAGGACACCCAGGTCTCGTTGCACTTCCCCTTCTCCCAATCTATTGCTGTTCAGATAATAATCTGCCTTCCTGTTTTTGACACCAAAGTGGATAACCTCGCATTTATCCACATTATACTGCATCTGCCATGCTTCTGGCCAATCACCCAACCTGTCCAAATCATCCTGGAGTTTCTCGGCATCCTCCTCACAGCACACACGCCCACCCAGCTTTGTTTCGTCTGCAAACTTGGAGATATTACATCTAGTTCCCTTGTCCAGATCATTAATATATATTGTGAATAGCTGGGGTCCTAGGACCGATCCTTGCAGTACCCCACTAGTCACTGCCTGCCACTCGGAAAGAGACCCGTTTATTCCAACTCTTTGCTTCCTGTCTGCCAACCAGTTCTCTATCCAAGTCAATACCTTGCCCCCAATCCCATGTGCCTTAACTTTACACGCTAATCTCTTATGCGGGACCTTATCGAAAGCCTTCTGAAAGTCCAAATACACCACATCCACTGGTTCTCCCTTATCTATTCTACCAGTTACATCCTCAAATAATTCCAGTAGATTAGTCAAGCACGATTCACCTTTTGTGAATCCATTGGGGATTTTGTGATTGCAATGGGGAAAGAGTTAAACTGACATCGCTGGCAGTCTCACTGAATAGTGTAAGGAAGACAGGGACTAACATGAAAGACCACATCCATAAAGATGCAGTCAAAGATAGCTGACCTTTGGAGAGATATAAAACAATTAAATGGAGACAGCATGTTCAGCATTTCAACTGCCCGTAAGAACTTTATTACCTAGGTTACATTCCAAGGTATCTTTTAATTAGCATTCCGCAGTTTGAGTGATTGATTGAAGAGGCAGCTTATACATGTTTATATTACGATTCGTAACCAATCCATGAAGGTGCATGCGGGCCAAGATCCAATCAGGTGGCAGGAATGAATTTAACATGAGGTGGCCATGCTTATTGTAATGTATAAAAATGTAGTGTTTTCTGTAACAATTTGGAAAAAGTCTGGCTAAGACAGAGCAGACTGCTACCCCACCGGTGCAATAAAGACGACTTGACTATCGATCTAAAACCTTGTGTCGAGAGTTGGTTTAAAATACTCCGCAACAGTGAACAGCCAGAGGTCGTGGAAGAGCGATAGTGATAGGGGATTCATTGGTTAGGGGAACAGATAGGCGTTTCCGATGGCGGGGGGAGTCCAGAACCAGGGGTCACAGTCTAAAGATAAGGGGAAAGCCATTTAGGACAGAGGAGGAATTTCTTCACCCAGAGAGCGGTGAACCTGTGGAATTCTCTACCACAGAAGGCAGTTGAGGCCAATTCATTAAATATATTCAAGAAGGAGTTAGATATATTTCTTAAGGCTAAAGAGATCAAGGGATATGGGGAGAAGGCAGGGACAGGGTACTGAATTTGGATGATCAGCCATGATCTCATTGAATGGCGGAGCAGGCTCGAGGGGCCGAATGGCCTACTCCTGCTCCTATCTTCTATGTTTCTATGTTTCTGCGGCTGCAGACATGACTCCAGGATGGTATGTTGTCTCCCTGGTGCCAGGGTCAAGGATGTCACTGAGCGGCTGCAGGATACTCTGAGGGGGGAGGGTGAACAGCCAGAGGTCGTTGTCCATATCGGTGCCAACGACATAGGCAGAAAGAGGGATGAGGTCCTGCAGGCAGACTATAGGGGGCTAGGAAAGAGATTAAAAAGCAGAACCTCAAGGTAGTAATCTCCGGATTACTCCCGGTGCCGTGTGCTAGTGAGTACAGGAATAGGAGGATAGAACAGATGAATGCGTGGCTGGAGAGATGGTGCAGGAGGGAGGGCTTTAGATTCCTGAGGCATTGGGACCGTTTCTGGGGAAGGTGGGACCTGTACATGCCGGACGGGTTACACCTCAACAGAGCCGGGACCAATATTCTCACGGGGAGGTTTGCTCGTGCTGTTGGGGAGGGTTTAAACTAGCTCGGCAATGGGATGGGCACCAGTATATAGGAGTAGAAAAGAGGAATAAGGTGCATAAAAGAGTGAGTGTGTTGGATAGTACCAGAGAAGATAGTACTAGAGGCAGTAGTAGTACCATATTAGATAGGAGCAGACTAAGAAAAATTCAAAAATGGGTTTAGAATGCATGTACATAAACGCACAACGTGTGGTGAATAAGGTTGGCGAGCTACAAGCTCAATTAGCCGGGTGGCAATATGATGTTGTGGCAATAACGGAAATGTGGCTTAAAAACAGTGAGGACTGACTGGGCCCTTTCCACCACACCCCGATCCACATCCATGGGGCTGTGGTGGAAAGGGTGGACAGCTTTAAGTTCCTCAGAGTCCACATCACGGAAGACCTCTCCTGGTCCCTCAATGCCTCCTCTCTGGTGAAGAAGGCCCAGCAGTGCCTATATTTCCTAAGGAGGCTGAAGGGATGTAACCTGTCACCCCTGATCCTCTCTAACTTTTACCGCTGCACTATAGAGAGCATCCTGACGAACTGTATCACAGTATGGTATGGCAGCTGTAGCTACAATGACCGGAAAGCCCTGCAGCGGGTAGTCAAAACTGCCCAACGCATTACCGGCACCCGGCTACCGACCATAGCGCACATATACCAGAAACGCTGTTTACGGAGGTCACGGTCCATCATCAAAGACCCTACCCACCCCAGCCACAGTCTGTTCGCCCCCCTGCCATCTGGGAGACGCTACAGATGCATTCGCACCCGTACGACCAGATTTAGGAACAGCTTCTTCCCCAGGGCTGTCATCCTACTGAACTCCACAAATAAACTCTAAAGCCTGCACATCTGCCAATGCACTTTATTATGGTTATGTTTATGTTAATGTATTACAAGCCAAATGAATGTTGAATGTGTAAATGTCTTAATCTAAATGTACACTCTCGGGAGCCGCAAGCCTACATTTCGTTGTACTGCACTCGTGCACTAACAATGACAATAAAGTTGATTATTATGATTATGATTCAAGGGTACAAGGTGTTCAGAAAAGATAGGGAAGGAAAAAAGGGAGGTGGGGTGGCAGTGCTGAATAAAGGAAGACATTGTAGTGTGGGAAATGGAGGATGTTCTTCAGGGGATAAGGACAGAATCCATTTGGTTAGAGTTGAGGAGCAAAAAGGGTCTGATCACACTATTGGGGGTATTCTATAGGCCTCCAAATACTGAGAGGGAGGTAGAAACATAGAAGATAGGAGCAGGAGTAGGCCATTCGGCCCCTCGAGCCTGCTCCGCCATTCAATGAGATCATGGCTGATCATCCAAATTCAGTACCCGGTCCCTGCCTTCTCCCCATATCCCTTGATCCCTTTAGCCTTAAGAAATATATCTAACTCCTTCTTGAATATATTTAATGAATTGGCCTCAACTGTCTTCTGTGGTAGAGAATTCCACAGGTTCACCACTCTCTGGGTGAAGAAATTCCTCCTCATTTCTGTCCTAAATGGCTTACCCCTTATCCTTAGACTGTGACCCCTGGTTCTGGACTCCCCCGCCATCGGGAACATCCTTCCTGCATCTAGTCTGTCTAGTCTGTTATGTTCATTAATGTGGTGTATGTAACCTGTTCCACCTTAAGAGAACTACCTTAAGAGATGTACTACTTTCCCTTGGCTGCTGTATACTGTAATACCGGTGGTGACCACACCGGTATATAAGTGTTGTGTAGGGATTTGCTGGGCAGTTCAGCCCTGACCTCCGAATAGTAAAGACCTGTTAAAGTTATTCTTGTGGTCTGTGTCCAGTGATTTATAATAAGCATAACTGGGACACACAGACTTAACAATTAATAAATAGACATTCTTATTATGAACACAGCTAGCTTTTGCTAGTTACTTTATTGAGCACATGTGGACTTGTACAGCATCTTGTAGAGGCTTCCATCTTGACTGCTGCCTTGTGGGTAGCCTAGCCTCATGGGTAATGTAGTCTTAATATAATATATAGCTGGGTAGTGTAGTCTTATACATACAGCTATATACAGCTCCACCTAGTGTCCACTATAGAATGACATGCTATTGATCACTACATAGTCCTATTAGAGTTTTATAAGTTTCAATGAGATCCCCTCTCATTCTTCTAAACTCCAGCGAGTATAGGCCCAATCGACCCAATCTCTCCTCATACGTCATTCCTGCCATCCCAGGTATCAGCCTGGTGAATCTTCGCTGCACTCCCTCCATGGCAAGAACGCCCTTCCTCAGATAAGGTGACCAAAACTGCACACAATACTCAAGGTGTGGTCTCACCAAGGCCCTGTACAACTGCAGCAAGACATCCTTGCTCCTGTACTCGAATCCTCTCGCTACGAAGGCCAGCATACCATTTGCCTTCTTAACCGCAAATCCAAGAGGAGCAAATCTGCAGGGAAGTCGCAGAGATATGGAAGAGCTACAGAGTGGTGATATTGAGGGACTTTAATTACCCAAATATCAACTGGGATAATGCGAGGGAAAAGGGAAAGGAGGGGGAGGAATTTCTGAAATGTGTTCAGGAGAATTTCCTTGACCAGTGTGTTCTCGGCCCAACTAGGAAGGAGGCATTGCTGGATCTGGTGCTGGGGAATGAGGTGGGCCAGGTCGACCAAGTGTCTGTGGGAGAACACTTGGGTACGAGTGATCATCGTATCATAAGATTTAGATTAGCAATGGAGAGGAGCAAGGAACAATCTAGAGTGGAACTTCTAAACTGGAATACACGGCTAACTTCAATGGGATGCGAAAGGATCTAGCCAGGATAAAATGGAACCAAGGACCGACAGGAAAAACTGTAACGGAACAATGGGTGATCTTTAAGGAGGAGATGTTCCAAGTACAGGCTAGGTACATTGCAACAAGAGGGAAGGGTAAGGGAACCAATGCAAGGGCTTCTTGGATGACGAGGGAGATAGAGAAGATGATGAAACAAAAAAAAATGTATGATGCATGTCAGGTGAATTCTTCAAGGGAGAACCAGACCAAATACAGTAAGTTGAGAGGGGAAGTGAAGATGAAAATAAGATTGGCAAAGAGAGAATATGAGAGTAGAATGGCGGTTAACATAAAAGGGAACCCAAAAATCTTCTACCAGCATGCAAACAGTAAGCGGGTAGTAAGAGGCCGGGTGGGGCCTATTAGAGACAAAGAAGGCGATATATGCTTAGAGGCGCAGGGCAAGGCTAGAATGCTCAATGAGTACTTTGTATCGGTGTTTACTAAGGAGGTGGATGCTGACAAAATATCGGTAGAAGCAATGGAAGGGGTGAAAACTGATAGACAGGGTGTACTAGAAAGGCTGGGTATGCTTAGAGTGGACAAGTCACCTGGTCCAGATGGCTTGCATCCCAGATTGCTAAGGGAATTGGGGGAGGAGATAGCGGAAGGGCTTGCCATAATTTTCCAATCTTCCCTAGATGCGGGGGAGGTGCCCGAGGATTGGAAAGTGGCAAATGTGACAGCATTGTTCAAGAAAGGGTGTAAGGACAATCCTAGTAACTACAGGCCAGTCAGTTTAACATCAGTGGTGGGTAAAGTTTTAGAAACATTAATCAAGGAAAAAATTAACGGGCACTTGGAGAGGTTTAAGCTAATTAAGGAGAGCCAACACGGATTTGTAAAAGGCAGATCGTGTTTGACTAATCTAATTGAATTTTTTGATGAAGTAACAGGGAGGATTGATGAAGGGAATGCAGTGGATGTTGTCTACATGGATTTTAGGAAGGCGTTTGACAAAGTGCCACATAAAAGGTTGGTTAACAAAATTGAGGCTCATGGAATAGGTGGGTCAGTGGCAGCTTGGATAAGGAAACATAGAAGATAAGAGCAGGAGTAGGCCATTCGGCCCCTCGAGCCTGCTCCGCCATTTAATGAGATCATGGCTGATCATCCAAATTCAGTACCCTGTCCCTGCTTTCTCCCTTGATCCCTTTAGCCTTAAGTAATATATCCAACTCCTTCTTGAATATATTTAATGAATTGGCCTCAACTGCCTTCTGTGGTAGAGAATTCCACAGGTTCACCACTCTCTGGGTGAAGAAATTCCTCCTCATCTGTCCTAAATGGCTTACCCCTTATCCTTAGACTGTGACCCCTGGTTCTGGAAACCACTGCCATCGGGAACATCCTTCCTGCATCTAGTCTGTCTAGTCCTATTAGAATTTTATAAGTTTCAATGAGAGCCCCTCTCATTCTTCTAAACTCCAGCGAATATAAGCCCAATCGACCCAATCTCTCCTCATACATCATTCCTGCCATCCCAGGTATCAGTCTGGTGAATCTTCGCTGCACTCCCTCCATGTCAAGAACATCCTTCCTCAGATAAGGCGACCAAAACTGCACACAATACTCAAGGTGTGGTCTCACCAAGGCCCTGTACAGCTGCAGCAAGACATCCTTGTTCCTGTACTCGAATCCTCTCGCTATGAAGGCCAACGTACCATTTGCCTTCTTAACCGCCAGCTGCACCTGCATGCTTAACTTCAGCGACTGGTGCACAAGGACACCCAGGTCTCGTTGCACTTCCCCTTCTCCCAATCTATTGCCGTTTGATGCGCTATCAATTACTCATAAAAGACTGAGAGTTAGAAGAGTAACTAAAGGCTTTTATTAACAACAGAATGGAGGTCTGCCTCGAGTGGTCGACCGGTCCAGGATACCAAGGGCTGGGGAGCAGTCACCTTTATACTAGGACCTGTGGGAGGAGTCAGCCGAGGCATGTCCAGGCATGTACACAGTGGAATACAAACAGGACAAACAGGAATACAAACAGTGGTTAACCACATTCACCCCTTGTTTAAAATTGAGTCCGGCGGGGTGAAGTGTATTAAAAGTTAGTGTATTGGAGTCTCTCCAGAGGTCTTGTCTGCCGCTGTGATCGGCGTGGCGACGGCAGGGGTAGTGAAGCTTCCGGCGTCGAGTCCAGCGTAGGCTGTGGCACAGGCGTGTCGTCCTCGTAGATGTCGAGCGGGTCGCGGGGCCCAGGCCTGCCGTCTGCTGGGGCTGGATATCGGATCGTGGGGGGGGGTGGTAGTGGGTAGTGGGTTACTGTGGTCCCCGAGGGTGCAAGGTCTCTTATGGAGACTGTGTCCTCCCGCCCGTCCGGGTATGCGATGTAAGCATACTGGGGGTTGGCGTGGAGGAGGTCGACCCTCTCGACCAGGGGGTCCGTTTTATGGGTCCTCACGTGTCTTCTCAGTAGGACCGGCCCTGGGGACGTCAGCCATGGCGGTAGCGATGTCCCTGATGTGGACTTCCTTGGGAAGACAAACATTTTCTCATGAGGGGTGGCGTTAGTGGCAGTGCAGAGCAGTGACCGAATAGAGTGGAGCGCATCGGGGAGCACATCCTGCCAGCGGGAGGTTGGAAGGCCCCTAGACTTTAAGGCTAGCAGGACGGCCTTCCAAACTGTCGCATTTTCTCTTTCCACCTGTCCGTTCCCCCGGGGGTTGTAACTGGTGGTCCTGCTTGTGGCAATACCCCTAGCTAGCAGGTACTGACGGAGTTCGTCGCTCATAAACGATGAGCCCCGGTCGCTATAGATATAGCTGGGGAAGCCGAACAGGGTGAAGAGGTTGTTCAGACATTTAATGACCGTGGCACTGGTCATGTCCGGGCAGGGGAAGGCGAACGGGAAACGGGAGTACTCATCAATAATATTGAGGAAGTACACATTGCGGTCGGAGGAGGGGAGAGGCCCTTTAAAATCAACGCTCAGGCGCTCGAAGGGGCGAGTGGCTTTTATCAGGTGGGCCCTGTCTGGTCTATAAAAGTGTGGTTTGCACTCAGCGCAGACTTGGCAGTTCCTGGTCATGGTCCTGACCTCCTCAATGGAGTAAGGCAGGTTGCGGGCCTTGATGAGGTGGAAGAACCTGGTGACCCCCGGGTGGCAGAGGTCATTGTGGAGGACCCGTAGTCTATCGATCTGCGCGCTGGCGCAGGTGCCACGCGATAGCGCATCCGGGGGTTCATTTAGCTTCCCGGGCCGGTACAAGATCTCGTAGTTGTAGGTGGAAAGTTCGATTCTCCACCTCAAGATCTTGTCATTTTTGATTTTGCCCCTCTGCTTGTTGTTAAACATAAAAGCAACTGAACGCTGGTCAGTGAGCAGGGTAAATCGTTTTCCGGCCAGGTAGTGCCTCCAATGACGCACAGCCTCCACAATCGCCTGGGCCTCCTTCTCAACAGCGGAGTGTCTGGTCTCCGGGCCTTGGAGGGTTCGTGAAAAGAAGGCCACGGGTCTCCCCGCCTGATTGAGGGTAGCGGCCAGGGCAAAGTCGGACGCGTCGCTTTCCACCTGGAAGGGGATGGATTCGTCCACTGCGTGCATGGTGGCTTTGGCAATGTCCTCCTTGATACGGTGGAAGGCTAAGCGGGCCTCTGCCGTCAAGGGAAAAAAGAGGTGGACTTGATCAGCGGACGGGCCTTGTCCGCATAGTAGGGGACCCACTGGGCGTAATAGGAGAAAAACCCTAGGCACCTCTTCAGGGCCTTGAGGCAGTGGGGCAGTGGAAGTTCCATAAGGGGACGCATCCGGTCGGGGTCGGGGCCGATGACTCCGTGTTCCACAACACAGCCAAGGATGGCGAGGCGGTTTGTGCAGAATATGCACTTCTCCTTGTTATATGTCAGGTTTAGGAGTTGGGCGGTGCGGAGGAATTTTTCGAGGTTTGCGTCATGGTCCTGCAAGTCATGGCCGCAGATGGTCACATTGTCCAGATATGGGAAAGTGGCCTGCAACGCATTTTGATCTACCATCCGGTCCATCTCCCTTTGGAAGACGGAGACCCCGTTGGTGACGCCAAAGGGAACCCTAAGGAAGTGATAGAGGCGGCCGTTTGCCTCAAAGGCAGTGTACTGGCGGTCCTCAGGGCGGATGGGGAGCTGGTGGTACGCTGATTTCAGGTCAATGGTCGAGAAGACGCGGTACTGCGCGATCTGGTTGACCATATCAGCTATACGGGGGAGTGGGTAGGCATCCAGCAGGGTGTAGCGATTTATTGTCTGGCTGTAGTCGATGACCAGGCGCTGCTTCTCGCCGGTCTTAACGACCACAACCTGGGCTCGCCAGGGGCTGGTGCTGCCCTCAATAATCCCTTCTTTCAGGAGCCGCTCCACTTCGGTTTTAATGAAAACCCTGTCCCCGGCACTGTATCGCCTGCTCTTTGTGGCGATGGGCTTACAGTCGGGGGTGAGGTTAGCAAACAGTGGTGGGGGGGTGACTCTGAGTGTGGAGAGGTTGCACCTGGTGCGCGGCGGGCAATTTGGAAGCTGCTGGCTGCGGACTGTGAGTGGGGGTAGGGGTCCACCGTACGCCATCGTAACACTTTTAAGGTGGCACTGAAAATCTAACCCCAGCAGGACGGCAGCGCAGAGGTCAGGCAGGACCAGAAGTTTAAAATGATCGTACACGGTCCCGTCTACTACGAGTGTCACCACGCAGTAGCCGCCGATGTCCGCCGACTGGGACTCGGAGGCCATAGAAATCCGCTGTTGCGCAGGCAGGACTGGGAGAGAGCAACGCCGCACCGTGTCGGGGTGGATGAAGCTCTCCGTGCTCCCAGAGTCAAAAAGGCAGATTGTATCGTGGCCATTTATCTTAATGTCCATTGTGGAACTGGCCAGTTGGTGCGGTCTCGCTTGGTCCAGTGTAATGGATGCCAGCGTAGGGGTCGGTGTGTCGCTGCGGGTATCAGATGAGGCGGTGTCGGGGGCCTGCTGCGTCCCGGCTGTCGTCCAAGATGGCGGCGTCCATGATCCCCATGTGGCTGGAGGCGTCCAAAATGGCTGCTGTACCGGTGATTCGCACACGGCCGGGGAGGTCCAAAATGGCGGCCCGCATGGCCCACACGCGGCGCTGCTGGGGTTCGGGGTGGCTTTGGCCCTGCAGATGCTAGCGTAGTGTCCCTTCTTCCCGCAGCCCGAGCAGATCGCGTTTTTCGCCGGGCAGCGCTCTGGGGTGTTTTGCCTGGCCACAGAAGTAGCATTTCTGGCCTTGGGGCACTGCTGTCTGGCCTTGGGACACTGCTGCGGTAGTTGGGCCATTGTTGGGGTGTGGCTGGGGTGGCACGGCGCTATGAGGCGGTCCTACCGTGTCCCAGGCTGTCATTCCCCGCGGCGTCCACGGTGCAGAGGAGTAGGCATCCATGCCCTGGTAGGCTGCATCCAACGATAGTGCGAGTTCAGAGGCCTTGTTGAGGTCGAGGTTACTCTGCTCCAACAGTCGCTGTCGTGTGTAATTGGATCTGTGGCCCGCTACAAAAGCGTCCCGGATAAGTTCCTCTGTGTACACGGCGGCCTTTACATCCTTACAACCACAGGCCCGGCCAAGCACAGACAGTGCCTGAAGGTATTCCACGGTCGATTCCCCAGGTTGTTGTTTACGACTCCCCAGGAGGTGCCTGGCGTACACTTCGTTCACTGGGCGCGTGTACTGGTCCTTGAGGAGCTTGATAGCATCCGCGTACGAGGTCGCGTCTTGGATGACCGAGTACACTCGGTGGTTCACTTTGGAGGTCAGGACATCCAGTTTGTCCTCGTCCGATTTGATTGCTTCGGAGGCGGTCAGGAATTTTTCGAAACACTTAAGCCAGTGAGTAAACTTGGTGGATGAGTCCGCCTCCCGATGATCTAAGTCCAGGCATGCTGGTGTGAGGATCTTCTCCATTATAAAAATGTTGTTAATAAAATTGATGCGCTATCAATTACTCATAAAAGACTGAGAGTTAGAAGAGTAACTAAAGGCTTTTATTAACAACAGAATGGAGGTCTGCCTCGAGTGGTCGACTGGTCCAGGATACCAAGGGCTGGGGAGTAGTCACCTTTATACTAGGACCTGTGGGAGGAGTCAGCCGAGGCATGTCCAGGCATGTACACAGTGGAATACAAACAGGACAAACAGGAATACAAACAGTGGTTTACCACACCGTTAAGATAATGATCTGCCTTCCTGTTTTTGCCACCAAAGTGGATAACCTCGCATTTATCCACATTATACTGCATCTGCCCAATCACCCAACCTGTCCAAATCATACTGGAGTTTCTCGGCATCCTCCTCACAGCACACACGCCCACCCAGCTTTGCGTCGTCTGCAAACTTGGAGATATTACATCTAGTTCTCTCGTCTAGATCATTAATATATATTGTGAATAGCTGGGGTCCTAGCACCGATCCCTGCGGTACCCCACTAGTCACTGCCTGCCACTCGGAGAAAGACCCGTTTATTCCAACTCTTTGCTTCCTGTCTGCCAACCAGTTCTCTATCCAAGACAGTACCATACCCCCAATCCTATGTGCTTTAACTTTACACGCTAATCTCTTATGCGGGACCTTATCGAAAGCCTTCTGAAAGTCCAAATACACCACATCCACTGGTTCTCCCTTATCTATTCTACTGGTTACATCCTCAAAAAATTCCAGTAGATTAGTCAAGCACGATTTACCTTTTGTAAATCCATGTTGACTTTGTCCGATCCTGTCACTGTTTTCCAAGTGCTCTGCTATTACATCTTTTATAATGGACTCTAGCATTTTCCCCACTACCGATGTCAGGCTTACCGGCCTATAATTCCCCGTTTTCTCTCTACCACCTTTTTTTGAATAGTGGGATTACATTAGCTACCCTCCAATCCATGGGAAATTGGCTTAAGGACAGAAACAGTGAGTTGTGGTAAATGGCTGTTTTTCAGATTGGAGGATGGTAGACAGTGGTGTTCCCCAAGGGTCAGTGCTGGGGCCACTGCTTTTTTTGATATATATAAATGACCTGGATATTGGAATACAGAGTGGAATTTCTAAATTTGCCAATGACACCAAACGTGGGGGTGTGGCAAACAATGAGGATGATACCAATCGACTGCAACAGGACATAGAAAGGCTAGCAGAATGGGCAGACAAGTGGCAGATGGAATTTAATACAGAGAAGTGTGAGGTGACTTAACGGCACAGTTTTAAAGAGTGTGCAGGGACAGAGGGACCTGGGAGTTAATGTGCATAGGTCCCTGAAGGTGGCGGGACATATTGAGAGAGTGGTTAGCAAAGCATATGGGATCTTGGGCTTCATAAATAGAGGTATTAAGTACAAAAGTAGAGAAGTTATTCTGAACCTTTATAAAGCGCTGGTTAGGCCACAACTGGAGTATTGCGTCCAGTTCTGGTCACCACACTTTAGGAAGGATGTGAAGGCCCTTGAGAGGGTGCAGAGGAGATTTACCAGAATGGTTCCGGGGATGGGGGATCTTAGCTACAAGGACAGGTTGGAGAAGCTGGATTTGTTTTCATTAGAGCAAAGGAGGTTGAGGGGTGATTTGACAGAGGTGTACAAGATTATGACAGGATGGATAGGCTAGACAGGGAAAGGCTGTTCCCACTCGTTGATGGTACAAGGACTAGGGGACACAGATTGAAGGTTTTTGGGAAAGAGATACAGGGGAGGACGTGAGGAAAAACTTTTTTACGCAGCGAGTGGTGAGGACCTGGAACTCGCTGCTGACGGAAGTGGCGGAAGCGGAGACACTCGATGTTTTCAAGGGGAGACTGGATAGTCACTTGAGGGAAATAAACTTGCAGGGCTACGGGGATAGAGCGGGGGAATGGGACTGACTGGATCGCTCTACAGAGAGCCGGCACGGACTCGATGAGCCGAATGGCCTCCTTCTGTGCCGTTATGACTCTATGGCACTATGAACCCCGAAAAGCACTTGCTCTCTCAATGACCTCAGCGCATCACAGAATCACAGAAACCCCACAGTGCAGATACAGGCCATTTCGGCCCATCGAGCCTGCACCGACACATATCCCACCCGATCCCCGTAACCCCACGTATTTAATCCCCCTAACACTAAGGGTCAATTTATCATAGCCAATCAACCTAACCCGCACATCTTTGGACTGTGGGAGGAAACCGGAGCACCCGGAGGAAACCCACACAAACACGGGGAGAATGTGCAAACTCCACACAGACAGTCACCCGAGGCCGGATTCGAACCCGGGTCCCTGGCGCTGTGAGGCAACAGTGCTAACCACTATGCCACCGTCCTTGAAGAGCGCTTACTCTCAGCGCCACCCCAAACAGCACTTGCTCTCTGAATGACCTCAGCGCCACCCCAAAGAGCCCTTACCCTGTAAAACTGACCTCGGGATGTGCAACTGAGCCACGTGACCTCAAAAGGGGGGGGGGGAAAACACACACACACCACACACACGTCTGTATCTTAGCAACAGAATAATACACCAGGGCCATGCACGAAACGCTCCTGTCCTTTAAGGCGATGCCTCCAGCTATGAGCAACTCCACGGGGGCACCCTCTCAAGTTAAAGGCCACACAGATTATATTTTTTTAAATCCGTCAGACGATTTATTTTTTCTCCGTGAGAGGAATAAAACCAGGTTCCAATCAGCTAAAATAACATCAACAGAAGAGGTAGAGAGAGGTTCAACAGCATTAACTTAAACCGCGATTAAAACAAAGACTCCAATTATATACACACACATCCTAAACCCGTTTCAGTGACTCCGGTCGACAGCCAGAAGACTCCCAACAGCGAGGCGGGCTTGCGTCTGTTTAACCCCCACCATCGACCGACTCTCCCCGGGGTATGGGTCCCCGCACGCACCGACTCTCCCCGGGGTACGGGTCCCCACGGGCTCCGACTCTCCCCGGGGTACGGGTCCCCGCGGGCTCCGACTCACCCCGGGGTACGGGTCCCCGCGGGCTCCGACTCTCCCCGGGGTACGGGTCCCCGCGGGCTCCGACTCTCCCCGGGGTACGGGTCCCCGCGGGCTCCGACTCTCCCCGGGGTACGGGTCCCCGCGAGCGCCGACTCTCCCCGGGGTACGGGTCCCCCGCGAGCGCCGACTCTCCCCGGGGTACGGGTCCCCGCGAGCGCCGACTCTCCCCGGGGTACGGGTCCCCCACAGGCACTGACTCTCCCCCGGGGTACGGGTCCCCACGGGCGCCGACTCCCCCCCGGGGTACGGGTCCCAATCTCTATGTACAAGTGCCAGTAGGCTATTCAACCATGTTGGGGGGGATCATAACTGAGCCCCAATCCTGCCCTCACACGACGCCCGCGAGCTTTCCAACACGAGTCACTGGGTAGTGAACAGGAGAAGGAACCACAGGCTGATTCATTAACTAGAACCGCCCTCCCTAATCCCAGGGATGGGGTGGGGGCAGGGAAGGGAGGAGGGTACTGAGGGCAAGTGCGCCCCCTGCAACGGGGCAGGCCGATACCTACAGGGGATTACATTTGGGCAACAGGCTCACTTCTGCCCCGTTTCCCCGCCCCGAGGAGCCTTCCCACCCCCACCTAGCTCTCTGAAGGCTCCAGCTCAGTCTGCCCGCCTGAGAGGGGGCCATATCCTCTCCTTAAAGGGGCCTCGCGCTGGCACGAATTGCCGCAGCAGCAAAATTCCGCAGCACCCACTGCCGCCTCCGCGCTTGACCCAAACCTTTAAAAAAAAAAAAAAACATTTTTTTCCTGAAAATTTAAAATGATTAAGAGCGACTCTCGGACAGCTGACCAGCCCAGCAGCGCCTTCTACAGGTACCTCGGCGCCATCGCTGCCTGGCGCTTGTTGCCGTGGTAACAAATCTCCCCTTAAAAGACACTTTTTGCTGGGGGGGGTTCGGGGTTGGGGTGGTGTGGGATCAGAGGGAGGAGTGACTCTATACAGTTACACAGTGAGTGACCCTTACCCTGAATAAACAGTGACTCCGTAGAGTTAGTGAGTGACCCTTACCCTGAATAAACAGTGACTCCGTAGAGTTAGTGAGTGACCCTTACCCTGAATAAACAGTGACTCTGTACAGTTACACAGCGAGTAATCCTTACCCTGCTGAATAAACAGTGACTCTGTACAGTTACCCAGTGAGTGACCCTTACCCTGCTGAATAAACAGCGACTCTGTAGTTACCCAGCGAGTAATCCTTACCCTGCTGAATAAACAGTGACTCTGTACAGTTACACAGCGAGTGACCCTTACCCTGCTGAATAAACAGTGACTCTGTAGAGTTACCCAGCGAGTAATCCTTACCCTGCTGAATAAACAGCGACTCTGTACAGTTACACAGCGAGTGACCCTTACCCTGAATAAACAGCGACTCTGCACAGTTACACAGCGAGTGACCCTTGCCCTGAATAAACAGTGACTCTGTACAGTTACACTGTGAGTGACCCTCACCCTGAATAAACAGTGACTCTGTACAGTTACACAGCGAGTGACCCTTACCCTGCTGAATAAACAGCAACTCTGTACAGTTACCCAGCGAGTGACCCTTACCCTGCTGAATTAGAGAGGCAGTGACACTGTGGGGGGAGGGGGGGGGGGTGGCGGTTAGTTTTTCCGGGAGGGATATTGGCAAAACTGCAGGCTGTTGAAGTTTACCCAGTTTCTCGCCCACCGCCCCCTCGCTCCCTCCTATCCTTCGTCCGACGGTCAGCGTTTGAAAGTTCTTCCAGAAGCATCCCTCTTCGAAAACCAGACACATGTTGGAATCGGTGGGACAGGGTCCCGTGGAGGGCAGCTGGCGGCTTCTATTCTATTCCTCCACCTTCCGCCTTGTTCCAGAGGGAGGGCGGGCTGCGGCGGGCTCTCTGATGACGTCACTCGTGGGTCAGAGGCACCCACCCCGGGCGGTGAGCAGGATGCGGGGCGGGGCAGCTGTGGAGCTGAGATGCGGGAGAGGGAGAAAGAGGAACAAGGTGTTACAGAGTCATCAGAACCACAAGGCAGTCCCATCGCCCATCCCTGGGCTGCACAGACAGAGACGCACAGACAGAGACAGACAGACAGGGACAGTGCCAAGCAACAAAGAGAATACGGGCACAACCACAACATGTCTGATACACAGTCAACCCAACTCTCTCGCTGCCATCTCCCACCCCACCCCCCATCTCCCTCTCTCCCCCCATCTCCCTCCCCACCCCCATCTCCCTCTCCTCCCCCCATCTCCCTCCCCACCCCCACTCTCCCTCCCCTCCCCCCATCTCCTCTCCCTCCCCACCCCCCCATCTCCCTCCCCACCCCCCACCCCCCATCTCCCTCCCCCACCCCCCATCTCCCTCTCCCCCCCCTCTCCTCCCCCCCACCCCCCTCTCCTCCCCCCATCTCCCTCCCCTCCCCCCACCCCATCTCGCTCCCCACCCCCCATCTCCCTCTCCTCCCCCCATCTCCCTCCCCACCCCCCATCTCCCTCCCCTCCCCCCCCCCATCTCCCTCTCCCTCCCACCCCCATCTCCCTCCCCACCCCCCATCCCCCCATCTCCCTCCCCACCCCCATCTCCCCTCTCCCCCCCCTCTCCTCCCCCCACCCCCCTCTCCTCCCCCCATCTCCCTCCCCTCCCCCCACCCCATCTCGCTCCCCACCCCCATCTCCCTCCCCTCCCCCCATCTCCCTCCCCTCCCCCCTCCCCCCACCCCCATCTCCCTCCCCCACCCCCCCATCTCCCTCCCCCACCCCCCATCTACCCTCTCCACCCCCCATCTCCCTCTATCTCCCTCTCCCCCATCTCCCTCTCTCCCGCCATCTCCCTCCCCACCCACCCCATCTCCCTCTCTCCCTCCATCTCTCCCTCCATCTCCCTCCCCACCCCCCATATCTCCCTCTCCACCCCCCATATCTCCCTCTCCACCCCATCACCCCTCTCCCCCCATCCTCTCCCTCCCCATCACCCTCTCCCTCTTCTCCCCATCTCCCTCTTCCCCCCTCCCCATCTTCCTCTCCACCCCATCTCCCTCCCATATCTCCCTCTCCCTCTCCCCCCATCTCCCTCTCCCCCCCCACCCTCTCCCTCTCCCCCCCCATCTCCCCCCATCTCCCTCTCCCTCTCCCCCTCCCTCCCCACCCTCTCCCTCTCCCCCCCCAATCTCCCTCTCCCCCCCCCCTCCCCACCCTTTCCCTCTCCCTCTCCCCCCCATCTCCCTCTCCCCCCCCCACCTCTCCCTCCCCCCTCTCCCTCTCCCCCCCCACCCTCTCCCTCTCTCCCATCTCCCTCTCCCTCCCCCCATCTCCCTCCCCCCATCTCCCTGCCCCCCCATCTCCCTCTCCCTCCCCCCACCATCTCCCTCCCCCCCCATCTCCCTCTCCCTCCCCCCCACCATCTCCCTCCCCCCCCATCTCCCTCCCCCCCCATCTCCCTCCCCCCCCCCTCCTCCATCTCCCTCCCCCCCCTCCCTCTCCCCCCCGAGAACCGACTCTCCCCGGGGTGCGGGTCCCCGCGGGCACCGACTCTCCCCGGGGTGCTGGTCCCCGCGGGCACCCGACTCTCCCCGGGGGTGCGGGTCCCCGCGGGGCACCGACTCTCCCCGGGGTGCGGGTCCCCGCGGGCACCGACTCTCCCCGGGGTGCGGGTCCCCCGCGGGCACCGACTCTCCCCGGGGTGCGGGTCCCCGCGGGCACCGACTCTCCCCGGGGTGCGGGTCCCCGCGGGCACCGACTCTCCCCGGGGTGCGGGTCCCCGCGGGCACCGACTCTCCCCGGGGTGCGGGTCCCCGCGGGCACCGACTCTCCCCGGGGTGCGGGTCCCCGCGGGCACCGACTCTCCCCGGGGTGCGGGTCCCCGCGGGCACCGACTCTCCCCGGGGTGCGGGTCCCCGCGGGCACCGACTCTCCCCGGGGGTGCGGGTCTCCGCGGGCACCGACTCTCCCCGGGGTGCGGGTCTCCGCGGGCACCGACTCTCCCCGGGGTGCGGGTCCCCGCGGACACCGACTCTCCCGGGGTGCGGGTCCCCGCGGGCACCGACTCTCCCCGGGGTGCGGGTCCCCGCGGGCACCGACTCTCCCCGGGGTGCGGGTCCCCGCGGGCGCCGACTCTCCCCGGGGTGCGGGTCCCCGCGGGCGCCGACTCTCCCCGGGGTGCGGGTCCCCGCGGGCGCCGACTCTCCCCGGGGTGCGGGTCCCCGCGGGCGCCGACTCTCCCCGGGGGTGCGGGTCCCCGCGGGCACCGACTCTCCCCGGGGTACGGGTCCCTGCGGGATGCCATTAATATCGGATTCTTACTCATTCTCGGTTTGTCATCGTTCTTCCTTCTTTGAGACTTTCGATGAATGCCAAGCCGTCGACCTGTGTAGGGATTAGAGAAAGATCTGAGAGCGGGAACACTCACCGGACATACGCCGCACCCAGCTACCCAGCCCGCTCCCACCAGCGGCCCCCACGGGAAGCCGCACCATGAGCTTTACCCTGATGAAGCTTTTGAAGGCAGCAGACTGTGGGTTGATGCAGAGAGGCACTCGATGGTCCTTCTGGTTATCTACAATGAACCTGTGAATGAGCTCTGAGAGAGAGAGAGAGAGAGAGAGAGAGAGAGTGTGTGAGGGAGTGAGAGGTAGGGGAGGCAAGGGAGGAGGAGGAGCAGGAGGGAGAGGGAGGAGGAGGAGGGGGAGAGGGAGTGAGAGAGGGGAGGAGAGGAGGAGGGGGAGCGAGAGAGGGGGAGGAGAGGCGGAGGGGGAGCGAGAGAGGGGAGGGGAGGAGGAGCGAGAGAGGGCGAGAGAGAGAGGGGGGAGGGGAGAGAGAGAGAGAGAGAGAGAGAGAGAGCGGGGGGGAGGGAGAGAGAGGGGGGGTGAGAGAGAGGGGGAGAAAGAGAGAGAAGGGAACAGTCGATTATTAAACACCAGGGATTGATGTCAGATCGTATCCATGTTGACCAATTGGGAAGGGGGACCCGCGACCCCCAGCCACTGACCTTTGACCTGCCAGACGGACGACAGACTCTTCTCGTAGGCGTCATCGAACTTGGGGCTGGCGGCCGGCTCGAAGTCGCTGGTGTAGATCCGGCCCGCGGGCACGGTGAAACAGCAGTGACACATGCAGGTGTGGTAGCGCAAGCGCCCCTCGTCCACGTACGGGTGCGCCAGGGCCTCGCGGGCAGAAATACGCTTCACCTGGGCAAGGGAGGCATACGGGTTACACACTGAACATCTACACTGCCCCATCAAACACTCCCAGGAGCAGGTAAAGCATGGGTCAGATACAGGGTAAAGCCCCCTCTAAACTGTCCCGTCAAACACTCCCAGGGCAGATACAGCACGAGTTAGATACAGAGTAACGCTCCCTCTACTGTTAGGGAAATTGAACGGATTGAAGGCCGATAAATCCCCAGGGCCTGATAATCTACATCCTAGGGTACTTAGGAAGTGGCCCTAGAAATAGTAGATGCATTGCTGATCATATTCCAACATTCGATGGAATCTGGAACAGTACCCATGGATCGGAGGGTAGCTAATGTTACCCCACTATTCAAAAAAAGTTGGTAAAGAGAAAACGGGGAATTACAGACCGGTAAGCCTGATATTGGTGGGGAAAATGCTAGAGTCCATGATAAAAGATGTAATAGCAGAGTACTTGGAAAACAGTGACAGGATCGGACAAAGTCAACATGGATTTACAAAAGGTAAATCGTGCTTGACTAATCTACTGGAATTTTTTGAGGATGTAACTCGTAAAATAGATAAGGGAGAACCAGTGGATGTGGTATTTGGACTTTCAAAAGGCTTTCGATAAGGTCCCACAGAAGAGATTAGCATGTAAAGTTAAGGCACATGGGATTGGGGGCAAGGTATTGACTTGGATAGAGAACTGGTTGGCAGATAGAAAGCAAAGAGTTGGAATAAACGGCTCTTTTTCCGAGTGGCAGACAGTGACTAGTGGGGTACCCGCAGGGATCGGTCCTTGGACCCCAGCTATTCACAATATATATTAAT